>NC_050070.1:94030091-94401527 GCF_009764565.3 Dermochelys coriacea | reverse complement strand
ATCCAGTGTTTGGATACTATGGTCGTAGGGAGTGACATCATTTCAGAAAAAGGTTAGGGGGCAGGGAGCAAAGTTCTGTCAGCATCCCTGCTTCTGCCTCACCACTGAGGTCATGGCTGCTCTTGATGGTTAGTGGGCTGGTGCCATCCTGAAGGGAGGCAGAGAGGTGGCATGTCTGTCCTATCCCAGACAGTGTGGGTGTGGGTGTGGGGGTGGGGGGAGCTGCGGGCCTGGGATTTGGAGGTGATGGTGGGGGAAAGAGCCAATCTTCCCAACACACTTTTTAAATAGGCCCCCCAGTAGAGCCCTTTCCCTGCTAGCATGATGGAGAGGAGTCTGAGTCAAATTTGAGTGGTGGTGTTACACAGTGTTCCAAAGTTCATTGAGAGGCATTGCAACCAGAGGTGCAGGGTTTCGGCATCACTCAAATTTGGCCCAGCTGCACCTCGATCATTATAAAAGGGTGGCCGGGCCAAATTTCAGTGCATGGTATTGCAGCCTGGTATGCCCAACCCACTTTTGCAGTCTTTCAGGTGTCCAGTAGCAGTAGCTGTGGGAGGGGTGTGTCTCATCATGGTGGGCCCAGGGCAGGGATCAGGGCTCCATTCTCCCTGTGCTCAGCTCTGGCTCAGGCTGCCACTGCTGCTTTCTGTCTGGTAGGTGGGGGCGTGGAGGCGGTGCTGACAATGCAGTGGTTAGGAGACCTGGCTTGGCCAGCCCCAAAGTGGCCCTGGAGAAGTCACCGCAGCACTGGCTGGCAAGGACCTATGAAAAGCTTGGGGGACAAACCAAATGACACCCCCTGTGATTAGAAATACTTAAGACAAGTAGTAAAACTTACTTAACTTGGCTAAAACTGTTAGCCATTTATTTTTCCTCCTACTCTCCATTTTCCTTATTCTTTGTCACTGCTGACAACACCAGTATTCTCCTTGTCCCCATGGCTTATAACTCGGGCATCTTTTCAATCATTTCTGTGATGCTCCCCAGGGGTACCCACGGTTGTGAGGCACCTCACTACTACCTGTCCTTAGTGTGAAGGAGCCTTGTCTGTTCTCGCTGTAGCTCAGCTCCCTGAAATCACCAGCCTCTGACAGCATAAGCACTGCCTTCCAGGCCTCTGCAGGCCTTGCTCCCTCTGTGCAGGTTAGTGAATAGCACCCACCAGCCCCTGAACCCTCTCCAAGCATTCACTATGTCCAGCCTCTTATTCATTCAACAGTCACAGAAATACCAGGCCTGCAGTTCCCAAAGGATCACTGCACAAGAGCTTGTAAGATTCAGCTCAGACCCACCACTTTGCTTAACACCATAGAACTGAGATATATTCATAGTGAAAACAACAACAAGTTTGTTATTAAAGTCTAGAAATTCAAGAGATAATGATCAAGGATATTGGAAATAATGGTTACATATAAAACAAAATCATAACACACTTGATGGGGAGTAAACTTAAGCCAGAGGTTAACCTCCAGTTTAAAGAAGTGTATCTGACCCTAAGTCCTCTTCAGCATTTTCAACCAGAGTTGGCTGAGATCCCATTTTCATAAATGCTATTTGTTTACTTCCGCAATGCAGGATGCTAGGGTGTCTTTTTGCCTTCTAGCTATACCCCCAAAGTTCATTGTCTTTGCTCATAGACAGGATAAACTTCTATGATTTGTTTTTTCCTATGTGCATCCTTCCTGTTGATTTCATATCTCTGTGTAAACATCTGACTTTGTATATGAATGGGCGTCCATTGTAAGCTTACAGTTCTTAATTTACATCCCGACAGAAAGAGAGGTGAATAAATATCTCTTTTCTCACAGAAAACCTGTTTTTCACCTCTGCTGGTGACTAATACCTCAATACAGACCCTAAGAACATATTTTCAGTATATATATATATGTAACCTCTTACATAGTAGCTATACATACATTTCACCGTGATATTAATGTGTGTGACACCAGCTTTCAGTTGAGATTTCACCTGACATTTTTTGAACCAGAATCAGGACATTCCTGTATTCCCCTTGCTAGCTCTCATTAAGAGATTCTTGGGTCACAACTCTTTCTTCTACCTATCTTAAGTACTTATATACTGCCGTCCCTCCATAATTACAGTCTGAGCAACGTAAAGAGCAAATCTTTAATGTATTTATCCTCACAACATCCCTGTGAGGTAGGGAAGTATCCTTATCCCCATTTTACAGATGGGAAACTGAGACTGTGATTGAACAGGGAATTGAATCCAGGTGTCCTATCCTCAGTCTAGTAGCCTAATTGCTGGCCATCTTTTCCTCAATCTTACAGCCGGACTTTATTCAAATCTTGAAATCTTTTCCCTAGACAACATTCCAAAAACCTGACCTTCCTTGCTATTCCAGCAACCATCTCCCATTCTGAATGCTGCAACCATGGCATGAAGTGCCCTTAAACAGTCTGTACAAAACATCACCACTAATATCTTCCTTATTCAACAATCTGATCATTTCAGCCTCTCTTTGAATCCCTCCAGTATCATCTCTTTTTTCCAGCAAATCATGTTTATACTTCTTGTCTGGCCTTCAAGGCCCTTGTCTCAAGGTTAGCTGGGTTTTTAAGAGATGTTCAAGCCCAGCCAGCTGCTCTGAGCACAGACGCTGACTTTCCAATGTGCCAGGGAGTGCTCGACCCCGGCTCTGCCCCCTCCCCACCCCACCCCACCCAACCCCACCCCTTTCCCCAAGGCCCCTGTGTCTGTGAGGATATGTCCCTTTAACAGCTGTACCCAGCTTAGCTGAATAGATACACTGGGGGAGCTGCAAGGAGTTCTGATATAGCCATCTAAGTAGTAACACTAGACTCTCAGTTGCCAAACTGAATCTAAACTAAATGATATCCTTTGATCTTCCTAAAGTCCTGACTGAGTGTCCTTATGCAGAACCCACAAACACCACATGGTATTAGGAGAGGACGGATGAGAGTGAGAAGAGAATACAGACAAAAAGGGTGTAGAAAATTGAACAGCTGAGAGCTCCACCAGAGTTGAAGTTATCTGGCCATGCAGCAGATAACAGGAAGAGATTTCAACAGAGATTTCAGCCTGTACATGAAAGCAAGCAGCTTCGTTGAAAAAGAAAATTATCAGAATATATTTTTTTTAAAAATATTGCAGGGCCAGAAGTGATAGATGTTTATAACAGTGCAGTTCAGTGAGGCAAAGCAAGCCTGCTTTAAGACAATTATCCAGAAGTTTGAAGACTACTGTGCACCCAAGACAAATTACATTTTTGAAAGATATAAATTTCACATCAGAACTCAGAGAGAAGGAGAACTGTTTGAAAAATGTATGTTGGATTTCAAACTATTGAGCCAAATGTAATTAGGAACAGCTCACAGATTCAATAATCAGAGGTCAAATAGTGATGGGCATTCGAAATTCAAAGATTAGAAAAAGACGGTTGGAAGATCCAGATTTGAACCTAGACAAGGTAGTCAGAATATGCCAAGCAAAGGTTACCCAGAACAAATTGGCACTTTTGAAGGGAAAACAAGACTCTGCTTTGATGGACAGAATCACTAACCCTCAATGCAAAGGGAAAGCACAAAGACAGTACAGAGCAGAAATGTACAACAAGCCTGCAGAAAGCAAGTTTGCAAGAAAGGAGTTTGTTGAGGGCAACAAAGAAGAATTGGTCAAAGTGTAGGAGTACTTGTGGCACCTTAGAGACTAACAAATTTATTAGAGCATAAGCTTTCGTGAGCTACAGCTCACTTCATCGGAAATGCATCCGATGAAGTGAGCTGTAGCTCACGAAAGCTTATGCTCTAATAAATTTGTTAGTCTCTAAGGTGCCACAAGTACTCCTTTTCTTTTTGAGAATACAGACTAACACGGCTGCTACTCTGAAACCTGGTCAAAGTGTGGATGCAAACACAGACCTCAGAAATGTCCCACCTTTGGACAAGGCTGCAACTAATGAAACAAAGTCAATCATTTTGCAGGAGTGTGCAAGCAGGAACAAAAAAAGAAACAACGAAAGCATGCTGTGTACCAAGAGAACCGTGCTAGCAATACAGGAGAAGAGTTTTCTTTAGGAGCTTTGAATGAAGCAGCAGCATCAAGTGTTTGGACTATTACCTTGGAAACGAATGGAACTTTTGTGACTTTTAAGCTAGACACTGGTGCTCAAGCAAATGTGGTAACAGAATATATTTTAATGGGTCTAAAGAAAAGAATGGGATATATTGACAGTAGATGAGTAAAGTTAAGGGCTTACATTGGCGACCTCCTTCCTACTCTCGACACATGTGAGCTAGAGGTAAAATTAAAAAATGAGAGAAATAATAAAAAATTATAATTGTGCCAAGAAAAAATGTGTCTATACTGGACTTGAAAACATGTCAAGCTCGAGGGTTAATACAGAGACTATACTCATTAGGGGGGCAAGGGGAGGCAGGTATTAAGGAGCAGTTTCAAGATGTCTTTAAGAACATAGGAAAACTGCCAGTAGCTTATCAAATTGAATTAACAGAGCCTTATTTTCCCCATCATACATTCCCCTAGGAATATTTCTCTAGCCCTGAGGGAGGGAAAAAAACCTCAGAGGAACTAGACAGATTATTGGTATTAGAGATAATCAAGAAAGTAGAAGAGCCTACAGAATGGGTTCCTTCCTTAGTAATTGTAGAAAAGAAAGATGAAATCCTTAGGTTATGCTTAGACCATAAAGAACTTAACACATAAGTCAAAAGAGTACATTTTTCCAAGCCCATTTGGGAATAACTTTCTGAAGAAATGGCTGGTGCAAAATATTTCTCCACATTGGATGCATCAGCAGAATTTTGGCAAATCCCCTTAAATGTGAGTAGCACATGTTTATGCACTTTTAATTCACCATTGGGAATTTTTGCAGACTGCTTTTGCAGACTGCCATTCAGATTAAGATCTGCACCCAAGGTATTTCATAGGACAATGCAACAAATATTCAAAGGTATAGAAGGAGCTGAGATATAAATTTCAGAGTAGCAGCTGTGTTAGTCTGTATCCGCAAAAAGAACAAGAGTTCTTGTGGCACCTTAGAGACTAACAAATTTATTTGAGCATAAGCTTTAATGGGCTACAGCCCACTTCATCGGATGCATTGAATGGAACATATAGTAAGAAAATATATATGTACATACAGACAGTGGTGCACTGGAGCCGGTTTGCATGGGTTCGCGTGAACTGGTTGTTAAATTTTGAACCAGTTTTAGAACTGGATGTTAAAAATTGTTACGGCTCCCTGAGCTCCCGGCCAGGGAGCCTCCTCCAGCCCCTCCCCCACCTTCCCCCTTCTCGCAGAACCTCAGCATGCCGTGCCGCCAGCGCCAGCGCTCTGGACCACTCCTGGGCTGCTCTACAGCTCCTGCCGCTTTGAGCGGCATGGTAAGGGGGTGGGACTGTGAGCTGCAGCAGGTTGCGCAGCATCCATACACGCTTCCCTGAGCAGCACGGTAAGGGGGGCCGGGCCAGGGCTGGGAGGAGGGGTTGGATAAGGGGTAGGGAGCAGTTGGAGGGGATGGAGGTTCTGGGGGGGCGGTCAAGGGATGGGAAATGGGCGGGGGTTGGGTAGGCATGGGAGTTCCGGGGGGTCTGCCGGGTAGGGCCGGTGCAACCACTAGGCTGACTAGGTGGCTGCCTAGGGCACCTAGTGGTTGGGGGCACCAAAAAGCGGTGCCCCCCATTTTTTTTAAACAGAGGAGCACAAGGTTGCCACTGCTGCCCGCCTCCCGGCTCCAGAGGGACCGCCTGCGGTGCAGCCAGTTCCTCCCCCGGGGGAGCAGCTGGTGGTGGAGCGGGGAAAGGGAGGGTTTAGTGCTAGCTGCTACACCTTCTTCCCCATTTTGTGGGCCAAGCCGTGCTCCCCGCCACCCCAGGGGCTCTCAGTGGAGGCTGCCATTGCTGCCTCTGAGAGCCCCAGGAGCAGCGGGGAGCCCGGCTCAGGTGCGGGGGTGGGGGCTGGCAGCCTGCGCCGCCACTGAGAGCCCCGGGGATGGCAGGGAGCCCGGCTCGGCCCACAGCGCAGGAAAGAAGGCGCAGCTGCTCTCTGCTCTTCGGGCAGAGAAGCAGGGTGTCTACTCTGCCTGCAAGGTACCTACCTGGGCTACGGGGAGCCGCACAGGCCCATGGAGTGCTGTGAGGGGTGGACAGGTCCAGTCCCTGGCCTGGGGAATGGTGTATGTGGGAGCAACCAGGGCACCCCTCCCCCAGCCAGTGCCACCCCCTCCATCACCCACTGACCAGCTACCTTCTCCCCTGTGCACCCCCCACCCCAACAACCCACCCTGTCCTGCCACTTTTGCCTCTGGGCAACCTCCACCCAGCAACCCCCGCCCCGCCAGCCACAGTCACCTTCACCCCTGCATCAACCTCGGGACCTCCCCCGACCTGCCATCTCCCTCCTGCCCATTCCTCCGTTGTGCAAACCCCTCCCTGCCACCTTCAACCCTCTGCAACAACCCTGGGCACATACACCCCCCTGTCTGCCAGCCCCTTGCAACAACCCCCTCCTGCTCACTTCTCCCTTGTGCCACTCCCTCCCTGCCACTGCACGCCCTGCAACAAGCCCCTTTTTCCTCTGTGCAATCTCTTCCCTGCCACTACACCCCCGCCCCCTCCACCTCTTGGCACATCCCTTAAATCAGAATTTTTATAGGGAACTGGTTGTTAAGGTTTTGGCAGCTCATCACTGCATACAGAGAACATGAAAAAGTGGAAGTAGCCATACCAACTGTAAGAGGCTAATTAATTAAGATAAGCTATTAGCAGGAGAAAAAAAAACTTTTATAGTGATAATCAAGATGGCCCATTTAGACAGTTGACAAGAAGGTGTGAGGATATTTAACATGGTGAAATAGATTCAATACATGTAATGACCCAGCCACTCCCAGTCTCTATTCAAATCCAAGTTAATGGTATCTAATTTGCATATTAATTCAAGCTCAGCAGTTTCTCATTGGAGTCTGTTTTTGAAGCTTTTCTGTTGCAAAATTGCCACCTTTAAGTCTGTTACTGAGTGACCACAGAGGTTGAAGTGTTCTCCTACTTGTTTTTGAATGTTATGATTCATGATGTCAGATTTGTGTCCATTTATTCTTTTGCGTCGAGACTTTCCGGTTTGGCCAATGTACATGGCAGAGGGGCATTGCTGGCACATGATGGCATATATCACATTGGTAGATATGTAGGTGAATGAGCCCCTGATGGCATGGATAATGTGTTTCTAATATAGGGAAGAACAAAAGAAGAACATAATCACAGCTTACAGAGAACACTTGAAAGAGATAGGGCAGTTGAAATAAAATTAAATAAGCAGAAATGTAAATTTCAGGTCTGAGATAATACATACTTGGGAGAAAGACTGACTGAACATGGAGTCCAAATATATCCTCATAGAATCCTGGCAAATACAAACATGCCACCCCAGTAGACAAATAAGGGAGTACAATGATTCTTAGGATGGTCAACTTAGGGTTGGCTCATTTGGCTGCTAAACTCAGCAACCTTAGAGCACTCTTGCATGTAATCAGTGGACATGGGATGCCAATCTAGAGAGGGAATTTAAAAATTTGAAATCACTAATTTAGAGGACTTCTGTCCTTAGATTTTATGATTGCAAGAGATGGACTGAAGTGTCCACAGATGCCTCAAAGGAAGGCATAGGGCAACTTTACTGCAAAAGTGTGATGAACACTGGAGATCAATAGTATATCCTTCCAGGGCACTCCCTAAAACTGAGTGTCAATACGTACAAATTGAGAAGGAGTTCTTAGCTTTGGTGCATGGCACCCAGAAATTTCATGTTTCATCTATGGGTGACTATTGTTGAGACAGGCCATAGGTCTTTAATATCCATTGCAAAGATGGGACTGGCTGACACTTCTCCCAGAATACAGAGATTTTTTTTTCAATTGCAGTTATATGATTTGCAAATAAAATATAAACCAGGAAGGGATTCAGTGGAAGCGGACTCTCTGTCTAGAGTTTTTGACACTACTGTAGCAGAAAATGATTCAGGATGTGATATAGTGCATGTGAACCTTATAAAGAAAAACTACCCAGTCTCTGGCAAAACATGGATAGCATTTGCAGCGGCCACAGCACAAGATGGGAAAGAGTGATCAAAGCTATATCAGTAGTTTGGCCTGGACACCATATATCTAGTCCGTATTTTAATGTCAAAGAAAAACTTCCAGTGATTGAACTTATTTTATTCAGGGACAACTGATTAATTTTTCCCAGAGTGTTACAGCCTGATGTGCTTATTAGAATTCATGAAGGACATTTAGGAATTGAAAAATACAAAAGAAGGGCCAAAGGTGTGATCTATTGACTTCAAATGAATGAGGATATAGAAAAAATGTGAAACCTCACTCTGCTCCCCCGCCCACTGGGGCAAGTCATGGCAATTTGGTTCCATGTTTCTGGTCATCTGGCTCTTATTTTTGCATCCCTATTTCTTTCATTAAGTTCACAGTGATGAAACTGAAGCCAGCCTGGATTTAGAACTAAGCTGTCTCTTTGTACTTAGTCTTCTTACACTGTAAAGCAGCAGCTGTTAGTTACTTTGTATGCTTTCTGCTCTCTTGGCGTTTAGTGGCAAGAAAGTGCCATCACCATGTACTGCAAGGATTTAGATTTGGTTACTAAAGGGGCCACGAAAGAGGGGCATTAATGGATAACATTGCATTGGACGTACTCTTGGTTAAAGAAAAGATGGGAAGAGTTGGTGAGAATCTCAAAACACTATGTAGTCTCCATATCACCCATGAGTGAAACTTCCAGAGAAGTCAAAAGTAGGTTTCTGCACTAGTGAAACTGAAAATAGAGCATTTGGTAAAACAAAGGGTAGATTTCATCGATAACTCTGCCTTTTTTCTGGGTGGAAAATGGAAAAAGTTGTAGGTGAAACCACAATACTGTATTTCATTTTTTTTAAACATGATTTTTTATATGAATTTTGTGGACCAATCAAAAATTGTGCAGAACTTAAAAAGGAATGCTGTTTGCTTTGTGTTGCAAATGTTATGTAGCAAAGTTTTCATCTGCTCATTAGGGAACATTTGAGACATTTATGCCTCAAAGGCACAATCCCTCTGAGGTGAGATAATTCTTTACCACTCCCCTATTCTGGGCTGTGGCTAAATATCACAAGCTAGCCCTAGGCATTTTTTAAACAATACAATCACTGTTCAATACAAGCTATGAATCAGTTACAACATATGAATGAGTGAGTTTAACCCATCACCTTCCATACCATGTGGCTGAAGTTTAGACACAAACACAAAGATTTCTTAGCTTGAAATATTCATGACTGTGTAAAGATAAAAATCTTATATTAAAAATTGTTGTGTTAATACTGCAGATTATTTACACTTCTAAAAATATCTATCATCGAATTTACTTTGCACCATTTATTCTCTTTGTGTCTCACTCAGCTTGGACAGTAAAGCTCAACTGGACTGCTTCCCTTTCTTTTTAGTGTCATTTTCACTTCCTACTTCTCCACTTGAGCTCAATGCTGTTATCTTTGGCTTCATGACTCTCTTCATGACATATTATTTCTTTTGAAACTTTCTTAAAACCAATAGTGAAAACATTTCCATATATATATGCAGTTTGTAGGCCTCTATTGTACAAAAATTCAAGGCAATGCTTTAACTAATTTGACACTGACTTTTTCAAATTTTATTTAGAGTCTGATCCTATCATTTGATTTTTGGTGGTGACTTAAAAGGGCATTGAGTATGTTCCCTGATGATTTGGGCCCTAAGAAATGCATTTAGACAATTTCTTCCACTCTAAGCATATTTTTAGAAGTAGCAGTGTCAGAGATGCTTCTCTTCTGCATTGCAGTAAATGGTCTATCTATAATAATCAAAGCTAAGCTCACTTTTGGCTCCACACCAGATAGAAGTCATAAATACAACTTTTTGCTTATTGTCAAACTAAGCAGTTTCATGACCATTTCAAACAATAGTCTCTGCTCATCCCTCCTCTGCACAGCTCACGCATAAGAAGAATGAGTGAGAGTGGAGCATAATTCATCTATCTCGCATAATTTATTTGTAAATGGTTCTGTCCCATAGGAGGAAAGGTTTTTGCCTCATTGAGTTGGCAGGGTGAATTGAGGAAATTTTTTCTCCCAGTGAATAACCTAGATTTCTGTAGAACATGGGAAGAAAATATTCAGCCATTGAACTGCGTGATCTGATTTTAAGGATCAGAGGAAAACATATCCCAGTCCACTATGACTGTCTTTCGGTTAGATGGTGAAAATTTTACATTTTTTCCACGGACAGCAACAGAGCTTGTTGGCCCCATGATACTTTATGTAGTACAACTTTTAAATATTTGTTTACACTGCACTTTCCCCATGTTCAGTATAACAAATCAGATGTCAGATGAGTACTCTGTGCAGGATGGGTAGTTTAATCTCTTACAAGACAGTTCAGAGGAAATGTCAGTTAGCAAACAATGGGGAAAATGTTTGGTTGTCTAAAGAACAATAATGGAACTGTGGGAAATAATAAGAAACATTCTGTCATGGAAGTGAAAGGGATTATATTATGAATATCAGGAAGAGAACTAATTGGAAATTATATCATCCCACTCATTCATCTGACTGGAACACACTCCTAAATGAGCATAGATCTGTGTATGTGGGTGACACTGATTGCTTGAGAGATGTTTTAATTAGTTTAATTGGCCAAGTGTCTCCACATCAAGTTAGGAACTCTGGCTTCTACTCTAAATAAATGAGTTCAGATTTTGACACCAGCATATTCTTGTTCATTTCTCCCCCTCAATGCAGACAGCAAATACACAGTCAAAGCAATGTGTTCATTTTAAAGTACTTACAGCTAAAATTGACTTTGGAAAGCAGGATTTTGTGGTTTAGCTCCACATAGCTGGAATAAACTACAAGATTCATTACACCAGGAATCAGCATTATCTGGGTTTAAGAAATATTTAATCCCTTATTTTAAAAGATTGGTCAATATAAAATGAACTGAATGTTTGACTGATCACTCTACTTTACATTCACTATCCCATGTTATATTGGAGTGACATTGTCTGACTGCTTTCTCCCGCAGCCTTCGGGAAAATTAGATGTCGCAGTAATCTGTCACGGTAATCATCACTAAATACATTTTAATGTTGAGAACTTCACTTTAAAAGGACACTGTTAACTTAAAAATGATATTCTTTTTTGAAAATGTTGTTCCTATTAATATTATAAGAAACACCTACAATTACTGTAACTGAAAGAGTTTAGCGAAAATGCTTTTTTCCCCCCAGTTTGTTTGCTTTGTGTATTTGACAGCATTCTCTGTATTATCAGTTTTACTTTTATCAGTATGATGTCAGCCATTCTTCCCTTTGTCCTGGTGGGCTTTTTACAAAGCACTAAGAAGAGAAAATCTTTTTTTTAAAATGGTAAAATATTATTATAAGGCCAAAATATAAATGACGACGGTACCTAAAATATCTTCTAACTTATTTTTGGAAATTGACTACAGATCCAATTGATAGCATCCCTTAAAGGCTAGCGGCCTGAATTTTTCACAAGGGCTGAACACCAACAAATCCCACTGGAGATAATGGGAGTAGAGGTTGCTCAGCTGGATGAAATTATTTGATCAAAAAATGTTCCTGATATTGTAAGAAATATCATTTTGATGAAGTTTTCTGATTTTTTAAAAGGGAAAATACTAAATGAAAAAATACATTTTTAACTGACATTTGTTTCAGAATATATTGCTTTGATTGTCTCAGCATTTTTCATTTTGCTATTTCAGTTGTTTGTCCCAATAGAAGACGAAAACAAATTTTGAAATAATAGAATTTCTGTCCCGTGGGTAATTCCATTTTTTGATAAATCTATATGAGACGCAAACATTCCTAAAATGGATATTTTGCTGATTAAAAGAAGATTTGATGCTAGGACTAGAGGTGGGCCCAGGCCACAAACATCTGATCCAGATATGGATTTCACGTCCTCCTGACCCAAGTGGGTGGTCAGCTCCAAAGTTTTGGTTCAACCCATTTGTGATGGTGTGTACACATCCCATCTTTAGAGAATGATCTAAAGTTGACTGAAGTTAATAGAAAGACTTCCATTGATTTCAAAGGGCTTTGAATCAAGCCTAGTATCAAGAAGGGAAAGAGTTAACTGCATTCAAAAGGAAACAGGCCAAGGACCTATCCCAGCCTAGAGAAGTTGATCATCCTGTCTGTCAAAAAGAGTAGATCCCCACCTGACCTCACTAGATTATAGAGGCCACAGTAGTGATGCCACATTTAAGATTGAATTGAGCTTCTGATTTATTGTGGACTTATATATATTTAGGGACAGCTTCATCTGGCCATCCTTACTCACTTTCCACTGAGCAGCCAGGCTGCCTGAGGAGTAAGATACTAGGTAGGAGCAGGGGTGAAAGTAAGGCGGTACGCCCTGGTACGGCGTACCGGTAAGAGCCGGTGCGCCGTACCAGGACTGGCTTTCTGAGAGGGCAATTTAAAGCCCTGGGGTAGCGACAGCGGGGCTGCGGCGGGGATTTAAAGGGCCCCGGAGCTCCAGTCGCTGCTACCCCCCTTCCCAGGGCCCTTTAAATCCCGGCCTAAGCCCTGCTGCGCAAACCCAGGGTAGCGGCGGCGGGGCTCTGGCGGGGATTTAAAAGGCCCCGGAGCTCCAGCCACCGCTACCCCCAACCCCGGGGCCCTTTAAATCCCAGCCTGAGCCCTGCTGCCCGAGCCCTGGTTTTGCGGATTTACCATCTTTCGCGGCCTGCCAGCTCCAGCCACCACTACTGCCCTGGGGCCCTTTAAATCCCCACCAGAGCCCCGCTGCCGCTACCCCGGGGCTCGGGCAGCAGGGCTCAGGCTGGGATTTAAAGGGCCCTGGAGCTCCAGCCACCGCTACTGCCCCAGGGCCCTTTAAATCCCCGCCTGAGCCCTGCTGCCGAAGCCCTGGGATAGCGGCGGCAGGGCTCCGGAGGGGATTTAAGGGCCAGTGCGATAGTGGTGGCTGGAGCCCCAAGCCCTTTAAATCCCCGCCTGAGCCCTGCTGCCCGAGGCCTGGGGTAGGGTTGGGGGGCTTTGGCAGGGATTTAAAGAGCCCCGGAGCTCCAGCCACCACTATTGCCCCGGCCCTTTTAATTCCCGCCGGAGCCCTGCTGCTGAAGCCCTAGGATAGTGGCAGTGGGGCTCTGGCAGGGATTTAAAGGGCTGGGGCACTAGCGGTGGCTGGAGCCCCAGAGCCCTTTAAATCCCCGATGGAGCCCGACCACCGCTACCCCAGGGCTCGGGCAGAAGGGCTCAGGCAGGAATTTAAAGGGCTCGGGGCTCCGGCAGCTGCTACCACAGCAGAGCCCCAGGCCCTTTAAAGCTCTGCCAGAGCCCAGAGCCCCGGGGTAGCGGTGGCAGCCAGGAGCCCCCAGGGTTCCTCTGTGATTTAAAGGGCCCTGGGCTACGCTGTAGTAGCGGTAGCTGGAGACCTGGGCCCTTTAAATTGCCCCTGAGCTCCCAGCCGCCTCTGTAGCTGGTAGCTAGGGGGTGATTTAAAGGGCACTGGGCTCCCAGCTGCCACTACTGCAGCTGGAGCCCTGGCCCTTTAAATCAAGATTTAAAGGGCCTGGGGATTTAAGGCCCAGCCTCTTCCAGTTGAAGACACACCCCCTGCTCAGGACTCCGGCGTACTGGTAAGTCCTCTAACTTACTTTCACCCTTGGGTAGGAGGACAGAAGGCATCTGGAATTTGCAATGACTCTATAAAAATGCATATTTTTCATTTACTGAGGTATTTTTACAGTGTCATACTGTCTCTTTAAGAATATATAAATACATGTAAAAATGACATTTCTGAAAATTGGTATTCACTGTCTCTCTTTTTTTGGTAATCTATAAACCTTCTTTGGGCCTCTCTACACAGGGACATCCAACTTAACTAAAAAAGTGTGAATTTGAAGTGGATTAGTTAAACAGTATTAAATCCCTGTGTGGACATTGTTATTCAGGTTTAAAATTATTCAGCCTTAAATTGGTTTTAGTTTAATTCACTTTGGAAGTGAGAATTTTGTTTTTAGTGAGATTATTCATTGGATTTGTACTTTACCACCCATAACTGTATACTAACTTTCTGGGGTGTAGGGAATATATAAACAGGAAAGGAAAGTAGATTGGAGTATTTAGAAGGAAAATGTTCTCTGTCTTCTCCTAGTCCAGGAGGGCAATAGAGTCAGGTGATTACCAGACTAAGTTCTGTTCAGATAGCAATGAATACTTGTGGAAACAGACTGCTATCTTCTCACCACAGGACTATACTTTTGCCACAGACTTTAAATTGAACTCTGCTTGATTTGCCCATTACTTTGGACTCCTCTGGCTGAAGCAAGCCTGCCTATGTTTGTCTGGACCAAACAGAGGAAAATCTTTGCCTTGACTGTCTGTAAGAACTTGCCTATGTGAGAAAACTGACTGGAATAAGTATTCTCCAATAAGTATTTGAACTAGCTCTCTGCATGGATGCTCTATTTTCCATAATTATAGTGTCCACTGGAGGGGCTATTCCACTGGGTTGCACTTTAAATTCACATCCTATCTTCTTCCAGAATAACTTCCCTGTGTAGACAAGCCTTAAACTGGCCATCAGAGAGGCTGTCTGCAGAGAATTGCATGCTTTAAATAGACGTTATATTTGTGTCCATTTTGTTACATATTCCCAGTTTTGCTGGTACCCAGTGCTACGCTCCCAAGTTATCCGTCATACACAATTATAGAAATATAGGCCAGCCACAAAATTCAGATCTGGTTCAGAACATTGATTGTGAATGTTCTCAAAATTCAGAGATCTTTTGATCTGGGGTTTTGGTTGAGTCCATATTCTCTCATGATACCAAACTGCTGTTGTATCATAGCTCCCTACGTAGACATCCTGAATCAGGCAGTGAAAACAAACTAGCTTAGCTTCCCACGCTCTGCATCAGCTATTGTTATAAACACAATTAGCTGCCAAAACCAATCCCTGGAATCAAACAAGCTGGGCTTGTTGAACACCTGCAGAGATGTGAGAAGTGAGGCGCTCTGCTGAAAAGCCTTGTGGAATCCCTCCAGTGCTAATTTTGATCCTAATTATGCTAACTGCCAGCAAAACTGGAGAAAAATCATCTTTCTGTAGTTCATGAAGAAGCAACAATTTTTGCATTCCTGTTTTCTCAAAAAGAAAGGCAATTAATTATTCCAGGTTCAAAACTGTTGTTTCACCAGTCATATTACAGGCAACACCATACGTGACAATATGTGATTAAAGTTATTATGGAATTGATAGCATTAAGACAGATCATAGTCTAGTCACTATAGGTACCATCTCACTGCTGATATATGAGGATGTGTTGTTTCATTGTGCACAATTCATCACATTATAGTTTGTTGGTGCTGTCTTATTGTGCCCCCTATTTTGTCTTTTCTCAAACTGTATTGCAACATATTGCATCGTGCATTATTCCATTTGTTGTTCCTTGATAAGCACTTTCTGAGTCATACATGTAGTAATTATGTGGAAATATTGTACATTTCATTATCCCCTGGAACATACAGTCTAACAATTAAAAACCTCTACAAAATACAATAAATTTAGAATTTTTAATGCTTTTTATGAGTGAGGTTAATGGAGCATTTTTTAGGATGTTTCATAAGTGTGACAGGAACACCTCACAACATTTGTTTAGTGTGCCTGGTGGTACATGATACAATTACTATAATGTGAAAGTGCAATTTTCATTTGGTATGAGGCAACCCCATATGTTATAAAATCTACTATGTGGCTGTCTGTAATAAGATATAGCGTGCTTATATATTTGAGAAAGGTATATACTGAGAGAAAGGAATATCTCCCCTAATAGAGATGGTAATGAAGCGTTTAAGCATTTAACTATCCAACATAGAGCCTGCTACAATCTCTAAGATACCATATCTGTTTAAAGTGAAGTAAACTCCTAACCAAAATGTGCAAAGCAGTGTTTAGACATAGAATTTCCCATAAATGTAAATCAGACATGTATGGTTTTAATGCAACTCTTTGAAAACATATACCCCATGAATTACTTTGAAACAATATATTCCTGGAAGCTTGCCTCTGAAGCCAGTACTTCAGAAGAGATATTGCAGTAGCCATAATTCTGTTTCACTGAGATTTAAAAATGTGACACCCTGCCCCCGCAAAGTTCCACCTTCCACGTTGAATGAATATGGGCATAAGTAGAGCATGGTGGAGACATGGATAAAATCTGGGCTGAGCTCATAGACATAAGCTGTATGTCTCCAATTTACAAATCACATTAACTGGATCTACATCATGTTAATACATGGGGAAGTTTTCTTTTTGTGTTGTTTTTGTGCACAAATTTATGACATAATCCATACAACTAGAGTTGGGATGAACACTCTAACAAGATACCCACAAACATTTATTTGAATAAAAAAATATGTATTCACATACATAGCATCTGTTTTCCAAAACCATTGGTAGCGGTGATCTTTTGTTTGGATGAACATTTGCAGAAAGCAAAAGTTGAATGAATTCTCATGCAAATATGTGCTCAAGTGAAGGTTTGCAGCAGAAGTATCTGTCCATCTGGAACTCCCTTTGAGTTCCTTCCTGTTCGTAAAATTCTCAGGCATACAATCAATTAACAGAAACAATACTTTGTGACTTGGGTGCCCAATTCCAACCACTAATGATGACTAGTGAATAGCTGAATGAATAGTCAAAACAAGTAGCTTGGACACCAACTTCAGTCTAAAATCTGTGTGTGTACGCAGGGGTCCTGAAACAATGTGTAGTGGAGGTGTTGATAGCCATTGAACCAAACTGTAAACCTGTATATAATGCAAACCACTTCACACCAGGGGGTGTGGCAGCACCCCTAATTCCAGTACCTATGTGAGTAAGGATGGCCAGATTAAGCTGTCACTAAGTATACATAACTCCACACTAAATGAGAAGCTCACTTCAATCTCAACTGTTAAATCACTACTGCTGCCTCTATAATCTAACGAGGTCAGGTGCGGACCTACTCTTTCTAACAGACAGGAAAAGCAGCTTTCCCAGACTGGGATAGGTCCTTGGCCTTTCCCTTTGAATGCAGTTAACGCCTTCCCTTCCTTGTATCGGGCCTGATTCAATTAAAATGTACCCTATGAAGAAAACTGGCACAAGACCTATATATGATGTATTTCGAGGGCTTAAATGGGGAGTAAGTGATATGCAGATGTTGTGCTGGTCCTCTGCACAGGGCTGAAAGTCATACAAAGTGTGTGTTTTCATAATAAGACATTGAGAGAGAAGGACCTGGCTGCCTGGGAGAAAAGAGTACATGGAGCAGGGCTGGGGGAAAGCCAGAGGCGCTGGGGAGCTCCAGCCTGGAGAACCCGCAGGCTGCAGGCCTTGCTAAAGGCGAGGAAAGGTATTGGGGTTACAGAGGTGTAGCCTGAGAACAGGCAAAAGTAGCAGGTCCAAACCCCTTTGCTGATGATGAGTGGTTTACAGACTACAGTCTGCCCCAGTGAGCGGGGGCTAGATGCTGACTGGCAGTAGCCACTGAGGCAAGGTAGGGATAGAGGGTTGCAGGGGGGGTTTCCCCTGAGAGGGGAGACCCAGAATGTGGGGGCACTGCCAGGAGGCAGCACCCCAAGGTATAGGGGCACTGCGGTCTGGGAGGGACACGGGAGCCAGTGACAGGTGAGACACCAGCCTGCAGAGGGTGCTCTGGGCTGGAAGAGCTAATTCCTGAGACAACCAGCAGGAGGTGCCACACAGGTGAGTCATTGCCTCGCTACAGTGTTAAAGTATATAATTTTTCTGTAACCTGTGTCCTTTCTTACTGTTCCCCTGCCTGGTGTATATTGTTTCTGCCTTTGTAGAACTGGTCAAAAATGGTGTTTATTTTTAATGGAAAATTTTTGAACAAAACTAAAACTGTTTAATTTGAAAATTTTTAACTGGATTTTTATTCTCAATTTTTTTCCATAATGGAAAAGGGAGGGAAGGGGGAAATATGAGTGTGGGTAAGGGGGAGAAGAGGGAGCCCAAAATATTGAAAACTTTTTGGTTTCCAGTTTTTCAGTGACATTTTTTAAAAAAAATATCTTCACCTAGCTCTACTCTCATGTCATTTACATGTTAAGTTGTTTAGGGGAGAAGAACCTATGTTCTGTGTATGTGCAGTGAAGCTCCTAACACAGTTATGGGCAGAAATGACCTGTACCTGCCAATAGGTGAGGGAGGGTCAGAATGAGGTCAGCGGCTTCAGCAGATATTACTGAGCATGCTCAGTCAAGCAGCAAGACAAGCAGCAAATCTGGGGGGCGGGCACATGACCCACATCCTTCCCCATGCATCGCCTCTGTTTGTGGGCACTATTGTATTGCAACAAAGAGAACATTTTTCTTTCTATCACAAGAGGGTGACATGACTGCTTGCTTGGAATGGGAGTCATTGGCATGACAACATCACTTGCAGTTCTCCTGCTGTGAATCTGCATGCAATGCGTCGGTGCTGCTTTCATCCTTCTGAGGATACAATAGCATAAACACATCTGTTTTCATGTCCGTCAGCCAAAATGCTCACTGCACAGTCTTTATGTGAATGGACAGCAAATGTTTGATCTGAAAGCGAAAGGGCTTCCCCCCTTTTCTGTTTTAACTTGGTTTGATATTTTGCATTTTCCCTTACTTAAAAAAAAAAGTGGAGCAAAATGTAAGCCAGTCTGAAAACAGAAAGCCAGAAGGGCAGAGTAGGGAGGAAAAGAATATAAAACCCTTAGGTCATCATGACTACATTGATGCAAAATGTCTTTAATTCAGACAAGATTTAAGAATATAGAAAGTGTTAACAATCTGAGAGTTAGAGAATAATTTGCTGGGATTTATATGCAAGGTAGTGACAGACCTGGCACCTCTTTGGATCATTTTAAGCCCTGGGTACAGGGTTTAACTGAAGGACAGGTTCATAACTGAAGGAGAGGTTCAATCCATTACAATGGTTCTCTTTCTTTTGGACAGCAGTTCTCAAACTTTAGCAATCCAAGGACCCCAATTTTGATTTGATTTTTTTCATGGACCCGCAAGCTCCTCCACTCAGCCCCAGGCCCCACCCTCACTCCACCCCTTACCCCAAGGTCCTGCCCCACCTCTTCCCGCCCCTGTTCCACCCCGTCCCTCCTCTTCCCCACCTCTTTCTTCCCCCTCCCCCGAGCAGGCCCCATCCCTGCTCCTCCCCCTCCCTTCCAGCACCTCTTCATGCTGCTAAACAGCTGTTCCCCAGTGTGCAGGAAGGCTCTGGGAGGGAGGGGGAGGAGTTGAGGTAGGAAGGGGAAGAAGTTAATCAGCACGGCCCACGGACCCCCTGGAGTACCCTCACAGACCCTAGTTTGAGAAATGCTGCTTTTGGACACTTTAGATTTGGCTGCTGTATGACAATGTGGGGATACACAAGAGTGCAAATTGCCTCTCTTTGTGATATGCCAACATGATGCAATGCAAGATGCTGAAGCTATAAACCGCAAGAAGAATGTAACTGGTTGTTGGTTGCCAAGAAAGCATTTACCAAGCTGAGCTACCCTTGTTAGTATTTGGTACATCTTCACTTGGATTTTTTACAAAGGCCAGTAAAAATCACAGCTGGAAAAAAGGATCCATCTGTATTCATCTGTGTTCCTTTAATGGGAAATTGTGTCTGAGCAGTCGTCTGCATAAAATATTAATATCTCATATTGTCTCTGGATTACAAAGCTAGTTTATTTATGGCATTTTCCATTTACTGCAGCAGGGAGAAGAGAAAATAGCACAATCTGGATATGTAGAAACAGAATAATATTTGAGGGAAAGTAATTCCCAAAGGGAAAGAAATTCCTTGAGCTCCCATTGCATGATTTCCAGTGGGAGCTACACGTGAAGCCATGTTCCAACTCAGGTTTCTTTTTAAATATGAAGGAGGTAAAAATTTGTGGTGCTTTCTTTTAAAAGCACAGAGTAGTACTAGATAAAAGTTTCCATAGTAGAACTACTGGGTCTGATTCTCCTATCACTTTCTCCAATGCAACTCCATTCATATTTATAGAGTTGCTGCTGACTTAAACTAGTGTTGTAAGTGAGATCACAATCAAGTCCATTCATTGTACTTCAAGCCCTTTTGCTTTGAATGTTACCTACACAACAAATACCATCAAGATAAAAATCCTGGCCTCAGTTCTGAGTTTCCCCCATCTCTACACTGAGCACAGGAATGTGGGGTTTAGAGCAGGATGGTCGTTTTAAGCCATCTGTGTACTCTCTGCGTTTTGTGGCAGCTAGGGACCTGCCTAGCCCATAGAATAAGGTAAAGCAGCTCCAAGGTTCCGCTAACATACACTCCCTGTTTCCCATGGCCTCCTTTGTTCTAAACATAATTTTAAAATGCAATTAGAGCATTGTGTTGCTCTAATGATAGGTTCTATACATCTTATAAAGTAAATTACAGAGTAGATTGAGAACCAGTGGTGACCCACATGCCTCAGATACACGTCTCTTTTCTCTACTGAAAAGGCAAATTCTTCCAAATGCAGGACTGTTCAGTTTCTTTGCAGCAAAGTGATCTGCAGGTGTGACAGAAATCTCTGGAAAAGACAGAACTTTATGGAAAAGTCATATGGAATGTAATAAGGATGAAACCAACAGGGTTCTACAGAATTTCTATAGGTTTCTATAGAAATTATTCTAATAACCTACCTAATGTAATAATAATAACTATCCATAATTATCATTCTGTAACTTATATAGGACTTTTCTATAAGGGCTATTGCCCTCTGCAGAATGGGAGATGAATTTTGGATGGAAATTGTTTGTTGTACAAAACAGTTGGTGATATAGGTTGTTGCTTGTCTCAGGCAGGTTGCCAAGAAGGGCTGATTGAATCAGCAGTCTGTGTTTTCTGTCTATAGCAACCCGTTCAGAGAAAGGAAAAAGTAAGAGAACAATTCTTTTGCTGTTATGTTCCACAGCCAACATTGCTGACTCACTTGCAAATCATAGCACATCACACCCTTAGGAGTGCTAATAGTCAGCTTGTTACTTCTCCAAACAGGCCTGAGAAGTTGGTAGTCAAGGATAGTTATTGAATCTAATACACAACAAACAACATATTAGATGAGAGCTGAGTTAGAACCAAGCAACAGTGAGGATTTAAACTAACAGAGTTGTAGGGGATGTAAAGTACCTCTGGAAAATAACTGATTTCTGCATGCTGATAATCTGGACTAATAGCTGTTGTGCTAGGAGCCATTGTAATTATTAGTCTGTAAACAGATTAGAAATATAACTCAGTTTAATAAGAGGTGAACTGAACTTCATGACAAGAAAGAGAATTCTCTGAGCTTCCACATGATTCCAGCAGAATAATAGCAATCACACCAGTAACCAAAGAAATTCTTTAAAAATGAAGCCTGGCCTTCCCTGACACAATTTACAATATATGGCTCAGGGAAAAAGAGTGGTCTTATCTAACATAAAATGAAAATCAAAATGTCAGAAATTTCCACTGTCATAACTAAGTACCAGCTGGCAGAGAAAATAATAAACGATTAAGATTTCTGAAGCAAATGTAATAATGTATAGCGAAATGTGTGCATTACACATACACACTAGTTCAAAGAGCAGGGGACTATGTTTATGACACATAAATATACTTTCTTGGTTTAAATGCTCAGAAATGTACATATGGTCTCCATACTACATCCCATACAATGTCTCTATGCTATTTTATTTTATTTTTTCACTTTAGGACTCTCTGAAGATAATGTTTTTTTAAGAGTGCCTTGGTAAAGCCCATGAGGCTCTAACCCTTGGAGCTTTGATCAACTTGGCTGTTTGAAGTCTGCGTGGTTAACTGCTCTGGTGTGAGGACAGAGCTGAGCTGAGCTGAGCTAGCAGGGAAACTTTGTATAAAAAATCACTTGTTAGGTTGAATGCAAAGGCTGCTGATAGGGGCAGCTAACAGGAGATTTTCTGAGGTGGTTGAGAGAGAGTGTGTGAGAAGCTTTATGTGCAATTTCCAGAAGGCCAGCAATAGAACAGAGGAGGTGACCTGAATTGATGCACCATGTTTACTTTCCTGCCTGAAACCAGAAGACACTTCCTGTGCATGAAGTCCAAGTGGGTGACTGTGCTAAAGGAGAAACACACCCTATTGGGTTAGAGGAGCAGGTTAAGATTCTACTGAGAATTAGAGAAGCTGTGTAGTTCCTAGACACTCAGGGTTGAGACATATCCATGTCCGAGATTCAAGGAAGAAAGGAGTTGGCCACCAAGGAGACAGACACAGGTATCCAGAGAGGAAAACTGGCAGTTCGTAACCACCAGGGGTAAGAGATCATGTTGGCATTCTTCATATCTGGAGACAGATGAGGATGGGCAGAGAGAAAAGGACCAGGTGGAATTCCAAACCACTAGAGGTTTCTAGATGATGCCAATTCCTCAACATGGAAACTATATTAATTAAGATAACGGTCTTGTCTTGCATACAAGATGGCTCACTGAAGGCAAATGATATTGTGTAGTACCAATGGAGAGAGGCCCTGTTGATTGCATTCCTAATCCCTCCAGGAAGCAGACACGTATGCTTGAAGTCATCCAATCAGTTTGGACTCTGGAGTGGAGGGGATAAAATTCCTTGACAAGGAGAAACTGAATCTCTTTTATGCTGTTTGGACTCTGAGGGGCAAAAATTCCTAAACATAAGCAAAGAGATCTCCATGCTATTTGGCATGGGTTAGCCCTGAAAAACATTTTGAATTGACAGATTACTGCAACTATGTCACCCTTTGAATCACAGACTGAAACTCATTTGTGTATATGCTTGCTTGCTTTAACCTGTGAATAACTCTCATTTTTTTCCTAGTTAATAACCCTTTCATTAGTTTGTTACAGAATTGGCTACAGGAGTTGTCTTTGGTGTGAGATTTAAAGTACAAATTGACTTGGGGTAAGTGACTGGTCTCTTGGGACTGGGAGCAACCTGAATATTTTGAGATTTGTGGTGAAAGTGACCATTTATCGCAAGATAGACTGGAGTGTCGAAGGGGACTGTCTGTGGCTCCATTATAAGTACTGTAGTACTTTGGGAGTTCATATTTGTTACTGGGTCAGTGAAATCTAATTATAGAAGATAAAAACAGTAGGGGGTGTCTGCCCTGCTTTTCGACAGTCTGCCCTGAGATTGATACTCTCGGTTGTGAGACACTCCCGACAGCATGACAAATATCATAATCCAAAATGCTGGGCATTGCTCTTCTGAACAGCCCCAGGTGCAGCCTAAGTGATGCCTGACTCAGCTGTGTAGCCGGACCCAAAGAATGGCAAGCTGTTTCTCCTGGCTGTTGGGAAGCATTAGATTAAAAGGATTCTAATATTTTTGTCTGCCCAGAATATTTGAAATTTGAACCTGAAGACATGTTGTACCTGTATTCATTGCCCTGATTTCCTCAAAGGGAAGTATTCCATAAGTATGTGTTCTATTCTTTTGAACTCCAAACATCTGCCTCGCGCATCTGCTTTTAATCAAATTGAAACAAATGGTTTACTTTATTGGACAATATGGTACAGATAAAATGGCTGGTGGTGCTGTATTGACTGCAAAGCTCTCAGCTTTATTCTTCCTACTCAGATCCTCTGCCAAAGAACCCGACTTGTCATTTGAGTTTTCCAGAAATAACCAGAATTTCATGGCCAAAAATCCATACTGGAAAGTTCATATGTGAAAATCCTTTTTGGTTTAATTTTGCCCTTCATTTTTCTTAAGTAATGTGCCAATATTCCTTAAGGATACAGATAAAATTGTCCATGAGATGTTAAATGATAATTTATCTTTTCTGAAGGGCCTTGGAAGTGATTGTTTAGTGTGGTATGTACTGCAGGGAGTTGAGCACATAATTCTTGTTAGCAATAATGGGAACTGCATGGCCTGTTCAAAGTGCACCATGCTGAAAAAACCCACCCCTAATGTCTCAGATACAAATATACAAGAAATACATGGCATGTACTGGAGATCCATGGAAACACTTGTCAGGGATGGTGTAGATAATACTTAGTTCTGCTTTAGTGCAGGAGATCTGACTAGATGACCTCTCAAGGTCCCTTCCAGTCCTACATTTCTCCAGGCTGAGTTATATGGGGTTATAAAATACCATGCGCACCTAGAGTGCTATATAAGTACATATAAGCTACCTGATTTCAAGATTCCTCTCCTGCTTAGACAGAGTGGCCTCAGCAACAGAAGTGCAATTCAGAAATCTCTACGAGCATAAAGTAGGTGTGATGTTTGAGTCAAACAATAGATTATTTGGAAAACACCAGAATTAGAACACTGAAAATTAGAGCAAGACCTGTGTGCTTGCATATGCTTTTGAAAAGACTTTTTACCTGCATCACACATTCAAAGGTGATCTCTTTCCCCCGCCCCCCACACCCAAATTCAGTTCACCTTTGTTAGTAAAAGTAACTGCAGGCATTCTAGATGTACAGTACACTGACAAATTATTTATCCTATCCTCATGCACTACCATTAGATAATGAAATACTTGTTCCTCATGCACATTTTTGGTATGTTACCCTGGTTTTGTTAATATATATTTACCCAGAAAAGCTAAACTAGTGTGATGCAAGATAACTTGACATACCCAGACATTCAGTGGCATATCTGAAATAACATAGTTCATCCTCAATTAGAATGGCTAGGCCTTCTTTTAAGCATCATATTCTAGTGGTTAGAGCAGTTGACTGGGAAGATGGACATCTGGGCTCTATTCCTGGCTCTGTGCCTAGGCTTACCTTTCTGTAAATTACATATAATTCTGGTGACAAATTCTGCCCTCAATTACAACCAGGCAGTCTCAGTGTCTACTGTATTTTGCCCATTTTGTTTGATACTACAGAATGTTACCAAGTTATGGCAGCAGTATGGCGTGCTCTGCCCTGAAGGATGCCATGAAAAATATTTGAGACACAAGGCAGCTGTGGCAATAACTTTTATTGGACCAACACGGAAGTTGTTGTCAAATATCCTCCTTATCCTCAAATATCCTTGTCTCTCAAATATCCTGGGACCTATGTGGCTACAACACTGCATATATGAAAAAAATATTTAACTTTCTGGCATTGGGTATCTAGATAATAATTTAATTATATAAAAGGCAGAGTAGTTAGTTTTATAGGTTGTGTGCCCATTTTTTAAAAACCTAATATGCATTATCATAGCAGACAGAATGTTTGGTGGAGGGAAAGGAAAGAAGGTTAAATGTCGGGTTTTTTCTTCTTACTTTTATGGCCAGGAATTCACACTGGATGGTGCTGAAGAGAACCTTTGTATTGCGAAAATATTGGTAACCCTCTTACATTCTTCAGATTGCTGGAGCTGACAGCTCTCAGTATGGTTTTGAGCATGGATGTGTACTGAAGTGTTTTGTATTCCCTAGCTGCATGCCCAGCATAAAGCCACATGGATTCAGAAACTAACTGTAGATCCACTTACATGGCCTAACTAGAGGCAACTTAGCCCTCTGATGTGGAGACAACCAGAGAACTGTCCTAGCAAAACAAGTATCTTTACTTATAAAGACAACCTTTTCTATCAAGCCTGATTACTTTTTATAAGTTTTTTTGAAGATGACAAATTTGAGATCTTGTGAGTTTTAAAAGAAAATGGCAGTTGCATGTCTGCATAAATTCCCTTCTGAACAAGCACTATGTTTGTGATAAACATCAACATTTGAAATGTTCCAAGTCTTTATAAGCAAATTTGTCTGGCATTAGATCCTTGATCGCATGTGTGTTTTCCATTCAAAAATAAACCAATGTATCCCAGAGGGAATAGGAAGAATTTAGGGGAACAAATATTTATTTTTCTACATTGTTTTACCTCTTTTTAGACACAAAAATGGTATAATGTGAGTGAGTTTTAGTTGTTTCCATAAGTATAATTGCACTCTTAAGCCTTTTTGTCCATTTTGGGAACAGCTTAATCTGTTCGTTTCATCAAAAACATATGATGTGGCTCTTTAGTGGACAGGCTAAACCAGAAGTATTTCTTGTAATCCCAAATAGCTTGGAGGGAGGAGAGTACAATGAGAAAGAAAGGATCCAATCCTGGGAAGTGCTGAGCACCCTCAAATATTGTGGTCTTCAGTCAAGTTGAGGGAGCTCAGTAGCTGGCAATACTCAGTACTCAGCACCTCACTGTATTGACCAAAAAGTTTGTTAATCTTAAAAGGGATGGCTTACCGTTGAACACTTTGTGTCATGGTACAAGTTTGTATCCTTCAATAGGCATTAGATTGGGCCCAGATTTCTTTCCACACCAGAACTATGTTGGCAGATGAGATTGCCGAGAGAGAGGGTATAGAGAACCAAGGGTGGTGGATGGAGCCCTTAGGGACCTCCATTGGCAGAGACAGTGGGGAGAAGAAGTACCCACCAAATGAGACACTAAAGGAACAATCTGAAAAGTAGGAAGAGAACCAGGAGAGGACAGAATCACAAAAACCTATGGATAACAACATTTCAATAAGAGCACGGTCAACAGTGTCAAAGGTAGCTGATGAGTCAAGGAGGCTGAGTGTAGGGTATTGGCCTTGAAACATGACCAGGAAGGGTTCTTTAGAGTGGCTGGCGAGAGCTGTTTCCAGGGAATGGGGGGAATGGAAGCCAGACTTGGGTGGGGGAGGAGTCTAGCATGGAATTATAAGACAACAGTTGTAGAGAGCATGTTCAATGACACTGGAGATGGAAGGGAAGGGAGATGGGATAGCAATTTCAGTGGGAGGATGGTTGTGTACGGGAATGTGGAAGCAATGTTATAATTGTGTCAGGAATAACTTTTCAATGTAATAGGTGAACTTTTCACAACATTGTTTCCACCTTGGTATTGTAACTATCCGAGAACTGATCATTCTTATTACTGAGACAAGATGGGTGAGATAATATATTTTATTGTACCAGCTTCGGTTGGAGAGAGACAAGTTTCGAGCTACATAGAGCTCCTGTTAAGGTGACCTGAAGGGGAGGGAGAATAGATTACAATCAGCTTTTGGAGAGATGGCATGGACTGGTAAGGGTTTTTTTCTTCTAAGTCACTGACCCAATGAAGACAAAATTAGGCAGACATGGATTGCAGTGTTTTCAGTATGTTGATGACATCCAATGGTAAGTCTCTCTCATCCAGTGCAGTTCAGTACTTCCTTCAGTGTCTAGTTGAGATTGGGCATGAATAAAAGCAGACTGGGGCTCAACCCAGAGCAGACTGAAGTGATGATGGTAGCTTGGGGCAAAGAGCTGCCAGAGATGGTGGCAGTAACATCAGCCCATTTGACTGACAGAGTACATCTGCCATTAGTTACTGGGGTTTGCAACTTAGGGGTGATACTTGACCTCCCACCTGCTGTTTGACAATTATATTACAGCAGTAGTTCAATCAGTTTTTAACCATTTGTGCCTGGCTAGAAGTTTGTGACCTTTCCTTTTGGATGTTGACCTTGCCACTTTTTTTCAACTCTGTCACCTCAAGATTAGACTATTACAATACGCTTGCCATCTTGAAACCGTTTGGAGACTTGAGCTGGTGTAGAACAGAGTGACTCGCTAATTGAGTGAGACACCTTTCTGTTACACAGGCTGCTCGTTGGTCTCTGAGTGGAGCTTAAGGTGCTGCTCATGACCTATAAAGCCTTAAATGGCCGAGGACTGGCCTGCCTGAGGAATCTTCTCTCCCTGTGGTCAGCATGGGGTTTTTGAGCTGGATGTCTCTCATCATAGAAGAGAACTGGCTATTTGTAGATCATTCTCTCTGAGGGCTCCAGGACTCTGGAACTAGTTCACCATCTTGGTCAGAAATAGATTAATAGATTCTAAGGCCAGAAGGGACAATTGTTGTCGTCTGACCTCCTGTGTAACACATGCCATAGGACCTTCCTGAATTAATTCTTGTTTGAACTAGAGCAGTGATTCCCAATCTTGTTCCGCCGCTTGTGCAGGGAAAGCCCCTGGCAGGCCAGGCTGGTTTGTTTACCTGCCGCGTCCCCAGGTTCGGCCGATCGTGGCTCCCAGTGGCCACGGTTCGCTGCTCCAGGCCAATGGAAGCTGCTGGAAGTGGTGCGGGCCAAGGGTTCTCTAAAGTTCTGTTCCTCCACTGTGTGTGAGGTCACATTGTGCATACATGTTAGGCCACACCTTATGCCAGTGACAGAAGAGGTGCTGGGGCTAAATTCTGGCAAGCTCTTACACAAATTAAGCTCTGGATATGTTTCCAGCAGAGTGTCCCTCTTCTGTTATCTTCTTCAAAAGGCCTTTCAACAGCTACTGCATTTAAAAGTAATTTATACAGTCGTTTGTCTAATTGACTGATACACCTTGAATGGCTTTCCAATAGTAACTAAAAGGAAATATGTGAAAAGCTAATGTCTAGCCAGATTCTCATTTCATACACAAACTGATGTAAGTCTTGTATTTCAAAATGTAAAATGCTCTTGCCATTTCAGATATTGGTAGGCTATTCATCTTCAGATTACAAGTGATCCTCCCTGTATGTTTTATCTCTATATAATTTACTTGGCTATCCTTTAAAGAAAAATAAATACAAAAAATTGCACTGAGCTAACTGTATCATAAAATATTTGCTTGCATAACATTGTTAGGTGTCATTCTCTTCTGACATTTTTTCCAAAGATAGTAAAAGCCATGACATGAACAGTAGGAATATACCTAGCAAACTTGATGGGAAATATGTTCAATAAAGTTTCTCACAGTAAATCATGTTTTAGGGTCCTGGCTTTCTACTGCTAGAGGTAAAACATATTGGTATCTCCCCATCTCCCCATCCCCTATACTCCACTTCCTACACTTCCTATAAGGAAGACAATGTCAGGCGCATCTTGGATGGTGAAATTTCTCTTAAAGTATAAGAAACCAAAATCATCTCATTTCCAAATGTGTACCCTTGTTATCTGATCAGCTAGTAGGGAGTCACCCTGCAAATAACCACTGCTCTGCACACACAATGTAGTGTGGTGAAATCTTTTTGTTATGTTTAGGCATGGCAGAATTCAATCTTATTTTTTTAATAATTTCAGTGATAATGATATTTATTTTGTGCATTTTTTAAATTTTATCAATTTAAAGGTTCAGAGTTGTGGGAAATTATGGGAGTGGTCAGACAATAATTATATAATCTCAGTAGATACTGAGATTCAAAAATTTAAACTGTATAACAATAAGAACACAAATTGTCAACATCCCATATCATAATATACAAACCAAACTCTTATATGTTCTCAAGAAGCATTTTTCTTACTTTGCCTATCTCTACATTTTTATTATAAATGGAAATATTTTGTCATGCATTTCTGTGTGTACAGTGAAATTGACATTTACTGACATTTACCAATAAAAATCTAATCCTTCCAAGCCTAGTTATATTGCTATCAAAGAAGTTACATGCGAGGATGGGAGCAGGGGTTGAGTTAAAAATGAGAGCAAAGGTCCATGCCTCAGCAGTTTATTGTACTTAATTTCCTGTGGGGTAAGTTCATTATCAGGCCCCTGTGGATATGGTTGTTATTTAGCACTTCATCCAGCCTCCTTCTAAACCCTGTGAAGCAGCAGACCTAAGGTCATGCTGTCTGTAGGCTTTACCTTGTTCACAGTTGAAGGGAGCACCATCCTCATGACAGCAAGGTCCGGCTTCTCTAACGCATGTTAATTGCATTTCCTCTTGATCACTGGGTGGGAGGAATCTGTGTGCTTGTACAAGTTATTACTTAGTCTGATCTATCAGCACATTCCTGATTAACATAGCCAATGGACATAAAAAATAGACTAAAGAAAGCAGGAGTTAAGAAAAAAAGTTGTTTCTTAATAGCTTTGATAGGGAGTATAGGCTTTGAGTTTAGAGGTTGTGGACATTTGCCTTCGATTCTTATTTATGGTCTTAATAGACTTTTTCATGTCCCTATGTGACAATAGTGCCTTGGGCCCTCAGCTGTTTCCAATGTTTGCTCTGGAATTGGGGCTGTCTCTCTTGATGAATGATTCCATTTGATACACAGTTAGGCTTCAGTCTGAGATGAGATGGATTTTTAAAAATGATACAGAACTTACATTTTTTCTGGCAATTTTTAAAATAAGGTTTGTTTTTTTAAATACAAGATGTTTTTGCCAATGAACAAGGAGAAAATGTATCAAAAGCAAATATCCTTGGTTTCATAGGACTTTTCCAATCTGATGATAAGTTTCAAACATTTTCAGAATTGAAGCAAATATTTTCCCTGATTTTTAAGACTAAACAGAAAAAATTGTTCTCCTAGCTCTGATGACATTAATTGTTTGATAGACAAGACAACACCTGCAGTGAATACTGAGAGAGAATTATAAGAATATAGAGAGAGCTGTGGTGGGAGACATACTGGAGCAAAAAAATCAGGCATGTCCCAGTCATGCAGAGGATAGGGTATCATGTCAAGTGGATGTGTTTATACTGCTGCATATAGTACTATTTTTGCATGTAATTTGTATCTGGCATTTTTACATCTGTCTTTCTTCAGTGCCCCATCACTGTGGTAATGACAACTTCTTGAATTACCACTTTCAAGATTGAGACATATGAGAAAGGTGCCATATTGTATATATCAATTCTTGTTCTGACCAAGCACTAAGTAGAAAAACCTGTAATTCCTTTTTTTTTCTCCAGACATTAAAGATATCTGATTTAAAATAAAACAAATTTGGCTAACGTCTTCTTGAAAATAATATAATACGAGTTATCAAAGTTTGTAACAAATTTTACCTTCCACGTGGAGCATCATTCAAAAACTACATAATTCTGCTTCTTTCTGAACATCTTGAAAACCATCATACCTAATTCTCTGTTGCCTCACACCTTGAGTAGGCATTTACACCAAATGAGTGTAAAATCTCCCATTGGGATCAAACACCATGTTATATTCACTTTGCACTGTTGTAAATGCCTGGTCAAGCTCTAAGATTACAAAGAATCAGGCCCATTGTCTCCACTAAAACCAGGCGTGAAAGTAATATTAAATTCTTACCGGTACAGGGGTGGACTCCGGCCCCCGGAAGGGGCGGAGCCTCAGGTGGAAGGGGTGGGGCTGCAGGTCAGCCCATCCACACTGCCTGGCTCCGGCAGTGATTTAAAAGGGCCTGGGGCTCTGGCCGCTGCCACAGTAGCAGCGGTAGCCAGGAGCCCTGGGCCCTTTTAAATCACTGGCCCCGGGGCAGCTGCCCCTTTTGCCTCCTGCATCGATGGCCCTGTTGGTAGGGTCCCTACCGGCAGGGCCGCTGACGTCAGGGGATGTGGGGGGGAAGGGACAGAGACGTTAAAGCACCACTGCAGCAATACTTTAACATGGGCTGCATATGGGCTGCTACTGGCTTCTTACGCTATATTCTACTGGCTCACTTTCACCCCTGCCTAAAACCAAGCTGGTTTTCTTGGTCTAATACGTTCAGAAGTCCAGTAGTCTGGACTCCTAACAGAGGACTAGTACAATTCAGTACTTCAAAATTATATCTTTAATTGAATTTGTTTATCTATCACATGTGTTGAGGTAGCAACAAGAGATTCCACTGCAGAAGACACTGTTCAAACACAGAACAAAAAGACAGCTGCTGCCCTCAGGAGATTACAATCTAATATTCTGCTAATAACATTGTTTCATGCTCATCAAAGCAGTGAAACTTCAAATCCTAAAATGACATCTTGTAGACTAATCCAATAAACTCACCATTTGAACTTGTTGAAGATAATTATATGTAAAGAGAGAGTTCCCAGGGAACTCTATTTCTCTGCATGTTTAAAATTTGAATGATAAAGCACACTGGCATCTTTATTTCACAGATGCAGTCAAAATATTCATGATTATTAAACTTCAGCAGAAGCAGCTCCTGTTTATGATGGATGAACTCTAGAATATTGCAAAGTAAATTTGCTTTGCGCCAGGGAGTCCTTAAACGCAGCATTGGCTGACAGTTGAAATGTTTGTTTTGCCATTAACAAGTATAGCATGAAGTATTCCAAAAGAAAACATGGGACAAAAATGTGCTAAATCAAGGATTAGTTTCATAACCAGTCTAACACCTACTTTTTTCCTCTTCAACTTGCTGTTGTAAAGAGATATTCCATTAGCTTCATCTGTTGTTTAAGTAGCTCAGTAGCAAGATTCCTATCAAGAATTGCATCATCATGGCTGACAATGTATATTATGATATGCAGAGTTGTTGTAACTGTGTGGGTACCAGGATATGAGAGAGAGAAGGTGGGTGAGGTAATATCTTTGACTGGACCAACTTCTATTGGTGAAAGAGACACTCTTTCAAGCTTACACACTTTTGTTAATCCCATCAATCATTCGGAAACTGAACAAATGAGAGATCACCATTCTCTTGTAGCTATACTATATTCCTACACTGTGGCAGCAAGAATTAAAATCATCTCTAAAGAGAAACATGGAGAGTAGAAATGCTGGAAAAGACTGGAAGGCGATTCATTCCAGGCTGGCACATGGACAAAAGGGAGGGGGCTTCATTCAGGGATTCCAGATCATAGAATCATAGAATATCAGGCTTGGAAGGGACCTCAGGAGATCATCTAGTCCAACCCACTGCACAAAGCAGGACCAATCCCCAACTAAATCATCCCAGCCCGGGCTTTGTCAAGCCTGACCTTAAAAACTTCTAAGAAAGGAGATTCCACCACCTCCCTAGGTAATGCATTCCAGTGCTTCACCACCCTCCTAGTGAAAAAGTTTTTCCTAATATCCAACCTAAACCTCCCCCACTGCAAATTGAGACCATTACTCCTTGTTCTGTCATCTGGTACCACTGAGAACAGTCTAGATTCATCCTCTTTGGAACGCCCCTTCAGACAGTTGAAAGCAGCTATCAAATCCCCCCTCATTCTTCTCTTCCTCAGACTAAACAATACTTGTTCCCTCAGCCTCTCCTCACAAGTCATGTACTCCAGCCCCCTAATCATTTTTGTTGCCCTCCACTCGACTCTTTCCAATTTTTCCACATCCTTCTTGTAGTGTGGGGCCCAAAACTGGACACAGTACTCCGGGGGGAGGGATAGATCAGTGGTTTGAGCATTTGCCTGCTAAACCTGGGGTTGTGAGTTCAATCCTTGAGGGGCTATTTAGGGATCTGGGGCAAAAATTGGGGATTGGTCCTGCTTTGAGCACGGGGTTGGACTAGATGACCTCCTGAGACTTCCAACCCTGATATTCTATGAGGCCTCACCAATGTTGAATAGAGGGGAATGATTACGTCCCTCAATCTGCTGGCAATACCCCTACTTATACAGCCCAAAATGCCATTAGCCTTCTTGGCAACAAGGGCACACTGTTGACTCATATCCAGCTTCTCGTTGACTATAACCCCTAGGTCCTTTTCTGAAGAACTGCTGCCTAGCCATTCGGTCCCTAGTCTGTAGCAGTGCATGGAATTCTTCCTTCCTAAGTGCAGGACTCTGCACTTGTCCTTGTTGAACCTCATCAGATTTCTTTTGGACCAGTCCTCTAATTTGTCTAGGGCCCTCTGTATCCTATCCCTACCCTCCAGCGTATCTACCACTTCTCCCAGTTTAGCATCATCTGCAGACTTGCTGAGGATGCAGTCCACGCCATCCTCCAGATCATTAATGAAATATTGAACAAAACTGGCCCGAGGACCGACCCTTGAGGCACTCTGCTTGATACTGTCTGCCAACTAGACGTGGAGCCATTGATCACTACCCGTTGAACCCGACCATCTAGCCAGCTTTCTATCTAGCTTATAGTCCATTCATACAGCCCATACTTCTTTAACTTGCTGGCAAGGATACTGTAGGAGACCATATCAAAAGCTTTGCTAAAGTCAAGGAATAACACATCCACTGCTTTCCCCTCATCCACAGAGCCAGTTATATTGTCACTGAAGGCAATTAGGTTAGTCAGGCATGACTTTCCCTTGGTGAATCCATGCTGACTGTTCCTGATCACTTTCCTCTAAGTGCTTCAGAATTGATTCCTTGAGGACCTGCTCCATGATTTTTCCAGGGACTGAGGGTGAGGCTGACTGGCCTGTAGTTCCCTGGATCCTCTTTCTTCCCTTTTTTAAAGATGGGCACTACATTAGCCTTTTTCCAGTCGTCCGGGACCTCCCCAATCATCATGAGTTTTCAAAGATAATGACCAATGGTTCTGCAATCACATTTGCCAACTCCTTTAGTACCCTCGGATGCAGTGCATCTGGTCCCATGGACTTGTGCTTGTCCAGATTTTCTAAATAGTTCTGAACCACTTCTTTCTTCACAGAGGGCTGGTCACCTCCTCCCCATGCTGTGCTGCCCAGTGCAGTAGTCTGGGAGCTGACATTGTTCGTGAAGACAGAGGCAAAAAAAACATTGAGTACATCCTCTGTCACTAGGTTGCCTTCCTCATTCAGTGAGGGGCCCACACTTTCCTTGACTTTCTTCTTGTTGCTAACATACCTGAAGAAACCCTTCTTGTTACTCTTAACATCTCTTGCTAGCTGCGACTCCAAGTGTGATTTGGCCTTCCTGATTTCACTCCTGCAAGCCTGAGCAATAATTTTATACTCCTCCCTGGTTGTTTGTCCAATCTTCCACTTCTTGTAAGCTTCTTTTTTGTGTTTAAGATCAGCAAGGATTTCACTGTTAAGCCAAGCTGGTCGCCTGCCATATTTACTATTCTTCTACACATCGGGATGGTTTGTTCCTGCAACCTCAGTAAGGATTCTTTAAAATACAGCCAGCTATCCTGGATTCCCCCTAATGTTATTCTCCCAGGGAATCCTGCCCATCAGTTCCCTGAGGGAGTCAAAGTCTGCTTTTCTGATGCTGGCTTAGCCCCTGGTGCAGACACATTCCCCGCCCCCACCCCCTCTCACCCCCCCCGTCATAGCCCAGTAGTTCTTTCATAAGTTATAAGGGCCATTGTGATACTCGAGTATGACTTCCTGTATAAAGCCTTGCAGCAGTGGGGAGTCTCCAGGATATAGGGATGGCTTGATTACAAAGCCACTCTGTATGGGGCTAGAGCCTTCAATTTGCTGAGCATTCTGTCTCTGATCCAGCAGACAACTTAAACATGTATTTAACTTTAAGACTTCAGAGGGAGTACCGTACATGCTTAACGTAAAGCATGTCCTTAATTGGGTAGTTGGATTGCACCTAGGTGATCAGTATCTTGCAGAACTGAACCTGTGGCTAATTTACAAGAACTTTTTTTTTATAACAGTGCAAAAAGTTTACAATGAAACGATACAGAAGTAGCTTACCTATGACTGGGTTTTGTTACCATCTCAGACTCAGATCATGTTAGTGGAAGGGTTTTTAAGGGTATGTCTACACTGAAGTTAAACACCTGCTGCTGGCTGTTGACTTGGACTCACAGGACTAGGGCTAAGGGTCTGTTTAATTGTGAGGTAGATGTTCCGGAGGGGATCCCGATCTGAGCCCAAACATCTACACCGTAATTAACATCCCTATAGTCTGACCCCAAAGAGCCTGAGTCAGCTGACACATGCTAGCCATAGGTGTTTAATCACAGTGTAGAGAAGCCCTAAGGGTCATGAGCCATTTGAGAGAAAATGCTACAAGAGAAAATTATATCCAATGTAAGTTCTTGTGTTGAAATCATTTTAAATTTGTGATTTCATTGAGAAACCAATTAAACTCAGTTGATCTTTGAGTTTGGAGGTTCATCTCCAGGCATGAATAAACTCCTGCTGGTTTTAGATCAGATCAGGATCAGCTAGTCATTTCAATCAAGCTGAACTTCTCAAAGTAAAGCTTTTGGAGGGAAGGGTGTGAATCTATAAAGAAAGAACCCAAGGGAAATGTTTGCAATAATCTTTGCAGAGTGAAACAGTTGAGCTCTGAACAGTTCTGTTTGTTCTGTAATTATCACAGCAAGTCAGCAGAACAATGAGTCTATTAATAGTAAAATAGTGATTTTCATTTGGTCACTGCAAAAGGTTGTAGGTCTGTTTGGCTGGGCCAAGGGGAGCAATCTATGTTATCTGATTTAAGAGTAGAATAAATTAATCTGGAACCTAGCAAACATCTTTTTAATTGCTTTAATGGCATTTGGTTTTGAAAATTGTTCTTATAACAATTATCACCTAACTCTTTTCTAGAAAGCTAGCATCCCCATTACCCAATGAATATAGACTTCAGTACCTTCCAAAGAACAAATTAATGGAAATAAAGAAGAATTTTGAAAGCTGTAAAAATTGGGAGTATGGCTAAAGGAATACACTAGACACAGAGACAGATCTTCTTGATGGTGACTGTATACTATCTAACTGTGGATTAAGAAGATGCCACAGGAAGTGAGTTTTTTTCAGTGAAGTACATGTTATTCAATCATATTAGTATTGCAGGATAATGACAGGTCTGTGTCCATATTTAAATTTATGGTGATTATTATGGCTTGACTTTGATATCGAGAAAGAAGGCACATTCAGCAGTAGATAAAAAGACAAAAAAATTGTTTGTTTTAATGAACCACAGGGGACGGGGGAATCAGATTGCAAGAAACATAGATACAAACAAAGATAATATTCGGGGGCGGGGGGAGAACAACCAAAAATAATGTCATTTCACATTCTAATGCTACAGATGAGAATTGAAAAACACATTTTAAAAAAAAAAGATATCAACCTCTGGCATGCATGTAGTGCTTTGTATTATGTTAATGCATATATATGGAGGGGGCAATTTATAGTTGATGTAAGTAACCATTTTTTGACTTGGTTTAAATATTCAGCTATAACATTGTATTTAACCTTTTTGTAATATGTAAATATGGGGAAAAGAGCTATCTTTGTTCATGCTTATAAATAAACATACTACATGTCATAGGAGATTCAAACACTTTTTATTTATACACTAAATATCCGCAATGGTTTAAGAGGCACTTGTTCTCACTGAGAACTAAGCCCCTGAAGTTTTTGAAATAAATCATTTCTGAGTAATCTGAATACAAAAAAAGCATTTGAAATATTTCTTAATACCGTATATTCATACTTGAATAAGTAAAAAGAGCCAAGTGGACTTTTAGCAAGCTTTCCACAGACTAAAATGTCTCCTCTCATCTAAAAGAGAAGCATGACAGATTTCAGCCTGAAGAATCATTTTATGGTGGGAAATATTGCAAAGCTCTAATAAGAATGAGATGGACAGATTTCTACTCAATTTTGCATTCCATATGCTGACAAAAGTCCAATGACTTGGAGCTACCAGGGAACACATTCCAGGATCAGAGATTTATTATAAATCTACTAATATAGGACTATTAGCCATTCTAGAAATTTTGGTAGAGGAGAAGTTGTTTCTAGTGTGACAAAGTTCCTGCTCTACCTTGGTGGGTCTTTCGCTTATTGACGGATTTGCTCACCTTGGAGCTTCACGGCAGCCCTCAGCTTGGCTGTTTGTCTGAACCCACAATCCAGGTCGACTCCTCCTGTGTCTGACCAGGAGTTGGGAGGATTTGGGGGGAACCCAGGCCTGCCCTCTACTCCGGGTTCCAGCCCAGGGCCCTGTAGAATGCAGCTGTCTAGCTTGCCTCCTGGAACAGCTGTGCGACAGCTACAACTCCCTGGGCTACTTCCCCATGGCCTCCTCCCAACACCTTCTTTATCCTCACCATAGGACCTTCCTCCTGGTGTTGGATAATGCTTGTACACCTCAGTCCTCCAACAGTCTGTGTTCTCAATCTCAGCTCCTAGTGCACCTTGCTCCCAGCTCCTCACACACACACATCACAAACTGAAGTGAGCTCCTTTTTAAAACCCAGGTGCCCTGATTAACCTGCCTTAATTGATTCTAGCAGCTTCTTGTTTGGCTGCAGGTGTTCTAATCAGCCTGTCTTAATTGTCTCCAGAAGGTTCCTGATTGTTCTGGAACCTTCCCTGTTACCTTACTCAGGGAAAAGAGACCTACTTAGCCTGGGGCTAATATATCTGCCTTCCATTACTCTCCTATAGCCATCTGGCCCGACTCTTTCACACTAGTTCATTGAGTTTCTTTACCAAATAGGATTCCCCATTATACACTTTATAAAGATATTCCATCTGCCTCTCAAATCTCCCCATCTTAAATAATTATCTGCATCATCTTTAACTATAGTGCCTCTTGTATTGTTATGAGACCTAAAGTGTATTATGACTACATGTAGGAGAAGGAAGTGTAATATTTATTCAAATGGTAGAAAACGTTGTATATATTGTTGTTGTAGCTTTGTTGTCCCAGGATATTAGAGAGACAAGGTAGATGAAGTATTATTTTTATTGGACCAACTTGTGTTGGTGAGAGAGACAAGCTTTTGAGACACACAGAACTCTTCTTCAGTTCAGAGACCCACCCCCACACTTGCATTATAAGATGAGGTTTTTGGAGCTTATAAGACATAATTGAGGAGTTTTTTGGTTTGTTTTTTCTTCAATGATGCCAAACCACCATTAGATCAAAAGGAAACTTTGAATAATATTTTGTTAAATGACTATGAAAAGTTGACATTACTGATGACAAACTGGTAATTGGGTGTATTACTTTAAATGCCAGAATTCAACGTGAGCAATGTTTGATCTCATATTTGAATTACTGAAAGTTTCCTTCCATTTTTGTCCCCAGAAAGTTCCTGGCAAAAGATTTTTTTACTTTGCCTTTTTGTGACTGAGACCCCCATACAACTTGTCTGTCTTTATTACAGTTACATTATTGTAACTAATGCTGAATATGAATTTCAAATTAAAATAAAATAAGATCATCAATTAAATATGTTTTGTGTTTCTTAGATACAGTTGGCCGAAATCTGCCCTGAATTCTATCTTTTTTTAACCTCAGCTAAGCCTATGTCTACACTGGTAACTGAAAAACAAAACTATTGTCTTTCAGAAATGTTAAAAAAAACCACACACACCCCCGAAAGACAAGATTTGCCGATGACAAGTGCTGGCGTGAACAGCTCTTTGTTGGCAGGAGCGCTCTCCTGCTGACAACACTAACGTTACTTGTTGGAGGTGGAGGATTTTTGTCGGCGCTCGCAGCTACATTGCACGCTTTTAGCGACAGGACTGTAGCAGCACAGCTGTATTGCTAAAAGCTGTTTAGTTTAGAAATAACTTAAATGCTTACACTGTGTGGCTATGCAAGGTATAAGTCTGTGTGGAATTTCACCATGAAAAGGAATGCTAAATGGAAGTGAGGAGAGAATACTTGAAATAATTTCTTAACTACAGATTGAGCGAAAATATGAGTTGACACAATAGCCTCCATTTGCAAAAATTACACTTGGGTTGTGTGCATGTCAACATTTTCCAACAGGTGGTGCTTTAGAGTAGAGAAAACCAAATCATTCCCCTAAATGAGAGCACAGAAACAAGCAGAAGGGTCTCAGGGGCTATGCTGGACTATTTAAGCATTTGTTTTTTTTTCAGCATAAGTAGAACCTGATCCAAATCCTCCTCAAGTCAATGAGGGTCTTTCCACTGACATGAATGGAAGCTGGATTGGACCTTAGGGCCTAAATCCATGTTTAAAGTCAGTTGCTGTATTTTTTTATTTAAGTAATTATGATTTATTGGAAAGCACTCAAGGCTGGATTCTTCAGTCCTGATGCTTGCACCACTCCAATGGGAGTCTTTATTAGTCTGGATCCAGCATCAAACACTCTGTCTGTAATGTGCTGTTTTCCCATTTCCTAGACATTTAAATAAGAAAAACTATCTCTTTTGAAATATTTTTGAAAATGTTTAGCTTCAGAGGTTTAAAATTTTTACTTTTATTAAATGTTTTCACAGTGAAATCCACAAACATAAATACCACAAACAACTGTGACAACATAAAGAAGGTCTCCTCCTTTCCTCCTCTAAAAAAACAAATAACAAAAAAACTCCATCAAACCTCTAAAACCAATTGTATGCCCAAATTCTGCTCTGAAACCCATACACCCATTCTCATTGTCTTCATTAGAAACCACATGCAAACTTGCAAGGGTGGAATTTGGCTTTTCAGTATTTTATTTTAAAATGAAAAACAGTATAAGACAATATAGAACAATATAAACCATGCCTAAAATAGACATAATAAACACATCTTATCCATGTCTGATCCACTAAACATGTACTTTTTCTTAGAGAGAGCCCCAAGTTCAAATGGTAGCCCAAGTAAATATGAAGGGGGTGCCTAACCTCCTTCATACATAGCAAAAGTGAGAGAGAAGGGGATTTTGTTGTCAATGGGAAGCACAGGAAAAGAGTTAAGCTATGTTTACACTACAAGCTCTATGGTGACAAAAGGGGCTTTTTGTCACTGACAGCTACGTCAAGGATGTATTCAACCGCATAGTCCGGAATGATGCTCAGCACCCAGAGTGCCTCCGCCCCCTGCCCGAAGTTGACGAAGCAGGTGTCCTGGAAAATGACTATACGCCCAAGGAAGTGATGGCCACACTCTCAAAAACAAAAAACAGCTCCTGGGAAAGACAGCATCCCCTACAGCCTCCTGAAAAATTGAGATCCGGCTGCCTGGTCTTTGCCACGCTCTTCAACCAGTGCAAGCGATTCTGCCGGACTCCCAGCTCCTGGAAGAAGGCCATGACGGTACTGGTGTACAAGAAGGGTGAGTGGGATGACCCCAGCAACTGGAGGTCCATCTCCCTCTGCTCCACGATGTACAAACTCTATGCCAGCTGCTTGGCTTCGAGGATCATGGAGTGGTCGGTGAGCGGGGGAGCTATCAGCTCCATACAGAAAGGCTTCATGTTCTGCGAGGGCTGCTATGAACACAACTTTGTCCTCCAAACCACCATCGAAATGGCCAGAAGGGCGCGGAGGCAGTGCACGGTAGCGTGGCTTGACCTGGCTAACGCCTTTGGGTCCATGCCCCACCACCACATCTTTGCCATGCTCCAGGAGTTTGGGATGCCAGAGAACTTCCTTCGTGTGATCCGAGAGGTGTACGAGGAATGCAGCACCACCATTCACTTAGTCGAAGGGGAGACCACCTAGATCCCGATCCAGAGCAGAGTTAAGCAGGGCTGTCCCCTCAGCCCCATCATCTTTAACCTCACCATGGGCCGTTGCTGCGAGCGATCTCCAATGGCACAGATGGCTTCAACCTCCACGGTGAGAGGGTGAGCATCCTGGCTTATGTGGATGATTTAGTCCTGACCACGGATAATCCAGAGTCTCCAACGTATTCTAGATGTCACCGGTCAAGCTGCCGACTGGATGGGGCTCCACTTCAATATAAAGAAGTGCGCAACTCTCCACATCAATGGCAGAAAAAGGGACTCAGTGCAGACAATGGGGTTCCAGATCCAGGGCGAGCTTGTCATCCCCCTGGCAGAGGGGAAGGCATACCAGCACCTCAGCATGCTGATGGGTTTCTGTGTCCAGCAGACACCCGAGGACACCATCCAGGAGATCTTGCAGGATGCTGCCAAGATCGACGCCTCCCTGCTAGCACCATGGCAAAAGATAAATGCTCTTAACTCCTTCCTAATCCCCCGCATCTCGTTCATCCGAAGGGGATCTGCCGTGGCGAAGGGACCCCTCAAAAAGGCAGACAAGATCGTCCAGCAGCTGGTGAAGAAGTGTCTGTTCCTTCCCCAGAGAGCCATCAACGAGCTGGTCTACATCGCCCACAGGCATGGCTGTGCCAATGTTCCCTGCATGGGAGACCTGTGTGACATCGCAGTGATCACCCACACCTTCCACCTGCTGACGTGTCCCGACGCCATGGTAAGGAACATCGAGGCAAATGCCCTCCATGACTCAACAAAGAAGTGGATCGGCAGAGCCCCCTCCAAACAAGACATCACCACCTTCCTGAGCAGTTCCCTGGATGGTGAATTCGGACGGGACGGGCAAGACATCGCTGCACTGTGGTCCCGCGCTCGCAATGCCACGCATCGCCTGGGGAAGCGCATCGGCTGCCGCTGGGAGTGGTGCGAGGAGCTCCAGGAGCTGGGAGTCCTGGTGCCGCAGATCATGTCTGACGACAACACCATTGTCACCCCGAGCGCCAGGGGCATACTGGAGAGGACCCTGAAGGCAGCCATCCACGCATTGTACATGGAAACCCTGAAGCATAAACTGGACCAGGATAAAGCCTTGGAACTGACCAGCAAGTGGGACACCAGCAACCACTTCCTCGCCGAGGGTGGCTTCACCCGTTTCACCGTCTGGCGGTTCATCCACCATGGCCGGCTCAACTGCAACCCTCTCAACGGAGCTGTCCGTCATGGGAACCAAGACAAGCATTGCAGGAAGTGTGGCTACTCCAACAAGACCCTGCTCCACATCCTGTGCAGCTGTAAGCCCCACTCCAGAGCTTGGCAGCTGCACCACAATGCCATCCAGAACCGCCTGGTGAAAGCCATCACACCGCACCTGGGGGAGGTCACCGTGAACTGCGTAATCCCCGGTACTGACAGCAAGTTGCGACCTGACATGGTAGTCACCGAAGAGGCCCAGAAAAAGATCATCTTCATCAATGTCACGGTCTCCGTTGAGAACAGGACCCCGGCCTTCCGCGAAGCCCAAGCTCGTACGCTGGAAAAATATGCCCCCCTGGCAGACACCCTGATTGTGAACGGCTACGAGGTGCAGATGGATGCCCTGATCATTGGAGCCCAGGGCACTTGGGATTCCTGCAACGAGCGTGTGCTGTGGACCTGTGGGATTGGTCGATGCTACGCACGGCTCATGGGGCACGTCATGGTCTCGAACAACATCCAATGGTCCAAGGACATCTACATCGAACACGTCACCGGCCACCGACAGTACCAGGAGGTATGAGCCGGTACGGCATCATGCATCAACTATGAGAAAGTGGCCGAAAGACTTTTTCCATTGGACCATATGAACTGGAACTATAAACTCACTGAACATTAAATCTCACCAAATGAGGGTACATCCATCATGATCATCGTATCCAGTCATTATACTCCACACCTGAATATAGCCATTATATGAACAACATACCCCATATCTCAATGTCTTTACTTTGACCCGTTCACCTTTTACCCCCAACTGGGGAGATTGCAGATTATGTATTCCTTATGCCACCCATTCCTAAACCAAACTTCGCACCCCTTGATAATCTGTACCTTATTCCCTGATAACCAGAAACTTCTATACTTAAACTCTGTACCATTTTCTTTTTATTTTAACATCATCTTAATAAAACTATTAAATCCATGTCCTTGATAGGCAGTAGGTAGGTTAATGGAGAATTGAAGGTTGAAGAATTCTTGAATTGACTTACAATTTTCTATAATGGAGCTTAGATTAAAATTTTCACACCCCTGTGAGATGTAGGTAAAGCAACCTAAGCTTTAGGTGTAGACCTGGTCCTAGTTTGTTACCTCTTTCAGAGGCAAAGGTGCTTAACAGATAGTTACAAACCAAAAATAAACAGTAAGATGGGCAGAGGATTCATGAAAAGTATATTTTTATATCGGCATCCATAAAAATAGGCTTTTGTTCACAGTTCTTTTCTATTTGGTGACAGAAGCCATTGTTTTATTTAGAAGTCTTTTACATGGTACAGATAGAAGGGAATGTGAATGTTCGTGATCAAGGGGACAAAAATTGGCATACAATTGCAAGCACAATTTTTAATTTTTTTCTCATAAAGCTGATGATATCTTGCTATGCAATTGTGCATCTGAATATTCTAAGAACACTCATTAAATAAACTGAAAGAGGCAGGACACTGTGTTCTTGTTTTAACAACCAAGTCCTGGTACTTTTAAAAGTGAGACAGTTGTCTAAGGGATTGAAATATGAAGGGTAGAAAGATTTTTACAAAAGTTTTGCAGGAAACACAGTGAGATCTTGCAGACTTGTTTAATGTGAACAAACTGGTAACTTGAACCCTGTACATTCTTCATTCCCAGTCCTAATGTTATTACATTCTTAGATTTTATTTTTATTAAAGGTCTAGATAGCCTTAAGAATTGAGCTCTGTGCAAATCCAGCCAGTACTTACTGGAAATATTTGATGCTAGAAAGTAAATTTCACAAATGGGGCTGAGAGGTAGCATGGGGAAAAAATCTTGGAGGTCCTCTTTCAATACTTAGGGCTACGTTTAAAGCCTGTGGCTCAAGTCATCTGATCCATTCATCAGACCATAATCTGCTGGTGAAAACAAATCTCAGGACCACATGATAGGATTTAGCATGGAAAGAAGGTCAAGTCTAGTGGAAAAACTCCAAGAGGAAATTCCAAAAAATTAGTCAATGTCATTAGGGAGATTTGAAACTCTTGAGAAGATTTGGGTGCAAAGGTCTAAGACCCTAACACTCAATTGTACTTGGAATCTGTCACTGATTAACCAGGAACTTTGAAAGTAAACGTTAACATAATATTTTTGTATATGTAAAGCCAGCATTAGAAATTATATGAAACAAAATAGGCTAATAATGAAAGGATTGCTACTATGTGTTGCTTATGACGGAAAGAAGAAGAAGATGCTGAATTTCTGTTTCCAGAAAAAAAAATAGAATCATAGAAGATTAGGGTTGGAAGAGACCTCAGGACGTCATCTAGTCCAACCCCAAGCTGAAAGCAGGACCAACTCCCACTAAATCATCCCAGCCAGGTGTCAGATTGTGTGTCTGCAGTAGAAGAATGAAATGAAACAAAAGACACTATTTCCAAAGATGAATAATTGTACAGTCATTCACAAAAAGAAAAGGAGTACTTGTGGCACCGTAGAGACTAACAGATTTATTTGAGCATAAGCTTTCGTGAGGTACAGTTCACTTCATCGGATGCATTCAGTGGAAAATACAGTGGGAAGATTTATATATACAGAGAACATGAATCAATGGGTGTTACGTACACACTGTAAGGAGAGTGATCACTTAAGATGAGCTATTACCAGCAGGAGGGGGTGGGGGGGAGGAAGAAAACCTTTTGTAGTGATAATCAAGGTGGACCATTTCCAGCAGTTGACAAGAACGTCTGAAGAACAGTGGGGGGGGGGGGGGTGGAGAGGGGAATAAACATGGGGAAATAGTTTTACTTTGTGTAATGACCCATTCACTCCCAGTCTCTATTCAAGCCTAAGTTAATTGTATCCAGTTTGCAAATTAATTCCAATTCAGCAGTCTCTCGTTGGAGTCTGTTTTTGAAGTTTTTTTGTTGAAGAATTGCCACTCTTAGGTCTGTAATCGAGTGACCAGACAAAAAGGATTCTGGGTGGACTCCTCCTGAGGGTCGAAACAACAGACTGGACTTCTACATAGAGTTCTTCTGCCGACGTGCATGAGCTGAAATTGTGGAAAAGCAGCATTATTTGCCCATTAACCTCAGCCAAGCAGAACACAATGCCATCCACAGCCTCAGAAACAACTCTGATATCATAATCAAAAAGGCTGACAAAAGAGGTGCTGTCGTCATCATGAATAGGTTGGAATATGAACAAGAGGCTACTAGGCAGCTCTCCAACACCACTTTCTACAAGCCATTACCTTCTGATGTTACTGAGGGTTACCAAAAGAAACTACAGCATTTGCTCAAGAAACTCCCTGAAAAAGCACAAGAACAAATCCACACAGACACACCCCTGGAACCCTGACCTGGGGTATTCTATCTGCTACCCAAGATCCATAACCCTGGAAATGCTGGACGCCCCATCATCTCAGTCATTGGCACCCTGACAGCAGGATTGTCTGGCTATGTAGACTCCCTCCTCAGGCCCTACGCTACCAGCACTCCCAGCTATCTTTGAGACACCACTGACTTCCTGAGGAAACTACAATCCATCGGTTATCTTCATGAAAACAGCATCCTGGCCACTATGGATGTAGAAGCCCTCTACGCCAACATTCCACACAAAGATGGACTACAAGCCGTCAGGAACAGTATCCCCAATAATGTCACGGCTAACCTGGTGGCTGAACTTTGTGACTTTGTCCTCACCCATAACTATTTCACATTTGGGGACAAAGTATACCTTCAAATCAGCGGCACTGCGATGGGTACCCGCATGGCCCCACAGTATGCCAAGATTTTTATGGCTGACTTAGAACAATGCTTCCTCAGATCTCATCCCCTAATGCCCCTACTCTACTTGCGCTACATTGATGACATCTTCATCATCTGGATCCATGGAAAAGAAGCCTTGAGGAATTCCACCAGGATTTCAACAATTTCCATCCCACCATCAACCTCAGCCTGGACCAGTCTACACAGGAGATCCACTTCGTGGACACTATGGTGCTAATAAGCGATGGTCAGATAAACACCACCCTATACCGGAAACCTACTGACCGCTATTCCTACCTACATGCCTCCAGCTTTCACCCAGATCACACCACATGATCCATTGTCTACAGCCAAGCTCTAGGATACAACCGCATTTGCTCCAACCCCTCAGACAGAGACAAACACCTACAAGATCTCTATCAAGCATTCTTATAACGACAATACCCACCTGCTGAAGTGAAGAAACAGATTGACAGAGCCAGAAGGGTAACAAGAGGTCACCTACTACAGGACAGGCCCAGCAAAGAATATAACAGAACACCACAAGCCATCACCTTCAGCCCCCAACTAAAACCTCTCCAACGCATCATCAAGGATCTATAACCTATCTTGAAGGACGACCCATCACTCTCACAGATCTTGGGAGACAGGCCACTCCATCCTTGCTTACAGACAGCACCCCAACCTGAAGGAAATACTCACCTGCAACCACACACCACACAACAGACCACTAACCCAGGAACCTATCCTTGCAACAAAGCCCGTTGCCAACTCTGTCCACATATCTATTCAGGGGACACCATCATAGGGCCTAATCACATCAGCCACATTATCAGAGGCTTGTTCACCTGCACATCTACCAACGTGATATATGCCATCATGTGCCAGCAATGCCCCTCTGCCATGAACATTAGTCAAACTGGACTGTCTCTAAGTAAAAGAATAAATGGACACAAATCAGACATCAAGAATTATAACATTCAAAAACCAGTCGGAGAACACTTCAATCTCTCTGGTCATTCGATTACAGACCTAAGAGTGGCTATTCTTCAAAAAAAAAAAACCTTCAAAAACAGACTCCAATGAGCGACTGCTGAATTGGAATTAATTTGCAAACTGGATACAATTAAGTTAGGCTTGAATAGAGACTGGGAGTGGATGGGTCATTTCACAAAGTAAAACTATTTACCCATGTTATTTGTCCCCCGCCCCACTGTTCCTCAGACGTTCTTGTCAACTGCTGGAAATGGCCCATCTTGATCATCACTTCAAAAGGTTTTCTTTCTCCCCCCCATCCTGCTGGTAATAGCTCATCTTAAGTGATCACTCTCCTTATAATGTGTATGATAACACCCTTTGTTTCATGTTCTCTATGTATATAAATCTCCGCACTGTATTTTCCACTGAATGCATCCGATGAAGTGAGCTGTAGCTCATGAAAGCTTATGCTCAAATAAATTTGTTAGTCTCTAAGGTGCCACAAGTACTCCTTTTCTTTTTGCGAATACAGACTAACACAGCTGCTACTCTGAAACCTGTACAGTCATTGGAGATGACTCACAAGAGAAGACAAATTAAACATCAGATTTTTGAAGATGAGCTTGCACAGTTGTGTTCACAACATTCCATATGCCTAATTTGTACACTACAGAAGCTGACTGAGTAAATATAACAGCTGAATAAAAACAGAGGATGCCAAATATGCTGTATGAAGGAATGTTTAATTGGCTATCTGCTCAAACCAATCAGATATCTGTGCACCTAATTTTAGGCATGTGTAACTGAGCATGTGCTCATCTTTGAAAATCTATTCCTAAGTGTATTCAAAGGGTTCATAGCCTTGATTTGAATAAGTGTCTTAATGCTTATTCAAAAATCATTTGAAGTATCTGGGTCTGCAAAACTGGGTTGGAAACCTCACAAGACCAGGATTTCTTGTGAGATCTCCAGTACTTCCCTTATTCTGGTCAGGACAAAAATTTCACAGTAATGTTCCCCATTTCCCTCTCCCTCCACACACATGGGTGGGGAAGCTTTATCTAAGCCAGCGATGGAAAGGAAACTCTTGGCCACTTTAAGGATTTAATTGCCCCTCACCTCTCCTCATGGCACTGAGCCTCCTTGTGGACTTGAAGAGGGGGGTACTGGTGGCAGATAGGCCTATAGAGCATCTTTTATCCAGCCAATTTGTTCCTGCGCACCCATGAGGAGGGTTTATAAGCCCTTCCCCCTGCCCAAGGTCACCATTCTCTGTCAGAAGGAAAGGTTCACCTTCTCCCTCGCCTCCCACTCCCCGAGTTTTGGGGACTTGCCGTGGGTTTCATGCTAGTCACCTGTTTGGGGATAGGAAGGAATTTTCCCTCACTGCCAGATTGTCCTGGAGGGTATGGTAGTGGTGTAGGGAGCCCAGGGACCCCGTTAGGTAGATTATGTTGTAAAATTCATTCTGTTGCTACTTGGCAGGTGCCCAGTGTGGGCATTCTTTCAACAGGGGTCTAGTTCCCTCAATAACAGGGAATTAGAAGGATTAGGAGAAGGCATCCCCTAAAGAAGGTGGGGGATGAAACTGGGTGTCCTAATATATGACACAGTAAGCAGAAAACCCTCTTAAACCTACTACAATGAAGGGTGATGCAGTCCCAGCAACTGTCCTGGGACCCCATCACCCTGGGGCAGACAGCAGTCTTCCATCAGGTGGAAGAGAAGGGCTGGGGGCTGATGGTGCCTTCCACCAGGTGGAACAGATGACAAAGGAAAGCTGACTTTCACTGGACAGATCATTGCCAGGTAGTTACTTAAAATTTGCAGCCTAGTTAAACCATATTCCTGGTGTCCTGACTTTCTTTTTGTGGTGTCTAGGACAAAGGCTGTTTACATGGCATTTTTGAAAGATCCAGTCCCAATCAGTACAAAGAAGTCCATGAGGGAGTGAAAAAGGAAAATACTGTATCAAATCCACAACCACCTTGAAATCCGCTGTGTCATTAGGCTGCACACCACAGCCATTCAGAATTCATGGTGACAGTAGGAACAGAATTTAGATCTCTCTGCTCCAAATGGTCAGGTCATTGCCACTTAAACTAAACATGAGTCTCCTGTGTCCAAACCTGTTGCTTTATGCCTAGCAGAAGCAGAGACAAGAGAGAAAAAATCTGTTTATAGAGCCACACTGTGGATCTCTATTGTACTTATATTATGTACTTGATTATTGAGCAAAACTCCAGTTGATCTTAATAGTAGTTCTGCCCAGCATTCATATGCACAATATACACTACATGCCTGATTCCCATCACACTTACACCAGTAAAACTCCACTGGGCCAAATCCAACACTGGTGTAAATTGACATTGCTACACTAGATGTTAATGGAATTAGTCCTGATTTACAGGGTGAAATTGAGAGGAGAATTAGGTCCTGTAGATCTTCAAGGCTGATCCAAGAGACAGATCTTGTTCTTAAAGTTTGTTCAGGGGTATCTTGCCAAGTCCTTATGTAGTGTATAAACCAACAATTATGGTAGCTAACATAATCTCCATCATGTACTTACTAGAATATTGCATGCTTGTTGTTGTTTTTTTTTATCTTTACCATCTGCACATTTATTACCCTTGTTAACCCTTGACTGACATCTATGAAATGACTCTCTGTGGGATTTAAAGGAAAGATAAAGTATCCACTAAGCTTTCCTGGAGATGTTTCAGAGTAACAGCCGTGTTAGTCTTTATTCGCAAAAAGAAAAGGAGTACTTGTGGCACCTTAGAGACTAACAAATTTATTTGAGCATAAGCTTTCGTGAGCTACAGCTCACTTCATCGGATGCATTCAGTGGAAAATACAGTGGGGAGATTTATATACACACACAGAGAACATGAAACAATAGGTTTTATCATACACACTGTAAAGAGAGTGCTTACTTAAGATGAGCTATTACCAGCAGGAACGGGGGGGAGGGGGCGGAGGGAAGAGGAAAACCTTTTGTGGTGATAATCAAGGTGGGCCATTTCCAGCAGTTAACAAGAACGTCTGAGGAACAGTGGAGGGTGGGGTGAGGGGGAGAAATAACATGGGGAAATAGGCTTGAATAGAGACTGGGAGAACTTAGGCTCGAATAGAGACTGGGAGTGGATGGGTCATTACACAAAGTAAAACTATTTCCCCATGCTATTTCTCCCCCCCATCCCACCCCGCACTGTTCCTCAGATGTTCTTGTTAACTGCTGGAAATGGCCTACCTTGATTATCACCACAAAAGGTTTTCCTCCCCCCGTCCCGTTCCTGCTGGTAATAGCTCATCTTAAGTGATCACTCTCCTTACAGTGTGTATGATAAAACCCATTGTTTCATGTTCTCTGTGTGTGTATATAAATCTCCCCACTGTATTTTCCACTGAATGCATCCGATGAAGTGAGCTGTAGTTCACAAAAGCTTATGCTCAAATAAATTTGTTAGTCTCTAAGGTGCCACAAGTAGTCCTTTTCTTTCCTGGAGAGTGGCTGTTGCAATCTAAAAAAAAAAATTACACAAAAAATTATTGGATGTTACAATTTTTTTATCCCACCCTTCAAAGATAAACAAACAAAAGTATCTTGTCTTATTTCCATTTCTCTTTGTGCACAGTAGGAGTGTAGGAAAGCAATGTTACTATTGAAGGTGCTTGACTAAAGTCAAGGTTCAGAATTGTCTCAGAAGAGGATATTGTGTAATGCATGTCAGAGAAGAATGGCAAGATAAATGCAATCCTTTGACTAGATACAGTTTTAGTTTCACAAATATACATCTGCTAATTTGGGACTAGATGCTTGCTTCATATGAGTCGAGAAGGTTCAGGGAGGCACATCTCTCTTGTGTACTCTTACCAAAGGCAGCCACATTGCCAGGTCTTGTTCTTCCTGAGAACAAGCTAATGTGTTGAGATCTATCATACACCTTTGTGAACCACAGGCTAGCACTGGGGAGATGCATGCTGTGTCTTTAGAAGGGAGGTGTAAGAACTTTGCTGCCCCAATGCATCTGGAGCATTCTGTCTGCCTTAACACACCTTAGGTAGACTGGCTCCAGTCTCAATGCTGGTGCAGTCCAGCCCTATATGCACCAGCTCACCACTATGGCTCTAGCTATTACACACACCATATGAGAGCTCTTGTTTTATTGCTGGCTTTCTAGTACCAATATGGAGAATCTTGCTTTCATTAAATGTTTTCTTTCTGGTTCTATAAAGAAAATGTCTATCATCAAAGGAGAGCAGAGTATAATACAATCCATTCCAAGAAAAATGGAAGGAAGCTGAATTTGATGTTTGGACTTGCATGTGACACATTAGCTCTGTGTGCCACACATTCCTGTGGCTGAGTGGATGCTAGTGGTAAAAATAACACTACCTATGAAAATGAGGTTTCAGAGTAGCAGTCGTGTTAGTCTGTATTTGCAAAAAAGAAAAGGAATACTTGTGGCACCTTAGAGACTAACAAATTTATTTGAGCATAAGTTTTCGTGAGCTACAGCTCACTTCATCGGATGCTGCATTTCATATGGATCTCAGACATCTACTACTGTAAAGTTAAAACAGATTTCAGGAGGCTTGGTTTGCACATGAGGGACAGTTTTGTGATTCTTTTGTCATAGAATCATAAAACTGCAGGGCTGGAAGGGACCTCAAGCGGTCATCTAGTCCATTCTCCCATGCTGAGGCAGGATTAAGTATGTCATAAGAGATTACTGAGCAGTAAATGAGTAGGCAGGAGCGTGACAGGCACAGTCCAACACTACAAGTGGAACTGGTTGGAAATCTTCTGATGAATTGTTTCTCTGTCAGAAAAATGCCAATTTATGAAAAGTGAAATAATTTATGGAAACACATTACCTTTGACCAAAACTTGTTTAAAAAGAAAAATTGAAAATAAGCATTTTGATTAGATCAAAACATTCCCTTTCATATGGGACATAGAGATTTTCCATTTTGAAACAACATTTTGATTCAATTTTTATTTTATATTATAAAATATAATACAAAAATTGAAAAGTCAAAATTGGAATGCAATTGTCATTGAAACTGTCAAAATCAAATGTTTCTATTGACTCAACGATTGTTTTTCTGGAATTTTGTTTGGCATGACATTTCTAAATGTGTTGTGTGTGTTCCATTGCAGAATAGAAGAAATTCTGAAATTCCAAATCTTAATCTGAAATGAAAAATCTGGTTCTTGCACTGCTCTCATTACAAAACAGGCCCCTCCAAAAGATCCTTACCATTTATCCTGCTTTACAGAGGTCCAACTGAAGAAACTATTCAGGACAAAGTCTTCCTCAGCATTTGTGATATAGGTAGGCAAGGACTACTTGTTATCTCTAATGCCACTGTATCATGCAGGGTAGACAAACTGTTTGCCTCCTTCATTCTCCCCTTCTGATGATTCCACAGGATGACACTGCAATGAATTAGAAATAAACCTCTGTCACTTTAGATATAAGAGAAGGTATGCTGGAGAACTAGAGGGAGACATGCTAAATAGAACTGGCAAACTTGGTTAGAGAGAGGTTCTGTATACCTACAGAAATCATATGTGCCCAGTGCCATCTTTAGCATTATTTTCTCTACCTCAGTGAAATTTTCAATAGCTCCAGATTTGAGATTGCCATGGCAAGGGTGGGGATTTCATTGAATCTATCCTTGTTGAGGATTAGATTTTGCACAGCCCTGTGCAAGGCATGGTGCATATATTGCACCACCTGAGGAGCAGCATTGTGACTCAAGGCTTCTCTGATTCACAAGTCTCCCCTGATCGAGAGGAGTGGAAATTTGCTAAGGACCTGAATCAGCAACAAATTATGGGAGTGGAGCCAAGACTCCTTTCATTCATTGCCCCTCCCCACACAATCATCAACCACTTGCTCTAGGAAGGGAGTAAGCAAGTGTACAGAATTCACTCCTGCAAGCCCTGTTCCAACATACAGGTAACCCATGTAGCGTGGATTTTCTTACTCCTTTATGTGGGCATGTAGATTATGTCATAATCTAGTACTGAATTGTTTGGGGCTAGATAAGTGTATGGGGTAAGGTATGGGGCAAATTCTTTCTCCATGATTCAACAAAACAATAATTTAAATGACAGGAATCAGTTCTTAGAAGCAGTTCTAAGCATGACACCTATGTTTAGCTGTAGCATCGCACTTATGTAAGACATTAATACTTATTTTAAGTCACATCATGTCTACCCTTAGTCTTCAGTGAAACCCTCCTTAAGAGATCTACACATTCACCAAGGCCCTGTGCTTCTGTTTAACATGTGTGTGTAAACTCAGCTGTCTTGTGTGTGTTCTTAAGTATTCTAAAGCTTTACAGAAGTTACAAAATATTTCCAGGATTTATGGTGTAGATTCCCTTCTCCCTTTGACTCAGCATATATCAAGGAAGGAAGTACACCTTTATTATATTTGCCAACATTTTTATGGCTGACTTAGAACAACGCTTCCTCAGCTCTCGTCTCCTAATGCCCCTACTCTACTTGCGCTACATTGATGACATCTTCATCATCTGGACCCATGGAAAAGAAGCCCTTGAGGAATTCCACCATGATTTCAACAATTTCCATCCCACCATCAACCTCAGCCTGGACCAGTCCACACAAGAGATCCACTTCCTGGACACTACAGTGCTAATAAGCGATGGTCACATAAACACCACCCTATACCAGAAACCTACTGACCGCTATTCCTACCTACATACCTCCAGCTTTCACCCAGATCACACCACATGATCCATTGTCTACAGCCAAGCTCTACGATATAACCGCATTTGCTCCAACCCCTCAGACAGAGACAAACACCTACAAGATCTCTATCAAGCATTCTTACAACTATAATACCCACTTGCTGAAGTGAAGAAACAGATTGACAGAGCCAAAAGTTACCTACTACAGGACAGGCCCAACAAAGAAAATAACAGAACGCCACTAGCCATCACCTTCAGTCCCCAACTAAAACCTCTCCAATGCATCATCAAGTATCTACAACCTATGCTGAAGGATGACCCATCACTCTCACAGATCTTTGGAGACAGGCCAGTCCTTGCTTACAGACAGCCCCCCAACCTGAAGGAAATACGCACCCGCAACCACACACCACACAACAGAACCACTAACCCAGGAACCTATCCTTGCAACAAAGCCCGTTGCCAACTCTGTCCACATATCTATTCAGGGGACACCATCATAGGGCCTAATCACATCAGCCACACTATCAGAGGCTCGTTCACCTGCACATCTACCAATGTGATATATGCCATCATGTGCCAGCAATACCCCTCTGCCATGTACATTGGTCAAACTGGACAGTCTCTAAGTAAAAGAATAAATGGACACAAATCAGATGTCGAGAATTATAACATTCAAAAACCAGTCGGAGAACACTTCAGTCTCTCTGGTCACTCGATTATAAACCTAAAAATGGCAATTCTTCAACAAAAAGACTTCAAAAACAGACTCCAATGAGAGACTGCTGAATTGGAATTAATTTGCAAACTGGATACAATTAACTTAAGCTTGAATAGAGACTGGGAGTGGATGGGTCATTACACAAAGTAAAACTATTTCCCCATATTTATTCCCCCCTCCCCCACTGTTCCTCAGACGTTCTTGTCAACTGCTGGAAATGGCCCACCTTGATTATCACAACAAAAGGTTTTCTTCCCCCCCCCACTCTCCTGCTGGTAATAGCTCATGTTAAGTGATCATTCTCCTTACAGTGTGTATGGTAACACCCATTGTTTCATGTTCTCTATGTATATAAATCTCTCCTCTGTATTTTCCACTGAATGCATCCGATGAAGTGAGCTGTAGCTCACGAAAGCTTATGCTCAAATAAATTTGTCAGTCTCTAAGTTGCCACAAGTACTCCTTATATTAGCTTGGGGAATTTTAGCATGGTTCCTAGCAGTAATGCCTTGAATTTGCGTGGTACATAGCCTACCTTCACATTTCATGTTTCATAAGCTGAATGTAACAGGTAAAAGGTTTGCAGTGATGTTGTTTGAGAAGGATGTCAATTTTGCCTACACTTTCTCATGCAGAGTACTGACCTCTACACATAGTAAACAGGATCTTTCTTTTTGGTCTCCAATGGGAACTGCAACGACAGAGGAAATATTGTTAACGTCTGCGAGAAATTGTGTCTGAAAGTGCAGTTTACTGTTTTCAGAACAATTATGGGAAGCTGCTGCAGATCATGTCCTCTTTATTATACCTAGTGGAAAATGCTTCCACCTTCTTACGTGATTGAAAGTTCAAAGATAGAATGTGAAGTTCCTGAAATCAGACAGCTCTTTATTGAGAAGCGATATCAGATATGGGATTCTAAACTATCTTTTGGTTTAGAGTGACTGATGCATAGTAACAGGTTTCAGACTTGTAGCCATGTTAGTCTGTATTAGCAAAAACAATGAGGAGTCTTTGCCCACAAAAGCTTATGCCCAAATAAATATGTTAGTCTCTAAGGTTCCACAAGTACTCCTCATTGTTTTTGATGTACAGTAGTTTTCATTCACTTTCTACAGTGGTGTAAGAAACCAAAAGGAAATAAGTCATTGGTTAGGGAAAAAAGAAGTTGGCAGGAGACACAACTCTTCTCAAAAGTTTTTAGTCATGAACCTGGGACTGAACAGTGCTTTTCACATATTCATTTTTAATAGTCATTTGTAAAAGTATTATCGGAAATACCATACTACATTTCCTTGAGTATTACACCATTGTGTGGGCTCTCTGCCAAAGCAAAGTCTCATCTTTCTGAGGAAATGTATCATTCTCAGTGATTATAAGGGTCCCAGGGTTATTTATAATTGAATGATCAGGTGCATTGTGAGCAATATGGCCAGCTGGTAATGGATCATGAAGTGAGGTGGTGTTCAGGACAAAATAGTCTTTAAAAACTCAGACATTTTTATTTTTAAAGTTAAAAAACAAAAGTTTGTGTCATGCTGTCTGGAGTGGCTAACAACTGAGAGTACCTCTCTCAGGGCCAACTGTCAGAAAATAGGGCAGATATCCCAAGCCTTGGTATGTTCTATAATTAGATTTTACCAAACCAGTACCATATGTAAACCCCTGGATTACTATACCAGTTTTACCATGGAGTTACACACAGCCTTAGACTCTGTAGTCAATCTTGCCACCCAGACAAACTGGACTTTGTAATAAAAGCTCACTTAAACCAAAAATCACATCTCATCAGGATTCTCACAGTCCAAAGAGACTAGTCACTTACCCCAGATCAATTGGTACTCCAGATCTTTCACCCAAGACAACACTGGCAGCCAGTTTTATAGTTAACTAACTAAAGATGTATTAGCTATGTAAAAAAACAAAAACTGTTGAGAGGTTAAAGCAGGTACAATATATGTACAGGTGAATCACAGTTTATGATTCCAAATCATGGCAGTGCTGTAATAAACTGCCAGTTTCCCAAAAGTCTTTCAGGGTTCCCAGATATTCTCTGGGAATCTCCACTTTGTATCCGGTGTACTTCCCTGTAAGTTCAGCGATGAAGGATCTTTCTTTAGATCCATTCTTATATCTTCTTCTCACAGAAGACAATCTGACAGTCACTTGACCTACGTGGGCTTTTCCTTTGATGGCGTTGAGTGAGGAATGCACTTTGAGTCTCTGACCTCAGGTCATCACACACAGTGGCCATTTGCTTTGGAACTAGCACCTTTTCTCATAAAGTCCTTCATTAGCAGTCCACAAGGCTTTTTTGATGTCTGATGAGTTATTGAGTTACAGGTTATTTACAATGTAAATGTTTGCTATTACACTATGACAGGACACAGAAAAGTACAAACAATACATGTAACATCTCATTAGTTTTATTAAGTTTAAACAACCACAACACTTATACATTTAACAATCACTTTGATCTATTACACAAGTGAATTGGACTGAATACACTCTGACATGATCTGGTCTGCCAGCGTCATTCTGTCCTTCCCACAGTCAGGATCTATGGTGACTAGGAAAATCCAGGAACCTTTGTTGCAAAGTATCTTAACTGTGGCATTATCAGAGGTGGAATGTTCAGCTAATCCTTTCCAGCTTTCTGTCTAATTGAAAAATAGGGCTGATCTACACACACTTGCAATAAAATACCTACATCAGTGTTAATTCACACCTCCTTTTATTTCTGTGCAAGTCTGTGTAGACTCTCTTATTTTGGAATAAAATAGTCTTTCAATTTCAGTCCATCAAAATAGGACACTTTTATCCAAAAATAAGAGAGTTCACAAATAAACTTGCACTGAAATAATAAGTGTAAATTAAATTGATTTAGGCATTTTACTGCAGGTTTGTATGAATAGGAGCTGGGTGAGTCACAGTGGAAGATACTCAAACTAAGTAATTAAAACATGGCTAGCTGAATATTTATACCAAACACACACATGCCTGAGTGATTCATGAGGCTTAGTACTGATGGCCAAGTACCTTCAGCAAATTGAGAATGTGATTCTCAATCACACTTCTTGAATGTTGTGGGTTTTATATTTTTACCATTTTTCTAAAGCCCCAAAACACTGTCTGTCATCCAAGATACTTCACATATACATAAAGCAGCATGAAAAAACAAGAAGAGTTAGCCATACAAAGATGGGATATCTAGAAAAGTCAGCCAGATTAGGATAAGAATAAACAAAGCACAGTTAGGGCTAACTTGTTCCCCTCCTAGAGGGCATATAGAAGGTCTCAAATGGGGTAGAATCATTCCAAACTTCGTCTTAACTTTCTATAGAAAAACTCTTTTCTAGTGCATAAACGTTCCTTTATATAGCAAGGCTATATGTGAAATGTTAATGATCTTATATTAATGGCTACTTTACAGATTTTCCATGCATCAGATATCTGGGGCTTTGTAAAACTTGCCAAACTGGAGTTTGATAAAAACATCTTATTGAGAAAAATATTAATATATCCAAAATAGTACCCCAGAGCACAAATTCATTCAGATACAAGTTCTGTATCATTAAGCAGTAATTGCTCATGTATTGCTGTAAAATGCTAATCATGATGGATCACAGGGTAAATCAATGGGGGTTTTGCTTGATTAAGGACCAGAGAATTCTTAAAATTTCTGTTTTCAAACCTATGAAGGCTTTATTATGAGAAATGCATTTCTTTGGCTGGCTTTTCTTAAATCTTTGTTATAGTCCTCTGGCTTAGGTTATTTTTGGATAGATGGTACAGTAATAATTATTTAACAGCGTCCTACCTGATATTTAAGTCTGTCATATATAACACATATTTTTTTAAAAAAATTGGTCATTAACTATGGTATTTCCTCTCTTGCTACATTTAAACTTTCTCTCAGCAGTTTGGCACAAAGTATTCTGTAGTTATAAATCATATTTTACTTGGATAATCTCATTGAGGCTTTGTGGACACTTCTCTAGACTTTGTTTCCAGTTTATGGCTACCCAGTTTTTATTGTCTTCCTCTTGCATTCATAACTCTTCATTAGGGCTTCAATTCAACATGATATTTAACCATGTGCATAACTTATAAGCATGTGAGTAGTTCAGTTGACTTATATGGAATGACTCATTTATTATTAATAGCTTTCTATCTTTGTTCCAGCCAGACTTAAAGTGGCATATTTTGTTGTTGCTTCAACTGTATATATGGGTGAGAAAATCTGTAGCAGTAAAAGTGAAAGAAGTAAGTTTACTTTGGATTCTTGGATAATGATTAAATGGTTTGATATTTATATACAGTGCTGAGGCATGTACCACATTTCTATGGAGTAATATCGTACAAAAATATTATTACTTTCCTCTCCATCCCATCTTTCCTCTCATTTTTCTCTTTCTGTAAAGTTTCTCCATCTTTCTACATTCTTTTTCCAAAGTGTATTGTTTAGCCTTCCAAAAGAGTGCAAATTTGGTTCAGATAACCATGCAGAATTCCAAAGCTTGTCCCTATACAACCAGATCTCTTTTATCTGAAAATCTTGTAAGTACAGATGTTGTCATGAGATTTCCAGTCCTTTCTGGTATCAGCTGCTTGGAAAATATTGTGAGACTGTCCTTTCTTACTGTGAGGTTTCAAAGTAGCAGCTATGTTAGTCTGTATCCGCAAAGAGAACAGGAGTACTTGTGCTTTCACTTCCACTTCTTGCTAGAAGTAGGAAGTTAACAGTCATGTGGAAAAACAAGTTGACAGAATATTTTCATTTATCAGAAAAGACTCATTTTCATCACATTTAATTCAGATTCATTGCAGGCTTAATTATCCAAACTGTTTTCCCCATTCCTAATACTTCTGTCCTCCTTTTCCTCTGCCACTAATGACTTTATATGGTTTCACTCTTCCTCTTGTTCTAGTTCTCTTCTAGTTCTTTCACCTCTCTCCTGATTTATGATTTACCTTTTTCTCCGCCCCTGTGTCCTTCTTTCAATGTTGGTGTAACTGTGCCTCAGTGGGTCACAACTGAGGATACCAAATTCAGGATGAACTGCTGAGAAATAGGGCAGATACACCCCAAGACTAATGTGGGCAGCCACACCAGTAGCTAATCCCCCATAGTATACACCAAACCAGCAACAAAAGTACACTTCTGTTTCACCACACTAGCTAACAAGAAGTCATAAAAGCAGTTTCCTTGGGCATCCCAAAACAACTGGATTTAAAGGTGAGTGGTTCTTTACAACCAGTCTCATCAAATAAAAGTTTCTTCTGATCCGAAAGGACCAGCTACACACCCAGGTCAATATATAACTTAGATCTTACCCCCAAATCATGCTGATGTCAATCCTTTAGTATCTAAAATCTAAAGCTTTATTCATAAAAAGAAAGAAAGAGAAAGGTGAGAGTTAAACTTGGTTAAAGGAATCAAATACGTACAGTAATTGCAAAGTTCTTGGCTTGTAGCAGTGATGGAATAAACTGCTGGCTTAAGTCAAGTCTCTGGCTGCTTCCAAATCATTGGAAGGTCCTTAGTCCATTGGTTAGAATTCTCCCATTAATATAAGTCCATATTCCAGAGGCTGGAGCAGAGTAGAGGCAAAATGGAGTGGTTTCCAGGGCCTTTTATATCGTCTGTCAAGTAGAGGAAAACCCATTGTTTTAAACAAAGACCTCAACACAGCTAGTGGAAAATTACAGGTAAAAGATGGGAGTTTGGAGTCACATGGGCAAGTCACATGTCCATCCCCAATTTCGCTCCATCATTGCAGGAAGCCATTACCTATACTCCGGTTTACAGGACAGTCCACTCAGTGTAGATGGGCGTCACCCATGGTCCATTGTAAATTAAGTGTCCTTTTGATGGGCTACTCAATTTGAATAATCCTGCCAAGATGTGCTGGCTAACAACCTTGTGGGCATTACCCCAGTAGCAAACATTTGAGATCCAGATATAGAGCCAATACTCATATACATAAATACAAAAATGATACATGCATTTACCTTAGACCTTAGTCCATCCCATGCTTTGCTGCACATTGGGCTACCCGTATTTGCCATCCTTGCCTGTCAACTGCATACAGGTAGCATAATCATAATCAGCAAATGATAACCTTTTTATAGACATCTTACATGCCACATTTTGTACAAGATTTGTTGCAAATATATAACAGTGTTTGCAACAATGATCTATATATTGTTGCAAACACTGTTATATATGTTATATTTATATATTTATATAAATTTTATATAAATTTATATAAAGTTATATTTTAATCAGATAATGCCACAGTTGGTTCTTTGCCCTTGATATCCATTCTGTGTTTTTACCCATTCTGGGCCTTTGTTTATCCTGTTCTTTGTGCCTTCCCTTCATGTCTTGCTGTGTGTCCTATGTGTGCAACAAAATGAAATCTCATCTCTGAAGCACTGGATCTTATACATTTCAGTTAGTTCAAATCTTATACATTTACAGGTTCAATTCTTCTCTGAATTAGATGCGTACAACAACCATTGACTTTGTGCGGAGCTACATCCATCTAACAGCAAACAATCTGGCTTATTGATTTTAGCAGGGAACAAACCAAGGTGTATTATAATACAACATGCCAGTGAAAATGAGTTCACAGCCATGACTTCAGTGGGTCCAGACAGTGGGAATGCAACAGAAGGAAACATAAGCAGGGAGCAGCAAAGGATAAATTATAGTCAGGTAAAAAGAGAGGAGAGGATGCAGAGCCAGTGAAGATGCAGGTGAGGATAAAGAAGGAAAGATAGGTCTTGTGGTTAAGGTACTGGCCTGGACTCATGGTTTTGGCCAGTTCCCAGCTCTGCCACAGTCTACTTGTATGACCTTTGGCAATTCATTTAATCTCTGTGTGTCAAATCTCCATTTGCAAAAATATAGAGTGATTCTTTTTTTGTTTAAATTGTAAACTCTTTGGAGCAGAAACTTGTGTGTATATCATAGAATGCTTCACAAACATTTGAGCTAGGATGCCTATCTTTGTTCCTGGTCATGGTTCAGCCATACCTAGGTTGAGCCACCACAACCAGGAACAAATGCTTGTATCCTGGAACAAATGTTGGTGTGCATTTACAGTTAAGTTAGTTTAAATGTGTTATGTGGTAATCAATTAAAATATATTGCAATGTGACCAGAATCTGAGGCCTAGATAGGGACAAAGTGATCACAGCAAATATGGCGCTTTCCCCCCAGTTTTTCAGAGAGTGCGAAACTTGAGCTATTTTGCCTGAAATTTTCTCTGTAGCAAAGATCAATATTTCTATTTGAAGATTGTCATTCCATCCTTTATTTATTTATTATTATTATTATTATTATTATTACTACTGTTATTATTTAACATGTATACTGTGATAGTAACTAAAGGTCACAACCAAGTTGGGCTTCGTTATTCTAGACTTGGTTCCCTCTCATCCTTACCACCATTAGTTCTTGTCTGTTACTATCCTTGTTTAATTATGCAGCAACTCAAAAATGTGCTAAGTGCTTGAATTTTCACTCTACAGTGATCCCTTATTAGAACCAGTTTATAGTTGTAATTATTAAAAATGAAGGCCAAGGTGTGACAAAGTTAATTAACTATCTCATTATTCTGGAGATGTATCCAGATCAAAAAGACAGAGCCAGACACCCTTGAAGTTTGTCAGAGATCTTAGGGTCCAAAGTTTGAGCTCACCTCTAATAAGCCCTTCCCTTAGTGGGTGGATCTGCCAAAAGCTTGAAAGATTTCTTAGACAGTCTGATTTGTTTGGAATTGATTAATGGTTTCTATTTGTATTTTTACCTTTGGTGCTATGAAAATGAATTGTTCTGACAGTTCTTGGTTGCTGGACAGTTATATAACTATATGCTGTTCTCCTCTGCTGCAACATGAATTACATTTGAGGGAGAACTGAGGTTTGCAGACAGTCTTAGGGAAAAAAGAAATGTGTGTGTGTGCATAGTTGAGTGTTACTTTCTCCCCCACCTTCCATATGTCTCTTGGTTTTCAGATTGTTGGCCAAGATCAATTTTGTGAACTTTTTGTGTTTGTACAATGCTACTGTCATATAAGTCAGAGAAGTAGTCCTAATAAATAATTGCAGACTAGGGCCCTGATCCTGCAAAGAGAATCTTGTGGGAAGACCTGCTTTGATATCAGTGCAATGTGGGGATCCCATTGCAGAAGCCCACTGATACCACCAGAGGTCTACCTATGCAGTTCTATTTGCGGATCAGAACTCTAGCTTGCAATTGTTATTCCAGGAGCAGCTCTTATGAGAGTACCTTAAGAACCTCCTGCAGGAGGGTTTCAAAATAGCTACTCAGTGCTATTTTTTTCTATATAAGTAAATATCAACCACAACAACCCATTATTTGGCTGAAGTTGTCTTTGTAGAATAATGGATAGTACTGTGACTAGAGCTCCTTCCAACATTATCTAAAGGTTGCAGTGCTGTGAAATTATAGTCATTAATGTTTGTGAGATGCTTGTATAGTATATGGCCCTAATTACCACACATATGGTGATTTTTTTTTTAGAAAACTTTGGGAAATGTGTTTAATTTTAATAGGCTAAATTTGATATTATTTGGCTATTATATAGCTGCATTTACTCCTCAAATTATAGCTGTGCCACTACATAATGTTGAGACATCATTTCTTAATGAATTGCAGACTTGCAGCGTTTTCTACCTCTGGAGGGCATCCATTATATATATATCTCGGTTGGGTCAGCAGGGCACTTCTAAAGGGATAAAGTGGAGGCAACTATCCTCTACCTTTGCCAATTTTGTGGGCACCCTCTTGTTGGCAGAGCAAACACAGTAGTAGATTCCAGGTGGAATTTGTGTATCTTTAATCACTAGCATAAGTACAGTAACTCCATGGGTCCACATTTGGAGGTAAATTGATTTCACTCTTCTAATGGAAAAAATGTATGGTATTTCAGAGCCTTTTGAAAAACAGTGGCAAAGCTGCATCCCTTGAGCTTTGGGCTTTTAACTGAAAACATTCTCTAAATTATGCTTAGGAGATTTTTTGTAGGGAGAGTAAAAAGGTATGTCCAGATGGGAATAACTGGACATGTGGGATTTTTTTTATTTGAAAATCAATTGACTTTGAAAAACACTATCTGCTATGAAAGAATACTTTGAAATGTCACATCATATGTTATATTAACAACCTCCTTTTCTCAGTTGTATGCCATGAGGCACTTTTGATGAATGTAACATTAATCCTTTTGTGAATTCTGGGTATTTTTCTTTAGTTATTGTGGATTTAACATGAGATGGGGAAAAGCCAAGATAGTTTAGCAAAGAAGGCTCAATCCTGCAAACATTTACATGTCATAAACTTTACTCAGGTAAACAGACCCCATCACTGGAATTACTCACTTGAGTAATGGTACTGTCAGGTGGGTTGCAGCATTGCACTTGTGATTTGTACAATAACTCAGAAGGTTCCAATTTCTATCCGTCCTTTTATAATAAATTCCATAAATAACGTCATGCAAAAGGCATTAAGGCTGCTTACATGTGACAATGCAAACCCTTAAAAGCAAAGAAATACCACATCATGGGGAACTTCTTAGCTCTAATCAAATTCCCACACTGCAGGTTTCCCCTGACAGTAACAGACATATCATCACAAGGAACTTCCTTCTGCCTCCAGCTGATAAGAAAGCACAAACAACAATGCTAGTGCATATAACATGAAAAGCCTGAATTGCAGCTTCAGCTGCATTAACACATATTTGAGCTGTAGCTCACGAAAGCTTATGCTCAAATAAATTTGTTAGTCTCTAAGGTGCCACAAGTACTCCTTTTCTTTTTTGCAGATACAGACTAACACGGCTGCTACTCTGAAACCTGACATATTTGATTGACATACATGCACAGGTTAAGTGCGCATTGTGATGTGTGTTTGTAAAGGAAACAGGGATCGGTAATTAAGGTCCGGTAATATTTAGCCCAATGTGCAGTTATTTTTCCCAGAATTAGAATACTTGGGGGAGAGGCAGATATATCAGCATCACATACTTATATGACATACTTATAAGCCTATGCTCAAATAAATTTGTTAGTCTCTAAGGTGCCACAAGTCCTCCTTTTCTTTTAAAATACTTATATAACACACTTTACTGGAGCACAATATATCTAGTATCATAAGATTACGATATGCCAGGGTTGTATTGCTTTACAAGCCTCTTGCACAGTTTAGTGAGATTTCTGAGACTGAATTGGCTGCCACATCCTGCTAGAAGAAAGGAGTCTAGGGGTTTCTGTTTCTGCCTAAAGCATTGGGAATCAGGATAAAAAATGCCTGCATTCATTGCAAGAGAAAATAGACATCTGGATATGAGGCTTATGCCTGTGTGGCCCAATTAAACGTTACTAAGGGGAATGAAAGGAACTGTCAGAAGGGAGACAATTGACCTAGCAATTGGTCTTAAAATTAATTCCTGATGATGTTATTAGCTAGATGTTTGCATTAGTTGCAGGAACTTGAAATGAAATGTTGGTGGTACTGTACAAGGAAACCCTTGAAAAGGACAGTAGTCTCAAGGTATTATCCCTGCGTTCCTAAGTTCTAACTGAACATTAGAGGAGGAGGTTTCAAAGCCCTTGACTTAGAGATAAAGAAAGACCATTTTGTTTCCTTTTTATTAGTATTGTGTATCAGAAGGTCATGATAGGAAGCACTGCAAGGTCAGCCATGCTGTATGACTCCATCTGCATAGAAGTCTGTGGGAGATAAGGTTTCCCTCTTCCCTGCTCAGTGATCAACAGAAATATCTAAACTGAACACACAGGATTTTCCTTTGCTTTTTAGTATGTAGTGTCTCACATTTATTACAGTGGATATAGGCTAAAGCCCTATAGACTTGCACTGAGAGACTTTGTGAAGTTTAAGCCTAAGAGGTATAACTCCCTGCAGGAATTGTGTTTGATATCTCTTCTCACATTTTTTTTGTGTGAAGTGTTCTAAACTGTAGTACTCTTTAACCATAGGTTTTCCTCCATACTCTAATACCATTTGGGAATAATCCTAGTTACCTAAGGGAGTAGCTATCAGTTCAATATCCAAACTAGTAACCCCAAGCAAAGTGAATGGGTTTGGAACAAACACTGCTTATCAGCTTTTAGCAGATATAGCAAAAGAGGAGGGAGGTCATTTTAAATGTTATTGGAAATAAGAACGCAGTGAGCAAAAAAAAAATATTAATTTAAATCAACACTTCTCACCAATTCCCCCATCCTCAACCAATTAGCTTTAAATAAAATAACTGGCATATGGCATGTTTCACAAACAGATCAGCAGAGAGACACTTCTCTGTCTGAATTTTGCCTGAGTTTTGTTTTGTGCCAGCCCCACTGTGCTCCTTCTCTAAAGCAGCAAACACCAGCTCGGGTTGGGGGGCAATCAAAGCCTTCCAGTCCCTTCCACAGTCCACCTCACTAGGCCAAGATGATCTTCCCTGGGGTCAGGGCATCAAGCCCAATGGCATCCCCTTGCCCCTTCTCATGGTGAGCAACATCAACAGTACGGGGAGAGGCAGGGGTGGGGGAGGATCTGAATTTCTACCAGTACAAACAAGGACAGGGACATTCAGTCTCTCCTCACCCAATGACCATGGAAGGACCTGTTTGGGGCATTTGGCCAGAAGCCTTCCTCTCTACATGGAAAATAGTTGTAAAAACCAGGAGGAGCTCAAAGGGATCAGACTGTGGGAATCCCAGACCCTTTGTGCTTCTTCCCCAAATCAGCAAGTACCATGGCAGCAAAGACTATCCTGTGTGTGACAATGGTCAAGTCACTTAATGTTATGTCTCAGTTCCTCATCTATAACACTTCCCTGTCACTCTGGGGGGTTGTGAAGATAAATCCATAAATATTTGGGAGCTGCTCAGATATTACGACACATTGGGCTGTATGCGTATCTAGATACAGAGGAGCTATACACAAGCAATTGTACAAAATTTCTACTCCTGAAAGGGCCCAGTTCCCAAACTCTCTAGTCTTTGACAGCTGAAAGATATAAGTCTGAAGTTACTAATCCACTGGGCTGTAAGACTTTAATCCTCCAAAGTCACCCTAGTGACTACTACGCCTGGTTGAGCATCAAAACTGTACAAATAAATGTTGGCTAAAGTCTGTCTGCCAAAAGATTTCACTTCAGACGGTTAATTTTTTTTCCCTTAGGCTCTCTGGAGAAAAAAACAAGTTGATTGAATATGAAGGCAGACTCTGTTTATGTCACAGGGACCATGAAACAGTGGCCATGGAACTCAAAACCCCAAAATCTATCTAGTGTGGGAGGCAGAAAAGATGAATGAGTCCAATGGGGAGGAAGAAAGAGTGTTTCAGGCAAGGCAGAGCTGGGATAAATACTCTCTCTGGGGTGTCCTTGGTTAAGAATGGGACCCATTTATTGCTTGTCTTCTTAGATGGCATGCTCTTTGAGGCAAGTCCTGTGTGTGTGTGAATGCCTGTTGCACATGGTGAGTGTTACCAGATTACAGAAAGTAATAACCAGAGTAATGTTGCAATTTTTTTTCTGAGGGGCCCCCAAATTTTTCTGCATTCAAACTCATGTTAGTCTAAATCTTCTCAAGAGATGCACAGAAAGAAAAGCATTTTTTAAATTGGGGCAACAGCGCTTTTGTTGCAGCTCAAAAACATGTACAGAGATGGCCAATGCTTTGGGTCAGTTTTATTTCATCTGTGGTGCTTTGTCTCATAGTTAGCACCGCAGGTGACAAGTTTGAGTAAGATTATCTGCTTGACAACGATCATATGTTGTTTCAGGTGGCAAGAACAGAAGACGACGATATTTTCCATATACTTGTACTGTGCTTCTTGTCAGATAATATTAAGGATATGTACAACTCTCATCATTCAAAGCTTCAGGAAAAAAACAGCATTTAAAAGGCCATGAAATAGGGCCACAGTACAAAGTTTTGTAACTGGAGGGGATCTGCATCAGTGAAGGAGCAAGTGAGCTAGGATTCCTGTGGAAGTCTGGGTCTGGTGATGGTTGATTGAGCTCTCTTTTGGTGAATATTTAAAATGACATTGTTTCACTTATAAAACAAATTATATCTACTACACCAGTACCTTCAAAGAAGTCCCTACAGACAGCCCACTTTTTAATTTGGGGTATTTAAGATACCCATTTTGGGTCTGGATCCCAACTGTAGTTAGAATCACTTGTAGGAGAATGACAAAAGGTTTGTAAATATTGTTTGATTCTAATTAGATTCCTAAAGTTTGGGAGCTGTTTATCCAAACCTACTGCTGTGGAAACAGGGCTGGAAATATTGTGAAAACAGACTCAGACTGGGCTGGAAATACCTTCCAAGAGGCTATTTTTGTGTTATTTCCACTTCTTGTCTGAGCCTTAAACAGGAAGTGGTAAGAATCCCAACATTATGTTGTTTTCAAGCCTAAAAAAAAAAAGTTGCAATTTTTGGCAAAAGGAGCTAGGGGATTCTTATCTAATTCACACACCAATTTTCCCACCTTGGGCTGATGCAGTCTCATTTAAAATCATGTGTAAATATAAGATTATTTTAATCACAAGAGCTTTTTAAAAATCAAAGGCCAAATTCTCTGCTGCAGCAAATTGGCCCAACTCTGTTGCCTTCAAGGAGCTTTACTAGTTTATACAAGTTCAGAATTTGGTTCAAAGTTCTTTGTCTGTAGCAGTAAAGAATTTGGCCCAAAGTTGTTCTTGTGATAGTAAAATATGTGACTGATAACGTTTCCCTTTGTCCTGGGATTAAAAACCAATGCCCAATAAAAAAGTCTTTTCATTTTCTGTTGCTCAGGAAGGATACTCTTTAGATGAATGGAAGGGACTCTTCACACTGTTGCTCCTGTTAGTCACAATATCAGTGCCATCAATAATGAGGGTTTGATGTGTTTGCCTTATCTGGCCTTGGGGTGATACGAGAATGGACCACTAGAAAACAGAGTAGTCTCAATGAAAAAAGAAGTCATGACCTTTGTATTGTGAGATAAACAAACAGGATGATAAGCCTCTTTCACCTGAGTCTATTATTAATAAATAGGAAAGATTTTACAAAAGGAACAAGGGATATCCGACTCTGTTTTCCCTACAAATCCTCCTACGTCTCTGCAGTCACTCAGACAAACCAGCTTTTGCTCCCAGAGCTTGGTTTTGCCAGCTAATTGTGTTCATAACAATAGCTGATGCAACACATGGGAAACTGAGCTAGTACATGTTCACGGCCTGTGTCCTGAGTAGTCAGGATGTCCACTGCACATAGGGAGCTCTCACATTACTTCTGTGCAAAGAGGATATGTAAATTACTGTCAATGACTTGAGCAAATTATATGCTGGGCTATTTTTATTAGTTAATTTGAGACACACAAACCAGAAATACATTTGTTACCAAGGGAAGAAAAATACAGTGTGTATTTGCAGTGGAGGCTTTAGCGGAAGATATTGAATGATTTCAGTGGGAATTGAATCAGGCCCTTAGACACAAAGGGTTAGTCTACACTGGCAACTCTACACTGGCTGCACGAGGGGCATAGCTACCAGCGCTGGTGCACCGTCTACCCTGGCACTTTACAGCGCTACAAATTGCTGTGCTCAGGGGGGTGTTTTTTCACACACCTGAGTGAGAAAGTTGGAGCGCTATAAATTGCCAGTGTAGACAAAGTCAAAGGTTGAAGCCTATTCATTTTTTTTGCTAAGGAAAAAATCATACAGTAATCCCAATTCTTATTTTCCTTTTGGTCTTCTTTAAATGTCTTATTTCTTCCCTTTCCTCCCCCTTTAGTTCCAGATTCTCAACAGCTTTTTCTTTATTTAGAAAAAAATATTTTATTTTATTTAGAAGATAAAGTTCATCAAACAAAGAACAAGGATTACAGGATTTATTTTATACTTAAGGCAGGATTAAGAAGCACTATACAAAATGCCAGTGCATGTGAGCACAGAAATAAAGATTTGGAAATGGTTACATAATTTAAGAATGAAGATGCTCAGAAAGATCAAACGTATGTAATAGGCCCAAACATTATTTAAAAGGGTTCTTCAAAAATCCTGGGGACTGAGCTTTTTATGTGAGCTCTTTTCATCCCCTGTTTAGAGAAACTGTGCTCTTTTTTGCAGTCATTTTCTTATATGAGTTATATTGTAAGTATTCAAAAATTCAAGGATAAAAGCCTTCATGCCTCAGGGCATAAGCAAATATCTGATTAATAGGGGTTAGGAAGTAATTTCCCCTGTGGGTAGGTTATTCCATAACTGCCAGCTGCAGGGTTTCTTGCACCTTCCTCTGAAACATCTGGGGCTGGGCACTATTAGAAGCAAAATAGTGCCCAGACATACCAGTGCTTTGATCCACTATGGCAATGATTAGGGGTTTGGAATGGGTTCCATATGAGGAGAGATTAAAGAGGCTAGGACTTTTCATCTTGGAAAAGAGGAGAGTAAGGGGGGATATGATAGAGGTATATAAAATCCTGAGTGGCATGGAGAAAGTGAATAAGGAAAAGTTATTTACTTGTTCTCAGAATATAAGAACTAGGGGCCACCAAATGAAATTAATGGGCAACAGGTTTAAAACAAATAAAAGGAAGTTCTTCTTCACTCAGTGCACAGTCAACCTGTGGAACTCCTTGCCTGAGGAGGTTGTGAAGGCTAGGACTATAACAGGGTTTAAAAGAGAACTGGATAAATTCATGGAGGCTAAGTCCATTAATGGCTATTAGCCAGGATGGGTAAGGAATGGTGTCCATAGCCTCTGTTTGTCAGAGGGTGGAGATGGATGGCAGGAGACAGATCATTAGATCATTACCTGTTTGGTTCACTCCCTCTGGGGCACCTGGCATTGGCCACTATTGGTAGACAGGATACTGGGCTGGATGGACCTTTGGTCTGACCCAGTATGGCCATTCTTATGTTCTTATAACCTTTTACATCTCTCCAGGTGTTATGTAACTGGCTGTGATAAGGTTTAGGATAGGAAATAAAACTCGCTTTTTGTTTTGTTTTGTTCTGAATCTTTAGAAAATGGATGTGCAAAGTTTATAACACCTGAATGTGGTGGATGGTCATTTCTGTGCAGTGAGCTGGGCTGTGGAAAATTACTGAAATTTGGGGAGGATTCCAGCCAGTTGTTGATAACTGCACTATTGATTAGTCTGTCACTGAGTGAATTTTTAAGCAAATGATATAAATTAAGAAAAATGAAAGTTTAAGAGGCCTAATAAAGCATAATTTAGACCTTAGCAAGGTCCTTAAGTTTGTGCCTTAGTTTAAGCATGTGAGTGATCCCACTGAATTCAACTATTAGTATGCTTAAAGTTATATACTTGCTTAAGTATCTTGCCGAATCATGGCCTTAATAAATTGTCTGTGAAATAAATTTAAACATGAAGAGAAAACTCTTCTCTTCTTTTCTTTTAAATAAATGCCATAGGACATGAGGCAAACTAGTATGGTCAAAATATGTGTGCTTTATATTGCTGTTCATTTATATGGGAGAAATAATGTTTAATAGCAAGTATCTTGCCTCTTCTCAGAGGAACGTAGCAATTTGCTCTTTAATCTGTGCAGCAAAACAAGCTGTTTTAACCCCCACTAAAATGGACACTGCCTCCAGATGTGAGATCTTTCAACAGAGAAGAATGACAGAAGGTGTAGGAGGATGGTTGGCACCTGTTCAGTTATACGTATGAACAATGGGCTTCTCAATGCCATGAAACAGTAGTGCATTAGGAAATAGCAAAATCTGTATAAAGAGATTATTGTTAGAACTACTGGAACTCCCAATATGCCTTTAAAAATGACAAAAAGGCTCTTAGGGTTCTGGGATGGGGCTAGACATTTAGTTATCCAAGAGTTGTTTTTCTGAACAGATTTGTTCATTCGTAGACCAACATTTGGAAACATTGTCCTTTAATTTGAGGTGATATATCTTTTCATAATATATCTGTTATGCCTTTTCTCTGAAATATTTCTTTCTTACTGAAATTCATAGACCTTTGTCAAATGGAGTTTTTACTATGAGCATGACTAGATAATGACTACAGCAATCTTGTTAGGCATAGAACAGGGAGCAAGAAATTTCTGTTGTTAAGAAACATGACTGGCCCGTTCATAGATTCATGGATGCATAGATTTTAAGGACAGAAGGGACTATTATGATAATTTAGTTTGACATCCTGCATAATATATGCCAGTAAACCCCAGCCAATAATTTCTGCATCAAGCCCATGATTTCTGTTTGAGTTACAACATAACTTTTAGAAAGACATCAGTTAAAGATTGCAAGCATCCACCACATCTCTAAGTAAGTTGTTCGAAAGATTAATTATCCTCAGTGTTAAACTTTTTGTGCCTTATTCCTAGTCTGAATTTGTCTAATTTCAGCTTCCAACGCCTGGATCTCATTATGCCTTTCCCCCTCTAGATTAAAGAGTCATCTGCTATCAGAAACTTCTTCCCCATGTAGGTACTTGTAGTGTGATCAGGTCACCTCTTCACCTTCTCTTGGATAAACTGAATAGATCGAGCTTCTTTTGTCTCTCACTACAAGGAGTGTTTTCCAGGTCTCATATCATTCTTGTATCCCTTTTCTGAACCCTTAACAATTTTTCAACCTCCTTTTTGAAGCATAGACACCAAAACTGGACATCTCTTCCAGTAATAGTCTCACTACTGCCAGATACAGAGGTAATAGCCCCTCCTTACTCCTATTTGATACTCTCCTACTTTGATACTCCAAGGATTGTGTTCATCCTCTTAGCTACAGCATGACACTACAGCACATCTTCTTTTTTTTATCTGCTGTAATCCCCACATTCTTTTCAATGTCACTGCTTTCCAGGATACTCTACCCCATCTTATAAATGTGACCTCCATTTGGCTCTGCCAAACTAGATGTTTTTCAGATGAGCTCACTTGACCAAGCTATCCAGGTGGGGATGTATAACTGACCTGTCCCTACCATTATTTACCATCCCAACAACTTTTGTATCATTTGCAAACTTTACCAAGGCTCCTAAATCACCTAGGCATTTTGGACTGTTCTACCCTTTGTCAATAAATACGACATTGATGACTGACACATTTCTGAAACACATTGCTTTCTTTATCTCCTTGTGTCTCTCTTCTCTCTCTTTGAGATAATGGTACTGATGGTGTAGTAATTAGATATTTTAACAAGATTATTTATACTGCATTGCACTGCCAAGAGCAATATTCATGTGGAGATACTATGCTTGTCCTTTCAGTATCATGATCTCTGTTTTCTCTTTGTGGCTTCTCTGGATATGTTTTCTTTCTGTGTTTTTATAAAATGTAAAGTACATTTCATGCTTGTGAATGGTGTCCTGGAAACCAGAAGTACTCTATTTATCCCAGAAGAAGTACAGCCAGGGACCAGCTAGGCAAACTTCCCCACACTGACGCATCCTGTGACTTGGAAGGACTACATATAAATGTGAATGGGCAGTTCAATCACTATTCTTTACAATGCTTGCCATTCCTGCTGAGTCTATCAGCAATGGTGCCAGATACAATGCAGTGAATACTTGTCCACCAGGAACAAACAGTTAGGAACAATAACATTAGTAGTTAATGATATTCAATCACTGCCATTCAAACCAAGAGTTGAAAGGCTTCATATCCCAATATCAGTCCTTTAGGCCATCCAATCACCCAGAATATATTTTCACATTGCAATATTTCTATTAAAAAATGACATTACACAAAAACAAATACTAGGCCAAAATCTCCCCAGTTACAATGGTGAAAACCTCACTGGTTTCCTGTCCAAATCTGATACTGCCCCACCCAAAACCAAAGACTCTTTAACGTCAGAGGAAAATAACAACATCGTATATTTAGCCACAGACCTCAGCTTTCCTAATTTTGGTCAGTGTTGTGGGTTGGCTGCAGCATAGGCTGGTGGGTGAGGCTGCCAACCTTCATTTTACATAGCTGTGAGAGACAGTTAAGTGCCCCCATCTAAAACAGGCATATGTATGTCCACCCAGGAGTCTGAAGCATGTGGGTGGAGGGGTTTGGCTGGACGTCATTTTGAGTATGCACATAGCAGAAGTAGGCGGCACACAGGGAGAGACACAGGCCAGAACAAATATGGTTTGTGAGCCTGAGAGAAGCCTAGAGAGAAATCTTTGGGGGCTCGTGCTGGCAAAAGAGGCTTGAGGCTATAAGCAAAGAAACAATTTCCTGGTTTTTGTTCCTCCTGTGTTCAGGGAAACAGAACTTTGAACATTTCTTGTAAATAAACAAATGTGCATAGAAGAAAATACCTGACTCTATCATCAATTTCTGCTACTAACTGGAACATCCCAAATTTGGCTAACCGCTCAGGTCAAAAGGAGTCTTCAATGTCGTAGATTATAGGACACTAGCAATGCTGTTCCAGCCTATTTGGTTGTCGCTATTTCTCAACTGCATATTGTTTTTTTTTCACTTCACATCATAAATGATATGCTGCAGGAGCTTCTGAAGACATGAGAGATAAGGAACTATGAATTTGAACAAGCCCTTGGAAAGTTGTAAGGAGGATTGGTATTGTGATTAATGGACTGGATTAGGTCTTTATACTTCTGTGCCTCAATTTTCTATCTGTAAAACAGGGATACAATATTTCCTTTTTTCCACACTTTCTCTGTTTTGTCTAAATATGTTGCAAGATTTTCAGGGCAGGGACTGTCTCTTTCTACATTGAAGCCCAGTGCCTAGCATGATGCCCTGATCTTGGTTGGAGTCTCCAGGCACTACAGTAACGTAAATAAAAAAAAGTTACAATATTTTATAGCAGACTGTCCTACAAAAGGTGAAAAACTCAAGTGATAGCCAATCAAAATCTGATTTGAACACATCTTGACAAGCTTAGTCAATCTAATATGATCAGTGTTACTGAACTGCTGTCAAATAATCATCCCTCACATTAACCCAACTCGAAGAAACATTTTGTGCACAACTAAAACTCATTGAAAATAACAAACTGTCACCCAAAAGCATTTTCTCATAGACATCAGTGGATGAATGCAAAAGAATGTATTAATCACTGCATACCATTCTCCATATGGGCTTGTGCAGGTGGGGAAAGGGGTTCACACCCAGCACATTAATATTTTTAAGAAGAGAATTCGTCAAGTGCAGTGCACTTTGTCTGATCAAATAAACAGATTGGGATCCCTAAGAAATGATGCCAGCTGCCTTTGCCTCCCTTTGATGTCATACATTATAGAAGGCATCAGCCATAGGTATGCAAACATGAGAACCTACTGCCATTAATCAGTCCGAGGAACGTGACTGCCTGGACAAACCAGACAGAGCTTAGGTTTCCATTTGATTAAAAAAACCTGAAGGCAAAGAAATAATTGCAGTCCTGCCATTTCCAACTGAGGGATGAACTATTCATGGGTGAAGGAAGAAAGTGGCATAGGAAACTGATAGCTTTCAGATACGGATTTATTCCGACTAGTCCTTACAACAAAAGGATTTGATAAAAGGAAGGCTATTGGCTTTACTCCACAGAGGAGAATGCAGGCTCCATGTTTACACTAGTAGTCACCTTGCTTTAATCATTGCAAGTACAGTAGAACCTCAGAGTTACGAACACCATAGTTATGAACTGACCGGTCAACTATACACCTCATTTGGAATCGGAAGGATGCAATCAGGCAGCAGCAGAGACAAAAAAAAAAAGGAAATACAATAAAATACTTTGTTAAATATAAACTACTAAAAAAGTAAAGGGAAAGTTTAAAAAATATTTGACAAACTAAGGAAACTGTTTCTGTGCTTGTTTCATTTAAATTAAGCTGGTTATAAGCAGCATTTTTCTTCTGCATGATAAAGTTTCAAATCTGTATTAAGCCAATGTTCAGTTTAAGCTTTTGAAAGAACAACCATAATGTTTTGTTCAGAGTTATGGACATTTCAGAGTTACAAGCAACCTCCATTCCCAAGGTGTTCGTAACTCCTATGTTCAACTGTAGTTTCACTAAATGCTATTCACAACAGCAAACAGCACCTGTCTAGAACGGATGCTGCCATACGTTTATTTTGAAGATTTGGTCCCTATTGCTGTAATCCCTTTAAAATAGATTTGACTGAAAAGTGTAAATATTAAGGACTAGACATGATCTGTGGTTTTTAACTGACCTCAGATACATGACCTTAAGCCACAGGTGGGCAAACTATGGCTTGCAGGCCACATCCGGCCCGCGGGACCATCCTGCCCTGCCCTTGAGCTCCCGGCCTGGGAGGCTAGCCCCAGGCTGGGACAGGGGGCAGGGGTGTGGATAGGGGTCGGGGCAGTTGGGGACAGGGAGCAGGGGGGTTGGGTGGGTTGGGGATTCCGAGGTGGGCAGTCAGAGGGTGGGAATTGGGAGGGGGTGGGGGGCAGGCTGTTTGAGGAGGCACAGCCTTCCCTATCCTGCCCTCCATAGTGTTTGTGGCCCTTGGGCCAAAAAGTTTACCCACCACTGCCTTAAGCCCTAGTGCAGCCTAGATGGGAGTAGGGACCCTGGACATTGCATGGATGCCTTGGAGCTATGTGGATCTTAGCTCCCAGTGCTGAGGGGAAGCACAGATGCTACAATGGGCAGGGAGGAGGAAGGAGTAGGTGGAGCCATGGCTCAGACCTTCCACTCCCTGTGATCCAGCTGGCAGAGAGTGTTAATGGCATGGGGGAAATACACTACACCTTAAATAAGGGTGTCACAAATTACACACCCTTCAGAACAACAGGGGTGCCCTGAAGGGAACTGGGTCTCTGAGGCTAGGTCTGCACTACAGCAGACTAGCATAGTAATGCCAGCATAGTCCCCGAATATAGACTCAACCTACCCTGATAGAAGGAGTTTTTTCTGTTGGTGTAGGCACACCACCTCCCTGAATGACGTTAACTACATTGAGGGAAGCACTCTTTCATCGGCATAGTTGCATCTCCATGACTGCGTTGGTCAGGGGTGTGTTTTTTTCATACTCCTGACTGACATGCCAATGCTGATGTAACTTTTCAGCGATACACCAAGCCTCAGATGCAATTCCTCCTGGGAAAATTTGTCTCCACACCACCTCCTACTCCAGTCTATGCTTAAGGCAAAATCTAGCCTACTGATTTTGATATCATGTCTCTGACTTCCTAAGTATCTGCCACTAACAAAATAAATGCTTGTTTTGTTCTTCTTCATGTAGATTTATAATGAGAGCTCCTAGATTTGTGGTGTATTTGTTATTTTTTTAAAAATAAAAAGTATATTTTTCTACTGCAGTTTATACTGTAGTATTTTATGTATATAAAAATATAGGCTGATAACAGTTACTGTTCTGCCACCCTTTTTCATGGTGAAAGATATTGTTTCAGGAAATGATCATTTGAGCATCAGCATTCTCTTTGAAGTTAAACAAAATCACTATTGGAGTCAGAGGGTCCAGTTGGATCATCCAGTCTGACTAATTGCAGACTGAGCACAAAACACCAAATATCTGCCACCACCTCCACCACTTCTACATCTACTTTTCTTGTGACATCCTGACAGTTCTTCCTCTGCTGGCAGCCAGCACCAGGGAGTACAGAAAAGGGTGACGATGTTCTGTCCAAATCTTGATACAGTGTTCATTTCTCTTTGTTTTGAATCTTGGAAGACCATTCAGGCCCATTCTTATTTTAGCTGAACCAGTTTACCCTTCCCTAATAAGGGCTTGATACAGCAAAGCACTTAAGCACATATTTAATTTTAAATATGTGAGCTGCCAGTGGAATTACCTGTGTGCCTAAAATTAAGCATGTGCTTAAATCCCAGCACACGCTCAAGCAGATAAATAGTCCCATTGACAACATTGATAGTAATTGTGAGTAAACAAACATCCATAAGTGCTTGCAGGATTGGGACTTAAATGCTTTGGTGAATCTGGCTCTTAGAGAGACCGCATATTCAGAGTCTTATGAGTAAAGGACATTCAGAATTAGGGCTAAAAACATTGGTCCTCGCCTCACTGGGTCTCCCCACGCACTTTTTTTCTCACAAAAAAGTAGGTTCTGGTCAAAAATGTATGTTAAACTCTGACTTTCCTTGGCTTTAAATATTCACATATTTTAATGTTAATGGTGCAATATATATCTCACTGTATACAGTATATTTAGCTGTAGTACCATTACTCTAGAACATATTTGTACAGAAGGAAAACTTATATGGTGAAATCTCTCTCTCTCTCTCTCCCCTTCCCTCTCTCTTTCTAAATATCTTGCCTGCATGATATGCTTAAAAATATGTGACAAGTTATTTCAAATATATGCAAATTTGGTCAGCTGTTATTCTGAAAATACAGAGCATGACACAACAGTGGGCCTGAGTTTGGAACCATTATTATATTGATGAGCGCTTTTTCACTCGAACACATCCATTGAAGTCATTGGCCTTACTTCCATGAGTAAGAACTCAGCAACATGAGTAAGGGTTGTACAATCTGGACTTATATAGTTTAAATGCAGTGAAACATCTTAGTGAACTCAACTATAGAGAAACTCTATTTAAAAATTAATTATAGGGAAAGATCTACACTGGCTCATATTGCAAATTACAATTCCAGAAGGAATGTTGACAGGTAGTGAAGTTGTTCTGTTAGAAACTGAATTCACTGCAAGATGGCTCATGCCACTGAAGAGGATATGTTTGCAATATATTATTCTTTCATGAAGAGTGATCGTACTTTTTCTACCATTGTACTGACTATCATGTTTATTTATTTTAGTTATTTATTTGGATTTAAATAATCACTAAACAGAACCTATGCAAGGCTTTAGGCACCCTAGCATACCACTCACAATAGAATATAAATCTCAGCAGCATTCAGCAGATGCTCACCTACAAAATTCCTTTCTGCCCTTTCAATGTCTCCGCTCTCAGCTCTCTCCAAAAATCCCTATCAAATATGTAGTTTTTGCAACTTGCCCAGAAGGTCACCTCTCTTTTATACCGAGGGGGATCCAGTTCATGTGTATGTGGAATGGATATATTTCAATGGCTCACAATTTTTTTATTTTTGTGCAAAGCCTCAGTGCATGGGTATTCCACAAGGGTTTTCCATATGGCATGGGGAAATGCCATCCCCCTTAAGGCTGTGAAGCAAGTGGAACGACTCTGTGACACTATCCAGCCACCCAGCTGCAGCAATATCCATAGCCCCCTTCTCTTGTTCTGTGGTGATTTAGGTCAGTGGATCCATGTAACTGTGGATCCACTGGTTCTGCCTTACCATCAACACTCCTTCTCTTTCTCCTACATGTCCCCTTTGCATGGCTTCTGGGCAGACTGCTTCCCCCATTATACATCTGTGCTGTACATCTGCTGTTAATAGGATTCTTCATGGATGCACAGAGTAATGGAAGATTTCACCCTCAAAAATCACAGAAGATATATTTGTTTTCCCTTAGTGTAAGAACATATGCTGATGACTAAGAAGAAAAGAAAAGAGAAACAAGTCTAAATTTTGAGTATAACTTAGCATGTTCTCTTCATAAATGTAAATGAATGTATGCACCTATCCAGTTTCAAACACACAAATAGTGTTAATACTTGATGACAGCAACATGCCAGTAAATACTTACAAGTTTAAATGTAATGCAGAAATGTGTAAAATAAGAAATATTTTACAACTTCATAGGTAGGGCCTATGAAAAATGTGTCACGGATCATGAAATCTGATCTCCCTCATGAAATCTGGTCTTTTGTGTGCTTTTACCCAAGACTATACAGATTTCATGGAGGGAGACCAGCATTTCTCAAATTGGGGGTCCTAACCCAAAAGGGAGTTATAGGAGGGTCACAAGGTTATTTTAGGAGGGTCGTGGTATAGCCATCCTTATTTCTGCACTGACTTCAGTGCTGGGTGGATGGTGGCTGCCCAGCTCTGAAGGCAGCGTCTCACCAGCAGCAGCACAGAAGTAAGGCTGACAATACAATAACATTCCATCCTTACTTCTGCACTGCTGCCTTCAGAGCTGGGCAGCCGGATAGTGATGGCTGCTGACTGAGGGCCCAGCTCTGCAGGCAGCAGCGCAGAAGTAAGGATCGAATGGTATTGTATTGTCAGCCTTACTTCTGTGCTACTGCTGGTGAGATGCTGCCTTCAGAGCTGGGCGCCTCGCCATGCCATCCTTACTTCTGCGTAGCTGCTGGTGGCAGTGGCTCTGCCTTCAGAGCTGGCTCCCTGCCTGCAGCTGCTGCTCTCCAGCTGCCCAGCTCTGAAGGTAGCGCTGCTGGCAGCGGCAGCACAGAAGTAAGGGTAGCAGTACCACAACCCCTCTACAATAACCTTGTGATCCCCCCTTCCCCACAACTCCTTTATGGGTCAGAACCCCGTACAATTACAACACTGTGAAATTTCAGATTTAAATATCTGAAATAATGAAATTCACAATTTTTTAAATCCTATGACCATGAAATTGACCAAAATGGACCATGAATTTGATAGGGCACTAATCATAGGGTAAAATTTGAAAAAGGAACACCTACTTTACCTGTCATCTTGCAAGTAAATAAGTTACAGCATATTGAGGTTTGCTTATTGTCTACTTCCATTGTTAATTAAAGGAACAATAAAACATTGTTATAAATAGGAAGGCATGCAATCAAAAGAAGAAGAGGCCTGTGGTTACTAGCGCAGCTGTACAGGCAAGACATAGAGTGCCAGAGCCTATGAAGCACAAATCTATTCCTGGTCCTGATTCAGCAAAGCATGTGCATAACTTTAAGCATATGAGGAATCCTATTGACCAAGAACAGTCTACATTCCGGGTAATTCTCTCTCTGAGCCAGTGGTTTTAAACCGTTCTTCATTTGCGGAACCCTAGCAAATTTTGAATTGAGGTGTGGACCCCTTTGGAAATTCAACCTGTGGTTCATGGCGCCTACCATCGAAGTCTTAGACTGAAAACGAACTGAACAGAATTCAACTATAAATGTCACATGTGCTTGGCATGGCATTTGATGCAGCATGAGAAAGGAATCTAAACTGTGTGCTTCTACGGTAATGACAACACTTCTGGGTTTTGACTGTAAGTGGGGGTATTCACATACTTTTGATTGATCAGAAAAATAGAATGCCTTTTCTGGGATCTGAACTTTATATTCATAGTCATTTTTTTTGGACCTCTTAGATGTAGTCTGTGGACCAACAGGGGTCTGCAGACCACAGGTTGAAAACCACTGTCTAAAACTATTTCTCTGTTTAGATTCTTACATGGCACCCATTACTGTAGTACCAGAATGCCTCCCAAAATTATGAACTGTAAATATAAAAACAGATTTCCCTCTCTTTTCCCTCTCATGATCAGGAGCTGGACATTGTTTATTTACTTATTCATTTTCTTATTTCCTTGCTGATATTGTAGGACAGGCCTAGTGCAAGAAGCTGTTTTGCATTTTGCTCAGAAGGAGCTGAGGTTCTTGGTCATCCAGATCTGTTCAGAGACTGACTTCTGGTTGTCGGCCAGCCGCTAAGAGAGCTTTCTTTTCTACACTCCCAGCTTTTACTTGAGGTTGATCATGCCATCGTTCCAGTGGAATATAGCTGATGTGGGAGGTTGAGGTGAAGTGATCGTCATAGGCCAATCCCATGTAGGGTTTTGCAGGGGAGGAATGAAACCATTAATTTGACCTGATTGTTAATGAGGAGTCAGTGAAGAGAATTGAATGCTGATGTGACATTTTTATGTGGCCTGTATGGCTGGGTATTCAAGCTGTTGTGCTTGGAACCAATTGTAGATTTTTTTTTAAGATCAGCAATGTCATATCTTGATATGTGGATGACAGGAAAATTGGAGCCACACAGCCAAAGACTCAAGAGAAGCCTGTGCTCTGGTGGCCATCCCCGTAGTGTGGACAGCATGAGAGTCCTGGCTACATGTTATAGCAACCCGACAAGATAAATAGAGCTCTGAAAGCCTCAAAATCTGTCTCATACAGCCGATTAAAAAAGTTAAAATTTCAACATTTTGGAGTAAAAAAGGGACAAATTTCTCATGAAAATTTTCTTATAAATGTTCCCCATTTTCCATCCAGCTCTATTGTCTAAGCACAGTTTAAATGGGCTATTTATTTACAGACTATATCTGTTTCACATCTGTGATTTTTCCATCACTTCACCATTTTGGGTATGTTGGAGATTTAAAAATGTCACCGATGTATTAGTACATCTTCTTCTTTTTTAAAACAACAACAAAAATCTGCTGAAATTCTTGGCATAAACATCATTAAAGAGCTGCTTCAAAATCAACAGCATTAAGCAACTATTCTGCTTATGATAAAAAAAAATCGATGATGAAGTCATTTCACTTTTTGTATTGAGTTTATGGGGGAAAGGTCTTTGCAATTACTATGTCATGGTGCCTCAGTAGCAATATGTTTTCATCTGGGGGGCTGAGAGGAACAATTTTAAAATACTGACTCTGCAGCTTTATTTGCTGTGTTCTTTCTTGCTTTTAGGGACATCTATTTTCCTTCTCTGTGTTGACAGTGGTGGATAGAAGAAGGTTAACGATGAAGACTAACTGAAGCAGTTAATGTGTTTTTTCAATGCTACAAACCATTGTCAGAACCACTAAGGACCTGAAAATGAGGCACAACGTTTCTTCTTTCATTTACAATGATAAGCTTTTGTACTTTTTTTCCACCACATTTTTATGCAAGGTTCAGGTGCTTCTACTAATATGGCAACTCATTGACAAAGCTTCTGGAGTGTACAGAAAATTACATACATTTTGTAGTTTTATGTGATAGTTTATTAGAATGGCTACTTATAAAAAGTAGTGTGTGTGGCTGCTCTGATGTAATGGGGAACACTCACAAGCTGTGTACTTTCCAAAACTTTGGAGGAATTAGGAATAGTGGGATAGATCCACAGGTGCACTACAGTAGTGTTTGGTATACATGAGAAGAACTGGTTCCCTTCTTAACCTTCCTGGCCCCCACCCAGATCCTGGGAGCTACTGGGGCCAAAATGGTCCCTGCTGCAAATTAAAGTAGCACTAAGGCTGCTCTAGTTTATGCCTGCAGATAATAGTCCCCAAGGGGCGATCATGCTGGTGAGGATCACTTGAGTCCATTGTGCTTTGGCCCTGCCCACTCATGCCCCTTAGGCCAGGGGAGTCTGATGGGGCTGGTTTAGGGTTGGCAACACCAGTCCTACACTACACCAGCTTAAAATTCCCTAACTCTAGAGGTTTCAGAGTAGCAGCCGTGTTAGTCTGTATTCGCAAAAAGAAAAGGAGTACTTGCAGCACCTTAGAGACTAATAATTTTATTTGAGCATAAGCTTTCGTGAGCTACAGCTCACTTCATCAGATGCATTCGATGAAGTGAGCTGTAGCTCATGAAAGCTTATGCTCAACTAAATTTGTTAGTCTCTAAGGTGCCACAAGTACTCCTTTTCTTTTTGCTAACTATAGAGGAATCCTTAGCTGCTGCCTGAAGGCACCTTTAATTCCCTTTTGTGCAACCAAATGTGCTGTCTATGTTCCCTGAGTATAACTCTTAGAATCTAGGTTTCAGAATAGCAGCCGTGTTAGTCTGTATTCGCAAAAAGAAAAGGAGTACTTGTGGAGTACAAATTTTGTTAGTCTCTAAGGTGCCACAAGTATTCCTTTTCTTCTTAGGATCTAGTTTCCAGTGATTTAAAATTGAAAATTTGCTTCCTATGAATATTCTCCAACATTTTGTTAAAATTATGCTATTGCCATGAAAACTCAATTTGTTGGTCAATTTTTTTCAAGGAATCCTCAAAAGATTTTAACAAAAATGAAAAAAAAAATCATTTTCTTAACAAATGTTTATGGAAAATAAAATATGTTTTTGCCCAACTCTACTAACACAGCGATGTATGGCATTGACTACCTCTGAAATACTAGTAAGAAGTACTGCTGCATTATATTAATATAAAGCTGTTCTACTGTGTACATAACTAAAGACTCAAAGCGGCAAAGAGTCCTGTGGCACCTTATAGACTAACAAATGTATTGGAGTGTAAGCTTTCGTGGGTGAATACATAAGACTGTTGTCTTTTTCTTTGCACTGCATTACCACAATGAATCTTACATATGAGATGTGCCATGGGATGAGAGACCAATAAAGAAGTGCAGCTTTCATAGGTCGCGGCTATGATCAGACAGCCAAGTTCTGTGTTGAATTTTACCTCTTTTCACTCTCATTTGGACTAGTATAGTAAAAACATATGGAACTCAGTACAGATCCAAGAACACATAAATCCTGCTTCCTTTAATCATCTGTATAGGCCAATGGTTTTATTAAGTGTCCTTTAAGAATAAACGATAATGTAACTGGGGGCTTGGAGGGCATGGCAGCTTAGTGATTGGAGCACTTGATTTCTGGCCCCCTGCTTGGTTGAGATGCCTCAGTCTTTAAGGCTGGCAGGAAGGTAGGGATACCCGGGCCCTACCACGGCACTAGGTCCCAGCCCAGGGCCCTACGTAATGCATGATCTACACTACAGAGTTAGGTCAATGTAAGATAACTTACATTGACCTAATTATGTCAGTGTACAACTTTGCTTCTGCCAATATAAGTGCCCTACTACACTGACATAATAACTCCACCTCCACGAGAGGCATAAGGCTTGTGTGGGTGTAGTTAGGGCGATGCAGTGTCTGTGTAGACACTGTAACTTACATCGGCTGTTGGCTGTCATTCTTATCAAATTCACGGCTCCAGCAAGAAATCCCAGGGCTGGTGGTGGACTCCAGCTAGAGCCTGGCTGCCCCTCATGCCAGTTCCCTGCTTAGGGAGCTGAGAAGTCTGGGCGGCTGCCCCCCATTTCCTGCAGAAAGTAGGGAGGCAAGAAGCCTGGGGGGCAGCTGGGCAGCGGCACGGAGCTTCAGCCCTGGCTCTCAGCCCTCCACCTGCACACTGCCCCTCTTCAGTCGGTGGAAGTGCTCCTGGTGAGGATGCACACCACCAACTGATGGAGTATAATGTGGACATCAGCCACCATAGTAATTAAGTTTGTAGTGTAGACATGCCCTTAGTCAATCCCTGAGTAGGGGACTTCCCAGTGGTGAGTCTACGTTCACTGCCCTGAGCTACTTCCTACCACAGTCACTTCAGTTTGGGGTATGGCCCCTATAGTCCAAGTGGCATCCTGTTGTGGTCCCAGGTTCCTCTGGGCAGGGGAGCTATATGTTTGGCAGAGTCAGAATCACACAAAGTTGCTGAGCTTCAGTCATCCAGTCCTTTCTTAGGCCAGGTGTTCCGAAGCTTTCTCCTCTGTCTTCTGTGGCCTGGGAGACAGTGATGTTCGCTAGTGGCTAACTTGGCTGGCAGGCTAGTAATCCTTCCCCTCAGGTAGGGAGACAGCTAGCTCCTCCTCTTCATCAGTCATCCTTGAGCTGAGCCAGATTCTCTTCTTTCATCTCCCCTCCAGGCCTGGCATTGGCTGCGGGTATAATGCAGCAGGGCTAGCTGGACCCCCCAAGCTCTTTTTAATCCCTTTCGTGCTGGTGGATGGTTTCTCTGTTTCATCACAGATAATTCAAGTGCTAGTATGTATTTTCTTTTTTCCATGTTGTGCCACCTGGTCTCTGTTCAGTCGGGAGGGCCAGTTCTCCCTATGGAATCAATTAACCTTGCAGACTGGCCATAATTCTCACCTCATGTTTTCATGGAATCTATTAGACTACATCTTTAGACATCTTTAAAATAACATGTGCCTTGGACTGCAGTCCCTGTAGGGTAATTAGGGGAAATAAGGCTCTCCATTGCATCCCTCTGTGGGCTACCTGGACCTTGGGTCTGGGCACCTAGTGATAAGAGAGTGGGGAGAGTCAGGGAATGGGTGGATCTTTGGCTCCACTCCCAACACAAACAACCAGCACAGATGAGCCAGCATGATGGGAGGGAGAGTGCTGCTGTATTTTCTTGTTGGCTGTATGTCCTCCACCTAAGAGCAAGGAGAAATCCAGAATGGAACTGTGTCTTGGGTGTGCCTTTGATGGATAATGCCTCCCACGGCTATCCATGGGTTGGGACACTTTACACACCACCTTTGTGCCCAAACTACCCATATATGTCAAAGAAGTAATCTTAACAGTAATTATTAAGCTATCATAGCACAGGAATAACATTGTACAGTACAGAATACTTGTTTTGTCTAAACTGGTTCTGGCTTTTGTATCTTTTAGTTTTTCCCTTAAAACTCAGGGAATGTCCTAGCATTGTTATGTTCTTCTTACACATTTTGGCAAACAGCAATGACATTTTAGGGATAAGTAATGTATGAATTAATTATGAATTTCAGTTCAAAGTAACAGAAAGGTGTTTATTTCAAACTCCAGGAGCCCTTGCCAAATAAGTAAAATGCAGTCTTCATTAAACGAGAAATCCTCAGCCTCTGTATCAAAATATAACCAAGCAAAACAATTAACAACCCCCCCCACCTCTATTCCACCACATGCCTCCCTTTACTGCTCACTGCAAGGGATGGGGTTATTTCAGACTAAAGGGGGAAAGAGGTAGTAATGTGTTCCAAAGTCCAGTGTCCATAATAGATGATGCTCCCCTCCCATCTAAAGTGAGAGGGCTCCAACATGAGTGCCTCAGCTCACCACAATTATGACAATTTCTCACAAGGAAAGAGGTGGTCCACTAAGGGGACAGTTCCCAGGCCATTTAGGGCTTTCTAAGTCAAAACCAATATCTTAAACTTAAACAGAAACCAAGAGACAACTATTGCAGATCCCACAGCCCTCCGCTATGTGCTCACAGCAGGTTGCACCGTTTAACACGCAGGGCTTCTACATTCTGCACTAGCATCACTTTCTGAATAAATGTAAGTTGCAGCCCCATGTAGAGCGCTGTTTAAATTTATTTAACTTTATGGCCTTGCAGAGTCTTTCTGGACCATGGTGGTTAAGTGAGTGATATTTCTTTTATTATATTTTTGTGGATTGACAAAGGGTTTTCAAACACAAAGTGAATAACTGTTATTTTAAAAACCTTTGCAGAACCATGTAATTCACAGTTAAAATCTGCCATATCTCTGACTGTTTCTCCTCTCCCTCCTCCCCCCCCCCGAAAGTGGCTCCATGAAGGTTGTGTGTTAGCTGTCACATCATTGGTACTACCCCTTACTTGGAGCAGTAGCCATGTAATCTGTGACTTCATGGAACCTTAAAACAAAAAAGGAAGAGGCATATTTCAAACCACTTCTGTCCTGAACAATTCTGGGCACTGAGCACATAATCCTACAGTTATGGAAAAGTGTTTGAGATCTTTGTAGCTCACCTTTAAAAATCAACTTGATTTTTCTAATTCACAAAGGTGTGGGAGTAGCATGAGACCACATATAATACAGATTTTTATTATTTTGGAGGGGATCTGCAAGGTCCTGGACTCATACGGGGCTCAATCCTGCAAGGTCTGAGTATCCTCAATTTTTACAGAAATGCATTGGAATTGAGGGCTGGTCAGTACCCACCTACCAGGACTCAGTCAGCCCTTTGCAGGATTATGCCCATAGTTTTTCTGTCAATGGGTAGTCTAGTGTCCTGTTCTCTTACATTTTCCCTGTTTGAAAAATAACTGTATATGTGTGAAAAGCAGGGGAGTAATTTATTAGAAATGGGACTAATCATCATGAAAAAGAAATTGGTGGGTGTATCACTAGCAGGAAAATGTATAATAAGACATTGTATAACTGTCCCATTCTTGGCAGAATAAGAATAGAGGAACTCTTATATTCCATTGTTTTATATTTGCTAACAAACTACAGGCCATCAAGTTTTTCAGAAATGCTTGGTGTCTATGAATACATCGAAATATAGTTGGTATTTGAAAAATCTTACCATATCTCATTTTCATTTGGAGTCAATTAACAAAATGCAGAACAAATCCTTTATGTTTTCTTAATCTAAATAATCTCGTTAATAGTTACTTCAGGACTTTTCTTGCTTAATAAAGATTTTTTTTTGGTGGGATCATTTTATAATGCTATGATTATTGGCTTTATTGATGTCCATTTCTTTTATGTCAAAATATTATTTATTTGTAATTGTAACTGATTTGGAAGGTCAGAAGTGTTCTTTTCCTACTCCCAGATAAAGAAATTAAATATGGGCAGGACTATACGAATGAATATACACAATACCCACCCTTGAATGAGGCCTGCTTTAAGTTAACACCAGTGGCAACAATAATGAAAACCAACAAACACACCCTGAAACCCAGAAGACAATATTTTATGTCCTCTTTATGCTCATCCAAATTATTATTTGAGGTGTGATGCATTCAGGACTCAGAGGGAACTCAGATTTCAACCGATTCAAATACGAAAAAGAATAAACTGGCCGCTAAAGAACTACAATATAAAGGTTTCCACCTGACAGCCATTGGCTGTTGTCTAGTGTTCAGTACCAAATCAACCACATTGTTCAGAGGTAATTTAAACTGGAGGTGCAAGCAGAACCAAATTTTAAAGGTACACGCTTCACTAAATCCCTTATGAGATTTGTTTTTTAATCTTCTTTCTTAGCATTGCTAGCTTCAAGGATGTCAGAAGCATTCTCCTTCATAAGCAGTTTTCTCCTGTGTAATTAGAGACATTGTGTGAGCCAGTGGATAGAGCACTAGAGATCTGGATTCTAGTCCTGCCTCTGTTCCAGACATGCTATGTGACCACGGGAAATCACTTTGCCTTTGTGCCTCTGTTTCCCCTTCTATCCTTTGTCTGTTTTCATTATTTAGATTGCATGTTCTGCAAGTCAGTGTTTTGTGTTTGTACACGGCCCAGCACAATCAGGCCTTGATCTTGGCTGGGACCTCTAGCTACTACTGTAACACAAATAATAAAAGTAATAGTAAGTATAGCAGTAAACATTTTCTTAAACCTAACTGCACTGTTTTCTTTAAAACTCCTAGTCTACTGCAATGATGAGTGCAATTTTAACTACTAGTTAGATGCATGTTTTTTCCCTTCTTGCTCATAGTATATTAATAATAGCTAGCTCTTATATAGCTCTTTTCACCAGTAGATCTCAAAATGCTTTAGAAAGGAGGTAGCATATCATTATCTAAATTTGGTAAACTGAGGCATAGATTGATGATGTCACTTGCCCAAGGACACAAAATAGGTCAATACTGAAGTCAATCAGGTCTCTTGAGTCCTAATCCAGTGAACAGTCTATAAGGCCAACAAGCTAAGAAGCTAAGAAGATTTGCTTGACCAGAGACTGAGATGAGTGACACTAAATAATGTTGCTGGTATCACTGTAGACAGTTCCTGCTTGTGATGCAGCAGTTTTCGCCGCTAATGTTCTTGTTAATTTTTCTTCTTGTGATGGGGTGGACATACATCCCACCCCACAAACACACAGATACCCGACTCAGCCTAGGAAGGAGTTAAAGTCTGCAGTAGAAAAAGGCTTCCTAGACTGTCAATCAATCCCACCTGTGGCTTATTAGGGAGTGGGCATAAAAACAGAGGTGGGAGTGAACTAGCAGGGGTTCATTTGTAGAAGAGATGGTCAGAGTTGTTCTCAGGATGGTGGACTGGGTAGAAATCTGAAGCCTTGAAAAATAGACAATATTTGACTGTAACTTTCTAAAGCAAGGATAATTATTCACTTTACAGCCTAGTTCATTAAACAAAATCTGTTCTCCACTTTCACTTGTAGGAGATAAGATTCTGTTAGGATCAGAAGCCACGAAACCCTGATACTGAGATGAACATCAAGATATGGAGGGATTGGATCATTTATTAAACTCTGAAGCAAGGGGTTTGGGTTGCTCTCTTTCAAAACAGAAAGCTGTTTATATTATTAGGAAGTAAGGGTGCTGTGTAGAATCATCGAGGAAGTAAATAGGGAAGCATTATTTACCCTTTCACATAATACAAGAAACAGTGGTCACTTGATGAAATTAATAGGCAGCAGGTTTAAAACAAACATAAGGTAGTGTTGTTTCACACAACACACAGTCAAACTGTGGAATTTGTTGCCATGGGATATCATGAAAGCCAAAAGTATGACTGGGTTCAAAAAAGAAATAGATAATTTAATGGAAAATAGACCCATCAAGGGCCATTAGGGAAGACAGTCAGGGACTTAACTCCATGCTCTTGGTGTCCCTAAACCTCTGACTGAGGGAAGCTGGGACTGGATGACAGGGGATGGATGACTCAATAATTGACCTGTTCTGTTCATTTCCTCTGAAGCTTCTGGCACTGGCCACTATCTGAAGACAGGATACTGGGCTAGGTGGACAATTGGTCTCACCCAATATGGCCATTTTTATGTTATGTCCTGGAAAATAGAGCTCTTTTTGTTATAGACTGTCCTGGAGTATATGGTTTCAAATAAAACTGGGTCTGCCAGATGGCCTGGTAATTTTTAAGATACAGAACTGGCCAAAGCATGCTGCCACCTAACAAACACTTTTTTCCTTTGCAAAATGCCTCTTGCACAAACATCGTAATATATTTCTAAATGCCTGTTTAATGCTTCAGAATACCCACATCACAGTTTCTTGGTTGCTTAGAGTGTTTTTGTTTTTAATCCTTCCAGTGCAGATTTTCTTGTTACAGATCAACAACAAATAAGTATCACACACACAAAGAAAAACTACTTTGCACTTTGAAAAATCCCTCTCTAATAATACAACATCCATTTTGTTTGTAACACTAGGATGAAACAGATCACTAAGGCCTCTTTCAAGCGACACTAAAATGTCCAGTGCCTTATAGAATGGGATGAATTGATGCTGATAAAAGCTGGCTTTGCAATTCTGCTCTAAGATCTATAAAAACAGATCTGATAAGATTCTACACTTATATTTTCTTCTTGGGGGAAAATGATCAAAACATAAACTGACATGGTTTGTTTTTTTTCCTATACAACTATGTCCATCAACTTGCTGGAGTGGGAGTGGGGTCAGTGTGGACAGCACTATGTTCAATGGTAGTGGGCAGGGGGAAACTTGAAGACACAAGAAATTGAGTTGAAAAAATATTACATCATTATGTAAACTGATGGTACACTCTCCCCTGGGATGCTGTGCTCAGTTTTGGTCATCCTGTCTCCAAAGGATACAGCAAAAACAGAGGGGGTTCAGAGACAGAAAATGAACAGCATTAGGGGACAAGAAAGGTCCCATATGGAGAGAAACTAACAAGATTAAGACAGGTTAGTTTAGAGAGGAGATGAATGAAGGAGAGGGGGAACAATGTCCTGGAAGTACAGACAATATTCAATGGACTAGGGAAGATGAATTATTTACTTCTATTTACCCTCTCAGAAAAAGATGACTTTCACTGAAATCATAACAAATTTCAAACTGGTAAAGGAATTTTTTTTTGCACAATGAATAATTTACCTGTGGAATGCATGGCCACAAGATCCTTCTCCTAATTGAAAAATATTCCATAATTGTTCATTTTAGGGTTCTTGCACTTTCCTCTGAAGCATTTGGTAGGAGCCTTTGCTGAAGACATAATACTGAACTAGACTGACCACTACCTTGATCTGGACTGGAGATTCCTACATTCCTTTGTCAAATATGTACAGTAACACATCACAGCCACAACAGGAACTGGGATTATTTTAGCTATGTATTCTGCAAATTGGGATTTGGGGGTGGACAGGGAAAGGGGGAGGAGTAGGACTAGGGATGCCCCTTTGTGAAAGTACTGGTTATTTCCCCCTGCCTAGTATGAGTGCAGGAGCCATTGAAGGCTATTGCAGGCCTAGGTCTGCCATAGCAAGTGCAGGAAGACAAGCTGGGTGAGGTAATATTTTTATTGGACCAGCTTCTGTTGGCAAGGGAGAGGAGCTTTTGAGCCAGAGAGAGCTCTTCTTCAGAACTGAGAAAGGCATTGGATCTACGTGCAAGATGGAACAGATTGTTTGGCATAAGTAGTTTGCACATATTCTAAGGGACCATTCCAGATAGACTGGCCCATTAACACCCCTCCAGTCATAGGACAAAAAGAGGGGGTTAGTGGGTTACAGATTGTTGTAATAAACCACAAATCTGGTGTCTCAGTTCAGCAGATGCAGAGCAGCTTTGACACCCTCCTAAAGAGCGCCTTCCCTGCATTCTTCCAGCAGCACGCCAAGCCATCTTGATAAGGGTGGTAGGGATGATTTGGTCTATAGTGATCTCAGCTGATGATAAATTACTGTGATTAAAGATCTGCAGTAGTTATGCACAATAATCTTAACAGCTCCCAGCTAACTGAATACAACTTTTAAACAATAGTCTGAGAGGGGTGGGGGTGTGTATGTGTGTGCGCCATCAGAATGATGCCAAACATACCAGGTATGTCTTAATGTTTCACTGATTTCAATGGCTGAAACATGAAGCAATGCAAGAGTTGGCACAGAGGACCAGCGGTGAAGAGGTTAAGCAATCCATTTTCAGAAAAATCATAACAAGCAGATTGCATATGTTACTGAAAGCAAACACTCACGACAGCAACAACCTGCCTCAGCAAAATTCCCTTAGTGCCCCAGTGCACACCCAAGGACTCAGCTGTGCCTTACAGAACTTCCTGTTTAGAGCGATGCATCCTCCTACACTAGAGCACACTGTGCTTCCCACATCTCGGAAGCCATACATGGCTCCCCTAACATCCTGTGTTTTTCCGTCATCACAACGCTTTTGTTCTGAGAACCGCTGAGAGAATTCTCTCACAGGGTTGTTAACAATTGGTTATCACCTTTTTGATGTGTCAGACATTAAAGTACTGGGGGCATTCAGGCTCATTATTCAACAAGGAAACCATACTGACAAAACATTCTCCCTTGTTCCTGCTGTAAGTTAAATGAATTGTTAGCCATCCTAGACGGTACACTGTAAACAACCACGTTCTGTATGGAGAATTCCCATGGGCTGATTTTACAATATACATTAAACTAGCACAAATGACACTAATGTCTATGCTACAAAATTAAGTAGACTTAAGTTGACATACAGCCTCTGCAGTAATTAAGTCAGTTGTGCACAGGGGTGCTAGAACAATTTGTATAGTCGGGGTGCTCAGAGCCATTGAACCCTATGTATAATGGAAACCACTTCAAGCCAGAGGGTGTGGCAGCACTCTAAGCACTTCTAGTTCTAGCACCTATGGTTGTGCATGTCCACACTGTGCTCTTTGTATGGACAGAGTGTGTCCTCACTAACAGCTCTTGCATCTATGCAGAGAGCAATGGGCTGAGGATAGCTATCCCACTGTGCAATGCCCCACCATTTAGCATAGGGTGTTATGGAAACGGTTTGCAATGTCTCATGGGGGCAAAATATTCTAACAGGGGTGAATGGGAACATGGGTGAATGTCCCACAATGCAGTTTTCTCCTCCTCTAATTTCATTTACATCCCATAATATTTTGCACCCATTTTCAAACACCTAGCATACCCATCTCTAAGGAAGCCTGGATCCCGCACAGCTGTGCACGATTGTGTTGAGTGTTGCAAACATCATGTGCCTGATCCTGCAGTATTGCCAGAGCCACCAGAGGAGTTGCCGTGCAGAATATGGCAATTCCTTACAAGTAGCCCTGCTGGAAGCCATGGAAAGAAACAATTCCCGGTTGCTGTTGGCAATCACAGAGCAGCTGAACATGGTGGAGTGCTGGTTCCAGTCCTGAGAGACATGCACTGACTTGTGGGATCACATCATTATGCAGGTATGGGAGGATGAGCAGTGGCTGTAGAACTTCCATATGCATAAGGCCACCTTCCTGGAACTGTGTGCAGTGCTCTCCCCAGCCCTGCAGTGCAGCAATACTAAAATGAGAGCTGGTCTGACAGTGGAGAAGCAAGTGGTGATCACTGTATGGAAGCTTACAATACCAGACTGCTACCAGTCCGTAGGGAATCAATTTGGAGTTGGGAAATCCACAGTGGGGGGTTGCTGTGATCCAAGTATGCAGGGCTGTTAATCGACTTCTGCTAAGAAGACTGTAACTCTGGGCAATGTGCAGGAGATACTGGATGGTTTTGCCGCAATGGGGTTCCCTAACTATGGTGGGGCAATAGATGGCACGCATATCCCTGTGTGGGCACCAGACCACCTTGTCACAGAGTACATAAACAGAAAGGGATATTTTTTCTATGGTGTTGTAAGCACTGGGGACTTTTCACCAACATCAACGTGGGTGGTTGAAGAAGGTGCATGACGCATGCATCTTTAAGAACACATGCCTGTTCAGAAAGCTGCAAGCAGATACTTTCTTTCTGGACCACAAAATCACCATTGGAGATGTTCAAATGCCAATAGTGATCCTGGGAGACTCAGCCTACCCCTTAGTCCCGGGCAAAGGTAGCGTGCGGCTCTTGCATTTGGGGAGGCTGCAGGTGAGTGCTGGAAGCTCCCCAGAAGTATGAGGGGGGAGGGGGCACCAGCACCCAGATCGTGGCCCCTCCAACCACTCCGCCTGAGGCCTGCTCCTGCAACAAATACATGTACGAGAGAAATAAACTTTAGAAATACAGGGGAATAAACTTGAGAGAGGGAAAGCACATTCATTTTCTTTTTCAAAATACTTACACCAACCTTGCCTGTCACACATCAGTTCAGCTGTGTTTGTCTATACACTCCCCTGAGGTGAGCAATAGGGTTAGAGGTCCCTGACGCCATGCGGAATGTATGTGGGTTGTGGGGGGGTAGGATGGTGCTGGAATGCAGTTCTGGACGGGCTGCAGAGGGAGGTGACCTCAAATGTGTTGCACCTGACTCAAGGTCAACCAGAAGGTCAACCAGACTCCTCAATATGTCATTTGCACCTTCTGTAGTGCAGTCATCTCCTGCTGCACATCACGCTCCTTCTCCTGAGCTTTTCTCCTGTCCTGAATGTCCATGTCCATTTTGTGCTAGAGAGTGATCCTCCATGCCCTCTGCTCAGTGACCGCTGCATGATCTCTACAAACGTCATCACGTGTTCACCTCCTTATCTGGCTCAGCTGCTCTGCTGGTGTGGAGGTAGAGGTGAAGGCCACATTTTCAGCTGCAAAAAATAAAATGCCCAGAGGTATTTTGTGAGTGCATAGTTAAGGTACATGGAAAACTTGCTATATTGAAATCACTTCCCTTAATCCATGCAAGTTTAAAGCAGAGCATTTTCATTTTGGCCAGGGATTCATTGAGCACACTGGCTGTCCCTGCTATGGTGAGTATGGCCTGGGGCAGGGGGCGGAGGGGCGAGCTGGCACAAGGTAAGGGGGGCTCACAGGCACTAGAAGTTCATAGGCATGGCTCTATAGAGATGTTCCTTGTTTAAGAATGCACTATTAGTAGACAATATAGGAACTCTGGGCACAGGGAGTTTTATTCTAGCAGTTTCCTTTGCTAATATACACTGTATTTATATATGTTCAATTTTATTGTGGGGTAAGTTATATACTACTGACAATTTATTGTCCATGTTACGTGCCAATGAATTTTTGCCTATCAAAATGGTTAAATAAGTCTCCAACAACTGCTTCACTTTCTCTCTTTTTGTACTCATGGAAAGGTTAGTTGACAATACAAGCAGACATCTCATAAAAATTCTTTAAAAAAGCCACCCATGGCGTAGGAATCTGATTGTGGGTTTGTCATGTAAGAGGTATAAATTCCAGTGTTTGTGCCTGTATTTGGGAGGAGTTCCCCCAATAATCATAAGAAGCCAAATCGAAATGCTGGTCCAGTCTCCCTCCTGCCACGCAAAGGAACCACACCATGGTTGCCAACTTTCACACAGTAAATAAGCACCTGACTTTCAAAATAAGCCAAAAATTAAGCGAATCCCATTTCAAAATAAGGCCAAAACAAGCCAATTCCGAAGAACCCCAACACTCTGTGACTAGACCCCCCCCGGTGTGCAGTCTGGGACTGGTGGGCCTGCTGTGCACCCCTGACTCTTTCCTCCGCCCTTGCCCCTGGTTGGTGCCGACCAATAAAAAGAAGCAACAAGCTACAAACCAAACAAGCAACAAGCTACAAGCCAAAAACTAGCCAACAAGCAACGCACAAGCCAAGTAAGCCAAATTTCTGTAGTTTTTTTGTGGGTTTGGCATTTCCGAACCACACACCAGCCTCAGTAATCCTGAGGATAATCAAGTTGGAGAAGCAGGGGATGTACAGCAGCTGATCTCCAGTCCATGGCTAAGACTCATAGAGGCCCAAATGGGGAAATCATGCAAATTAGCTGTCCCACCCACTCCAATCGTAATTTCATTGGTAGTTGAGGGTATTCAGCACCTCCCAGGAAGCACTCATCATCTTGCAGGTGAGATTTTAAGTCTGAATCCTTAAGAGGACTGTATGAAATTATGAGGACAATAGGCAAAATTGACAGAAATGCCTAAACAGAGACACTGTGCACAATTTGTCATTTCATTTATTTTGTGACTCTCTAATATGTAATGTGGATTTTTGTAAGTGTCCTCAAGAACTGTTTATCCATCCATGAGTTGCCAAGACAGGGGCACTATGGCTAACAAATCCCAGGATAAAACTGTCAAGCACTGTGGCTGTGAAACATCTTCCCAGAAAACAACAGACTGAGCAGGAGCTTAAACATGCTCAGAATCTCCGTGAATGATCCACTTCTTAATTAAGGCCTTCCCCTTCTTCTCCTGTGGCCAGTTTATGGTAGGAAGGAGGAGGGACACAGGTAACAACAGGGCAAAAATGAGAAAATAAAAGAAACAAGACAGAATTCAGAGAGATGGAGACAGTTGAGTTCCCTTAGTCAAGATTAATGTTACCTTTAGTGGTTCAGAGCCGAGAGTCCACAATTACTGGCAACTTAGAAATACCTAAGTTTGATTGACTTTTCCTTACTTATTGGTCCATTCTCCCTTCAGTTTGTGCATGTAAACCCTATCAAAACTAATAGGAGTCATGTGCATATAGAAAATGAAAAATTAATTCCCTAAAGTGTCTCTATAGTTCTCATTATTGACAGGATCAACACAGAAACCAGAAATAAATACATTAAATTGACATGATTCTTCATGCCACTTGATTCCAATCTAATAGTTCTTTTTCTTAAATACAAGGAGAGGTGACTTGGATAAGAGGGTGAAATCTGTCTTGTGACAAGCAGTGTCCTGCCCAATGTGATAATAATTAAAGCTAGTATTCTATAGCACCTTTACTCTTCTCAGTTGTATTATTTTCCTTATTGGATGGGTAGAGAAGCTTAGGCAAAGAGATTTAGGGCTTGACTCCATCATCCTTATTCATAGAACAATCCCTACTGATATACCTGTTTAAGGACTATATAGAACTAGGTCCATTGTAAAATAAAATTGCTCCCATGCTGAGATTTCACATGGTGGGTTCTTCTCCCTTACTAAAGTTTTATGGCTAAATTAATTACCCTCCACCCCACTCCACCCCCACACTCTAATATTAGGAGTTTGCTGTCAAACAATGTCATCAGCTCCCAACCATAATTGTGTATACAGCCCAATTCTGACAAATGGCAAAAAATAATTGCTACCCTGCCCAATTACATACCCATTTGAAGACTAATTCATTGCCCATTAAAGTCAGTGGTGGATTTCCACTGAGTTTAACAGGCATTTGGTTAAGCCCTAAAATAGTACAGTATTAAGGAAGGATAATATACAACAAGTGGGATGACTGTAGATTGAATGCTTGCATTTTTTCATAGTGATTGGTGTCATACTGCGAAGTCACTGCCTCTCCCTGTATCATAACAGAAGATATCCGGGCTTGGAAAAGATAACAGATTTCAATGTTTTTTTCTCTCATTTTTTAAAAATGTATGTATCCAAATGCTGTAAGCCAAAGTTTGATGCAATTCTTATGTTTATGCATATTCATAGAAGATCTGTACTGCAAAAATTAAAACCTGCCCTAGTCTTTTTCTATAATAATTACCTACCTGTTTCACTATATATATGCCAATATGCAATGTTGTGAAATTGTCATTGAAAATTGTATTTACACATATTCGTCCATAAGTATTTTCTCTGATGATAGTTCATATGGCTCAAAATCTGGCAGCATGGTTCGAGCTTTGCTAAATATACAAAGTATGCACTCCACCCTTCTTGTAACATCATTCTGCAGAGTCTAGTATTTTGAGTGTTTTAAGGACATACTGTTATCGGAAATACTGAAATTCTGGTCTGTGGTAAACACAGGGAGGGAGTGGGGGAAGTGAGGAAGAGGGAAAACAATAATGAGATCATGCAGTCACGTAGGTACATGATGTGTGTCTTAGTTTTGTATATTTAATGTAATTTGTTCATTAGATACATAAAACTTTAAAATAACTCATAGAATCATAGAATCATAGAATATCAGGGTTGGAAGGGACCCCAGAAGGTCATCTAGTCCAACCCCCTGCTCAAAGCAGGACCAAGTCCCAGTTAAATCATCCTAGCCAGGGCTTTGTCAAGCCTGACCTTAAAAACCTCTAAGGAAGGAGATTCTACCACCTCCCTAGGTAACGCATTCCAGTGTTTCACCACCCTCTTAGTGAAAAAGTTTTTCCTAATATCCAATCTAAACCTCCCCCATTGCAACTTGAGACCATTACTCCTCGTTCTGTCATCTGCTACCATTGAGAACAGTCTAGAGCCATCCTCTTTGAAACCCCCTTTCAGGTAGTTGAAAGCAGCTATCAAATCCCCCCTCATTCTTCTCTTCTGCAGACTAAACAATCCCAGCTCCCTCAGCCTCTCCTCGTAAGTCATGTGCTCTAGACCCCTAATCATTTTTGTTGCCCTTCGCTGTACTCTTTCCAATTTATCCACATCCTTCTTGTAGTGTGGGGCCCAAAACTGGACACAGTACTCCAGATGAGGCCTCACCAGTGTCGAATAGAGGGGAACGATCACGTCCCTCGATCTGCTCGCTATGCCCCTACTTATACATCCCAAAATGCCATTGGCCTTCTTGGCAACAAGGGCACACTGCTGACTCATATCCAGCTTCTCGTCCACTGTCACCCCTAGGTCCTTTTCCGCCGAACTGCTGCCGAGCCATTCGGTCCCTAGTCTGTAGCGGTGCATTGGATTCTTCCATCCTAAGTGCAGGACCCTGCACTTATCCTTATTGAACCTCATTAGATTTCTTTTGGCCCAATCTTCCAATTTGTCTAGGTCCTTCTGTATCCTATCCCTCCCCTCCAGCATATCTACCACTCCTCCCAGTTTAGTATCATCCGCAAATTTGCTGAGAGTGCAATCCACACCATCCTCCAGATCATTTATGAAGATATTGAACAAAACGGGCCCCAGGACCGACCCCTGGGGCACTCCACTTGACACCGGCTGCCAACTAGACATGGAGCCATTGATCACTACCCGTTGAGCCCGACAATCTAGCCAGCTTTCTACCCACCTTATAGTGCATTCATCCAGCCCATACTTCCTTAACTTGCTGACAAGAATGCTGTGGGAGACCGTGTCAAAAGCTTTGCTAAAGTCAAGAAACAATACATCCACTGCTTTCCCTTCATCCACAGAACCAGTAATCTCATCATAAAAGGCGATTAGATTAGTCAGGCATGACCTTCCCTTGGTGAATCCATGCTGACTGTTCCTGATCACTTTCCTCTCCTCTAAGTGCTTCAGGATTGATTCTTTGAGGACCTGCTCCATGATTTTTCCAGGGACTGAGGTGAGGCTGACCGGCCTGTAGTTCCCAGGATCCTCCTTCTTCCCTTTTTTAAAGATGGGCACTACATTAGCCTTTTTAGTCTACAAAGTCAAGCACTGAAAAGTCAGGAAATATGAGAATTAAGGTTGTCATTACAATTTTAATGTGGCCTCTTGGGCATATACATTATGGTGCAATCTTTAGTTATATGATCACATACCATTTTTTACTCATTCGGTCCATAGGGTGGACATTGGGGGATGAATCAGGGCCATGCAGTGAATTATACTGTTATCTGTAAGATTCCTGCTTTATTTGTGGCAAAGGCTGAAAGGTGTGTGGCGAATAAGCATGGAGGTAGGTATGGGATGGGGCTCTGAGGGGGAAATCAGGCAGTAGCTTCAGCTGAGTTAAGTAGGCATTGTGGGGAATAAAAGAAAAGCAGAGAGGTAAGAGGGAGATAACTGTTAGATGGCTTTGAAGACAAGAGTGAAGAGTCTGAATTTGATGTGGGAGGCAGTAGGGAGCCCTTGAGTGATGTAGGGCCTAATCCGTTCATATCAATGGAAAGATTTCTATTGACTTCAGTAGGAATTGGAATAGGTCCCTAACAAAGGCAAAACAATATCATGATGGCAGGCAAGAGAGATCACTTTTGAAGCTGAGTTTGGGGAGAAATTAAAGATGTGAGAGAGAGGTGTCAATGAGGCCAGAGAGGAGAAATTCGCAAAAGAAAGGCATAAGATGATCAAGGCCTAGACATATTTTATTTGTCTTCTGGTAGGGTAAATAGAAGAATGGGTGGGTTTTAAATATGCTGGGGAGAGACCATCAGCCGGACTTAGTGATAGTATCTATGGCAAAGGGTTTGTCTACATACAAAAAATGTGCTGTTTTAACTATACTAATATAGTTAAAGCAGTCTAACCATTAAGTATAGATGCACTTACACAGGTATAAAGGGGAGGCAATAAGCTATACTGGTATAAGGCACCTTGATATTGATAAAACTATGTCCACACTATCACTTGTACTGATTTAACTATTTCAACAGAAACTCACCCCCCAACCAAATCATTTAAATTAATTCAGAAACTGTACAGACTAGGCCTGTGGCACCTGGAGGGCAGCAAAGTTGTGAACAGTAATGGAAAAGAGCTGATGAGGGGGTAAGCTGAGCCTGATTTTTACATACTGAGTGTGAGCTGGCAGTGGAACATTCAGGAGGAGATGTCAAGGAGACTGTGAGGGCTAAAGAGATGGAGAGAAATCAACATATGGAGAGAGAGAGAGAGAGAGAGAGAGAGAGAGAGAGAGAGAGAGAGAGAGAGAGAAATCTTTCTGAGCCACCAGCATAAGTATCGGAATGAAAACAGTGTGAATAGAGAGGTTGCCCTGGATGGATAAGCTGTGGAGGGGAAAGAATGGCTCTCTCTATGGAGCAGGAGTCTGGACCTCATAAACCCTTGCTTTGTTATAAGTAACTTTAGAAATGTTCTGCATCTATTCATTTTTAGGGGAAATTTACAAATCCTTACAAGGGCCTTACTAACCCTGCCCTAGAAATAATGGATCAAATACTGCAAATCTTAAAAACCTGATGCCTACAGGGATGTCTCCAGATCCTACTTAATGTTTAACTCACAATGCCAATTATCCTCTTCATATTAGGTGAGTGGTAGCTAATTAAGTGGGCTCATAAAAACTCATACAGAATTTAGAATGAAAGCATACCTGATGTGATTATATTTCTATATATTCCTTGCTCACAGGCAATTTTTAAGTTGTACAAGTTAGGCATTCCAATAAAAAGAAAGTGAATGCCTGGGATTATAAATTTATCTCTATCATTTCTTTTTAAAGAAATCATTCACTAATAATAAGGGATCATTATATCTGATGACATTTAGAGGCAATTTTGTGTAATGATTACAACTAAAATTTGTCTTGAATATAAGTACAAGTGAGCCATATAATTGTGTGATGTTGGTCTGTTGACTTCTTTTCTCCTTATTCAACCCAACTGGAAAACTGGTCAAAGTGAGAGACCTAACTGAAAATCAGATGAGTTATGTGCTGTCTTGGAAAATTAGCAGGCCCAGAATGGATCACCAGGCCACCAAGGATTTGACTGTTATACAGTGCATGGCATGGACCACAGGGTCAGTGTTAGTCGTAGTTCTGACCTTGCATCCACATCTGCATATTCTAGTTTCCTATTCTAGTTTCCTGAAAGGGAGAGCAATCAAAACTCCTTCTCATGCTGCTATGCACCTGGTGGTAATTCAACTGCTACTGGGTCACCCCTTTCCTTTCAGTGTCTCACTCACATACCACTAAGTGGACAGAAAAGAATCATTCCAGGTTTTCCCAGAGAAAAGAATGATCTATTATATTATTATTACTATTGTAGCACATAAGAGCCCTAATCATGGACCCAGTACCCCATTGAGCTAAGCGCTGTACAAACAGAACAAAAATGTCTCCAACCCCTTGCTAATCCCACATATTAGGAAGACAAATGAATAATCCTGGCACTATTGGCCTTCTTTGGAGGGTGCTACACAGAAAACACTTCTATTAGTTCTTGCTATCTTTCCCTGTCCTGGGGTGAGGGGAAGAAAGGAATTCTCATCTTCATCTTGGGGACCAAGACAAAAGTATCCAATTAAAAATGCATGTAGCAAATTGGAGAAATGTTCTTCAATACAAAGTACTACACTTATGAAGGAAAAAATCAAATGCACAGCTGCAAAATGGAGAATAACTGGGTAGGTGGGAGGTACTGCTGAAAAAGATCTGGGAGTTCTAGTGGATCACAAAGTGAATTTGAGCCACCAATGTGAAACTGTTGTGAAAATATTAAGTACGTAACATGTAAGACACAGGATTTAACTGTCCTGCCCTACTCTGCCACTGGTGAGGCCTCAGCTGGAATATTGTGTTTAATGCTGGGTGCCACACTTTAAGAAAGATGTGGGCAAACTGGAGAGAGTACAAAGGAGAACAACAAAAATGATAAAAGATTTTGAAGATTTAACCTATGAAAAAAATTGGGCATGTTTAATCTTGAGAAAAGAAGACTGAGAGGAAAATGTGATACGAGTCTTCAAATATGTTATGTGCTGTTATAAACAGGAAGGTGGTAAATTTTTCTCCATGTGTACTGAAGGTTGTACAAGAAGAAATTGGCTTCATTGCATCAAAGGGGATTTAGGTTAGTCATTAGGAAACCTTTCTAAAGATAAGGATAGTTAAGCAGTGGAATAAGTTATGAAGGGAGGTTGTGGAATCTCTGTCATTGGAGGTTTTCGTGAATACATTAGACAAACACCTATCAAGGATGATCTAGGTGTACTTGGTGCTGTTTCAGAGCAGTGGGATGGACTAGATGACCTCTCAAAGTCCCTTCCACTCCAACATTTCTGTGATGACCAAAGTTCTCTTGCTTCTCAGAGGTTCCCTCTGACTCAGCCCCTTGCTGCTGAGAGAGTAAGTATTTTGTCATGTTATTTTGTTTTGTATATTTAAGCACTTCAGAGCAGGACAGTTTTCATTTTGTGTCTTCCACAGCACTGAGCACATCATAGGTTATTAACAATATTTAATAAAAATGATGTTTCAAAATAAATTAAATATTCTGCATTCAAAAAGAGAAGAATTTGTGACTCATTTGAGAGACCTCAGACAGAAGTGCTTGTTCTGCCTGAAGGTTACACTCATGGGATTGTGCTGTTACATAGTTTTCATGTGGCTTAGTGTGCTGAGATGACTTCACAACATTTCACAACTATACTTTCTATACTTTGGTTTGGCTGCTATTAAAATTTTTCCTCTGTGGCAACATACATCACTACCAATTTCAGGCACTTTCATTAAAGAACCCTGAAGCTAAATTCTCTACTCTGATATGCACTTTTGTGAGCAAAGCTAAGGAATTGAATTAATTAATAAATGAAACCCACATGTGACAACGTGTACCAAGAAAGCTGAGATTATCATAAAAATATGTTTTAGCTACTTAGCTGATTTTTAGCCCATCCTTAAACATGCCTACAACTGCCATTGTGATCTCTCTGAAATTATAGCTTTCCCTCTGGCTTAAATGCTTACTCTTTCAGAAGTTGCCACATATTTCAGAGAACAATTATTTTGTTTCATCACACTGTACAGTATGATTACTTCCATATTATTCTAAAGCATCAAGACATGTTCCGCAAATCAAAATGCTGGATCAGCTGAAAATATGCAAAGCAGTGGTTTTTTTTTTTAAAAAAAAGTGGAGCCATGGAATAGCTTTGGTAATATGCCCAGATACTCCTTTCATTTCTGCTGTTAAGGGGGTGAGAATCTTAGTCATATTCCATTTGTCCCTTTTTCCTTTAATTAAATATTTTTAAAGATAATTCAGTTCATTATGAGACAGTGGAATTTGTCATAAACAACCACCCTCAGTCAGACAAGTGAATGTCAGTTTGCCCACCAGTAGTGATTTTAACATGGTTAAACAAAATGTATGAGAATAAAACTGAATGGGGATATTTTGAAGTGGTTGCTTAGACGAGGGATTGCCTACTATGGTGGGTGTTAGTGCAGGTGTCACTATTACAAGGATTCTTTGCTTGAACACTGTGAAATCCTGACCCCACTGAAATCAACAGGGCTATGATTTTGCCCTGTTTCTTTTGGTATCGGAGGCTGAGGTTTTCAAAGCTGAATAGGGCATTGAGCCACACAACTCCATTTATGTCTTCTGGTTGGCTTTGTAAACCTCAGCTGTTGGTTCCTCAAATCTGGAAAAGCTACTTTGGGTTTAAAGCTGTCTGAATCCTCAGCTTGAGCAGTTACCTCAAGAATTTTTGGACAAAGGGTAAGCCTTGCTGTAATTTGTATGTTTTCCATTTGGCAATATACGGTGAAAATTACTTCATGTTAGCACAAAGATTTCATGCTCGTAAATCCTGCCTCTCATTACAGGCTATAGATTTAATAACCAGGTGTGGGGCAGTCATTTTCTAAGTGTCATGAGTTTTATAATTTAAGCAGGAATATTCAAAGAGGAATAGAAGAAGTGAATCACAATAGTTACCATGTGGCATTGCTCATACAAGTCATGATGGGTATTGTAACAACATGGTAAAACAGGTGTGAATTCTGCAGAATCCCATAGGTCTGAGAGGGGACCCTTCTATTCTTTCTCCATCATTATTTTGTTAAATGTAAATTTTGTTTCTTTATTCTTCAGTCTAGAGTGGCTTGTCCAAAACAGGCAATGCATACCACATTTTCAGTGGTCTGTACAAACCTCTACCTGAGACCAAAAAGAAAACCAAAGGAAATTAGAAAGGGGACCTGACCCAGACAAAATAATAATATTGTGTCAAATTTTCCAAAACACTTTCAGATGTTTCCAGCATCCACTGCTTTATTATTTGAAGATGCTAATACTCTATGGCAGTGGTTCTCAACCAGGGGTCTGGGGCTCCCTGGGGCGGGTGCGAGCAGGTTTCAGAGGATCTGCCAAGCAGGACCAGTGTTAGACCTGCTGGGGTCCAGGGCAGAAAGCTGAAGCCCCACTGCATGGGGCTGAAGTGTGGGGCCCTGAGCCCCACCACCTGGGGCTGAAGCAGAAACCTGAGCAACTGTGGCATGGGGCCCAGGCAATTTCCCTGCTTATTACCCCTCAATGCCGGCCCTGGTTTTTATATGCAGAAAACCAGGTGGGCCATGGAGTTTTTATAGTATGTTTGGTGGGCCTCAGAAAGAAAAAGGTTGACAACCACTGCTCTATGGGTCCATGACTTCCATGGAGCCAGGATTGCACCCAACTTCACTGAGGTTCTACTCACTTTAGTCTTGATCCAGCTCCCACTGAAGACAATGGAATGTTGGCTCAGACCCTTTCAGCGAGAGAGGAGTAGGGGAGGATTTAGGATATATTGAGTCACAATTTGTTCTCTGATATGCCCCTGGAGCAGAGAAACTTAACTTACTTGGGGTACATTTTAAAATTAAAGTCTAGCCCTTTGAATAACTCAGAGTACATCAGATTTTTGTTTTTGTTTGTTTTTTTGTTTGAAAGATGGAAGGCAATTAGTGAAACTGGTTTTAATGTGCTTTAAATGACACTTTTAAAATGTACTTTATCTACATTTTTGAGTCCCTCTAGGTTTTTTTTAAGAGGCTTGATTTAAGCTTTGTATATATTAAATACTACCAAATTCTAGCATATAGGTTAATTTGAAAACTTGATAATGTTTTATTTAATGAAACTCAAACATATCACTTCTATAGAGATGCATGGTTTATATAGTCTATATGGCTCCTGTGACGGTGCCCCCATAATACTTCATGGAAATATGCGTCGACATATGACATATAACATATCTCTGTAAAGATTATGATCTACTGAATCTATTAATCCTATTTGTATGCATGTATCATTTTTGTATTTGAAGTTATGAATATTGGCTGTGTACTGGCTTGATTTCTAAATAGCCTTAGTAGAGCATTTGGTCAACTTCTTGAGAAAGGAATGTGCAAATTAAGTGCCCAATCAAGAAACACGTAAAGGCTCCAATCCACATAAGAAGGCTCCAATCCACATTAGAAGTCTACCCGAGAATATTCAAGGAAGCATGTGAACCATGGCTGCTATTGGTAAGAAACTCAGTCATGCATGGACATGTGACTGGCCCATGTGACCCCAAAACTCCATTTTGTAGCTGGATTCTATACAGGGGGAGGGAGGGCTGTCCACCCACAAGAGAAAGTGTATTTAAACCCCTGGGAGGCCCCTCCATTTTGTCTTCAGCTGGCTCAAGAGATAGCCTCTCCACCCCCAAGAATACCTGAAAAAAACTGGTAACTACAAGGGGTATGAGTGATTGCTGGACCCAGACTAGAAAGAGACTAGTTTGTAAAAGGAAGCTTACTGGGTAAGGTTTTTATCTGTATTCAGTTTTCTTAGACATAGACTTGCATGTTCTATTTTATTTTGCTTGGTAATTCACTTTGTTCTGTCTGTTACTACCTGGAACCACTTAAATCCTACTTTCTGTATTTAATAAAATCACTTTTTACTGATTAATTAACCCAGAGTATGTATTAATACCTGGGGAGGGGGCAAACAGCTGTGCATATCTCTCTATCAGTGTTATAGAGGGCGAACAATTTATGAGTTTACCTTATATAAGCTTTATACAGGGTAAAACAGATTTATTTGGGGTTTGTACCCCATTGGGAGTTGGGCATCTGAGTTTTAAAGACAGGAACACTTCTTAAGTTGCTTTCAGTTAAGTGTGCAGCTTTGGGGCGCGTGGTTCAGACCCTGGGTCTGTGTTGGACCAGACTGGTGTGTCTGGCTCAACAAGACAGGGTTCTGGAGTCCCAAGATGGCAAGGAAAGCAGGGGCAGTAGTAGTCTTGGCACATCAGTTGGCAGTCCCAAGGGGGTGTCTGTTATATAACCCATCACAGCTCCATGTGTATTATGTAAATTCTGCATAGTTCCATATGCAGTTAATAAATTATATGTAAAGAAAGAAAGGTATAGAAGAGGCAGGAACCCTGAGAAACTTCTAAGGTCTGCAGGCCATTGAACTGATTGCTGTGAAAAACTCTGCAGGGCCACAACGAGCTAGGAAGCCAACTATTTGAGTAACTCTACAGTTCTGCAGGGTAGTGGGGGGTAAGCGAAGAACTCCACAGAGCTTTTATGGCTCCATGTTGTAGGGAAAGGCAAGGGGAGAAACTCCTCAAGAAAGCTTATCTAAATAGAAAGAGAGCCGGAGTGGAAATCCCAGAGGCTTTTTTACCTTTTAGTTAAAGTTATTATCTAATTAAGATTAACATTGAGTGTTATATAATGTTACCATTAAAAATCCTAAGCATTTAAGAGTAGGGAAAGGAATGTCTCAGGAAAAGGAGTATCTAATTCCTTACAATTCATACAATCTCATCAATAAATCTCATGAACAATATAATGTTGCAGAAGGTTGATTAGCAATTTCAGTTAAAGGTAACAACTGTTTTTCTGTTAATAGTACATAATATGAGACACAGAGGAAAAGCAGTTGATGAGCATGATTAAATGTATTTATGTGTCTTGCATAATAGCTTGCAATGGGTTACTTTTGTGTGTGCAGTTGTTTTATATGTGCCTTCTCCTCCCAGGTTCCCTATTTTTTCTATAATATAAAAATATTTTTAACAGGAAAAAGCCCTTGGGTACTCAAAGATCAACATTTTGTAAGTAAAATCCCTCTACTTTCAAAATGTTTAAAGCTCCTTTTAAGTAACTTGATAGAAGGGAAATGTTTTAATCTCCACTTTCCTGCTGTGATTTGATTCTATTCCTTCTGAGTAAGGGAGTTCATTTGTTTGTATATTATATAGGCTTTTTATAAATGCCTTTTGAACTTTCTGCCCCTTCCTACAGCTCCACACTGCTCCATGCATCCTGCCATCATTCTGGAAAGACCAGAACAAAGAGATTTGCTAGTTGCAGCAGCAGGTACGAAGTTAAAGTGTAAATCCTTAATAGTTCCCAAATCTCTCCTTCTTGACTCTGTCATAGCTATTGTCAAAGTTCTCCTTGAATTTCTCAGACCACCCATCAATATCAATAAAGGAAAAAATATATAGTATAAAATAAAACTACTTGGAGTACCTATTTTAGGGCTTCTAGAACATGAACAGTAACTCACCCCTACCCTCCTAAAATCTTTAGATGAAGCAAAGAAGAAACCTATACACATTCTTTCTTTTACTGCCACAATGTAATTGTTCAAATATGTTTAAGAAAATTTTATTTGACTCCATATAATAATAGAGATACACAAACTAGTGACAAGCAAACCTTAAAAGCTTTGGCGGCGCATGACAAATAGGTTTGTCTATGTATCCAATTTAAGCTGTGTCCTTTTAATTTCTTCTCCTTCCACTCCCTCTCCACATTCCATTCAACTGTCCATCTATCTTTTGATCTTTCTATCTATACATCATTTATCACCTGAACATCTTCCAAGAAAACAGCAGCTGGAAGAACACAGCAAGCTGAGTCTCTCTCCCTTCCATCCCTGTCTGAAATCAGGACATGGCCTCTGGTATTAGCTATTAGTAATCTTGGCAAAATTTGGTATTTTTTTATAATTTCAACAGATAATATTAAGGTTTATTTTTAAGCATATTTTTCTATTTTTATCAATTTAAATGTTCAGAGTTGCAGGAAATTAGGAGTGGGGGAAAGAAAGAATTATTTAATGACAGTAGATGCTGAGATTCAGAAAAAGTAAAGCATCATACAGTGGCTGGCTTAGCAGAGCTGTAAATATGTGCTTTATGCATATTAATTGCATCAAGTTTTATATACATTAAGTTCTCAAGCAGCATTTTTCTTTCTTTGCCTATCTGTAAATTGTGATCATTATCAATTGACATGTTTCTTTGTTGGTTTGTGTGTGTACAGTGAAATAGACATTTACTGATCAAAATGTAATCCTTCCAAGTCTAACTTTTAGGATTTTACATTGAAGAAAACTGAAGACAAAGAGAGAGGTTTCCTATTTCAACCTTAAGATGGTGAAGGTCGAGGTTCTTTTGAGCAAGGGAATTCCACTGAAGGAGAAGGGTCACTAAAAAACCCCTCTGTCTCTAGTTCTCACAAGTTTCACCCTTGTGGACAACTCCAGTGTTCCTGAGAAGTACAGCTGCCATGGAAGGATGCAATCACATAGAGAGAGGGTTATGTCAGATAACTTGGACTTAACTCATGGAAAACTCTGGAAATTTACAACAAACTTTTTGAACTGGATCTAGCCTATAGTTCAAAGCCAGAGCAATGACCCAGGAACCAGGCTGATGTCTGGAATTCCGCCTATTGGTACTGCTTGGCAGATGGGCTTGTGTTTTCATTCTCAAGTGTAAGGCATTAAAGTAGTCAAACCCAGAAACCCCATGGATCACTGTGGTCAAATCTGTATCTGTCAGTCCCTTGCCACATGCAGATGGAAGGTGTTCCTAGTTGCCATCACAATTAGTCCTTAGAATCAAAAGTCCAGAAGGACTCTGAGGCTATGCCCTATTTTGACTAACTGTGGACTGATGCTAAAATTATGATAGCTAGTTCTTTGAAGGGCCTTCCTCTGCTCAGTCTTGCCTGATTTCAGTTTCAGACAGCTGCTCTTCATCTTCATCTTCAGCTCTTCATCTTCAACTTATTCTGCTTAGTCAGCAGTCTAGTTGGGAAATAGCGGTGTTTGCATTTGATATGAAGGAGATGATCATAAGCTGCTGACCTTTGAGTCATGATTTATCACAGTAGTTTTGCATAAATGTTGAATAAGATATATTTTGAAGATACAACTTTGTAGAACACCACCGGTGGGAACTGGAGAGGTAGAAGGGCCATTGACCATCACAACTTCCTCAGCTTGTTCTGAGAGAAAGGACTTTAGTCATCTCAGTTCACTTACATTTATCTCTGCAAAGTTTCTATGATTAAGCAGAAGCATTTTTGTGGTTTCCAGGGTCAATTACCGCAGAGGAATCCAGTATTAGGAAGATGGATGGTTGCCTGCTATCCATGACTAAAAGGAGATTATTCCCCCAGCATGAACAAAGTCTGTACTTGGGAGGGATCCAGATAACTGGCAGGAATCAGGCACTCCTACCATTGCTGGAAGATCAGTAGACCTGATAAGTGTTTGTCTTATGGCAAATGTCTTATGGGCTCTTGAACTTCCCCAGGGCAAAGGCAATCCATACTGTTCATTACATATTGTTGACCTCACAGAATCATGTATGATTTGAAAATAATCATAGATGTAGACCTACCTAGACCCTACAACTAATTTGGCAGAATTTAATGAAAAGTAGGAGTGGTGGAGTCTGAGAGGGAGTTTCTTACTGGCATATGAAAGGATAGAAAGAATAATCAGATATATCCAAGCCAGTTCTCAATCTTTCCAAATTGGATTTCCTCATCCCTAATAGAAATGCCAGCCCTGAGCTTTCTTGTCACTACCACTGGACAAACACTGCTGACATTTCCCATCAAAATCAATTCTATTTTTAAATGAATTTCCTTTAACTGCGTGTACTTCCTTTTGTGTTCACTTTCTGTGACTATCCTAGCAAATGAATGTTCACCAAAACAGCATCCTTTAATTGAATATTGCAGAATACTTCTGGAAAGCAGACTTTGAATTCACAATCACATATATTCTTACTAGAAAGCTGATTCTAAGATACAAGTCCAGTCAGAGCAAGGAAACATGACATGTGATCCGTGTTCAATAAAATAGCTCAATTTTTCCCCAAATTATTCAGAATAACAATAAACATCAAGAAATCACTATGGGAGAGAGTGTCTCCTGGATCTGAGCTCCATTAGGTTCAGGAAAGTGAAGGGGTCATCTAGGAAGCTAATTACAGATCCCTGATTTTGTAATGGGCTTGGCATGAGTCTGAATAGCATAAGGGCTACTCTAACACTCTGCCAGTGGTGTTTGGTCACTCAGAGATCAAAGGCCATCGGAGGATTGGGAAAATGTAGATCAACTCTATTCCATCTCTTCTTCACAATTCCATTACACCCCTGCCCTGCTTCAACATTACCCTTATGTAGATTGTGGGAGGGGCAGTTGACACAAGGCATAGCAGAATCATAGAAACATGCTGTGTGACCCATGTTCTGTCCGAATAGGTTGAAGAAGTACTTGATGCCTGCAATGAAATTCCTGTTAATGGACTGTAGAATGAGAATATATTCAGCAAATAATCCTGCATAACATGTAATCTCAATGTGAAGGTCACAGGTAATTCATGAAGAGAAAAAAGGCAAAGTATGTTAAATAGGATTTTCATTCTGAATTATTCAGCCACTTTTAAATGTGACCCCTTGGCACTCATTGCACTTTCATTCCTAAGACCATTGTGATAACTATTCACTAGTGAAATGGAAGCTAAAGTCAACCTTCTTTTCATTTTGTTGCCAGATTTAAGAAGAAATTGAGGTGAATTCCATCATTACATCCCCTTAATCCTGTGTGGACAACAAATCTGGTTATATCACCTTTATAGATTCATAGATACTAAGCTCAGAAGGGACCATTATGATCATCTAGTCTGACCTCCTGCACAACGCAGGCCAAAGAATCTCATCCACCCACTCCTGCAAAAAACCTCTCACCTATGTTTGAGCTACTGAAGTCCTCAAATCGTGGTTTAAAGACTTCAAGGAGGAGAGAATCCTCCAGCAAGTGACCCGTGCCCCTGCTACAGAAGAAGGCCAAAAACCTCCAGGGCTTCTTCCAATCTGCCCTGGAGGAAAATTCCTTCCCAACCCCAAATATCGATCAGCTAAACCCTGAGCATATGGGCAAGATTCACCAGCCAGCTACCCAGGAAAGAATTTTCTGTAGTAACTCAGATCCCACCCCATCTAACATCCCATTACGGGCCATTGGGCCTATTTACCATGAATATTTAAAGATCAATTAATTGCCAAAATCATGTTATCCCATCATACCATCTCCTCCATAAACTTATCGAGTCTAATCTTAAAGCCAGATAGGTCTTTTGCCCTACTGCTTCCCTTGGAAGGCTATTCCAAAACTTCACTCCTCTGATCGTTAGAAACCTTCGTCTAATTTCAAGTCTAAACTTCCCAATGACCAGTTTATATCCATTTGTTCTTGTGTCCACCTTGGTACTGAGCTTAAATAATTTAAATTATTTCCATGTACATAACTCTGTGAAAGGCCACATGAAAGCCAATGAAAATAAAGTGCAGAGCCATTCAAACTATCCTAAATTTAGATGCTTGCTTGTGTTTCATGGCACAACTAACTAGTTATCCTGCCCTTTTTTCACTCCACCACTCATGTCAGCTCTATTTTCATCTCTTCCCACCATGCATTGCTGAGGAGTTATTCATATAACATTGTCATTCTTCCAATCAAAATCATTGTCTGCTCTTTAAGGAAAGCCTGTGGGATATTGGCACATCATTCAGACTTCCAAGTGTCTTCACTAATATTTTAGAAATACTTTTAAAACACTTATTTTTTTAGGTCAATTTAAATTACAAAATATCATGAAAAGTCTTAGATGTTAAACAGCTGATTGCAAAGAGACACTTGCAGTTATTATAGATAGTGACACACCAGAGTCAACGCAATTAAACTCAGCTAAACTGCTTATTACTAGTACACACTCGCATCAATGCCCTACATTTATTACACCAGTGAATTGTTTAAAAGGAATAGAGACAAAGAAAACCCAAATCCATAATGGAATTTATTTTTAATAACTGGCTTTTGGTCTGACTAAAGTCATTTGAATCTTATTGTCATTATTTACTACGGATTCATATATACTGTACTTCAGCCAAGATGATAAAAAGAAAAGCATCAAGGCTTATTCACTACAAATTAAACTACTTGACTCACTGGCTTGTAGTGAGATAGTTTATAGCAGAGACATGCTGGGATTGGTGAAAATGCTCACATATGCAACACGTGACTGTCTGCATGAATGGAAATTGGGCAGCATATTAAAGAGAGACAGCCAAAGATATTACTCTCAAAATTTGACATTTTTATTTACTTCAGATACAAATGCTAGAACATTTACTAAAAAACCCAACCACCTACTGTTTTGTTGTGGTGGCTACTACATATTAATTACGGAATCATTGAGATGTTAATGCAGATCATCCCCTTTGTTTGTGTGAGCAAAGGGACACTTTATAAGTACAGTTTCAGAGTAGCAGCCGCGTTAATCTGTATTCGCAAAAAGAAAAGGAGTATTTGTGGCACCTTAGAGACTAACAAATTTATTTGAACATAAGCTTTTGTGAGCTATAGCTCACAGTTCTCACTACTTATGTAGAAGGTAGCGCGTTCTCTGCATGGTATCACTAATTCCTCTCTGGGACCCTTCAGCTGTTCTTCTATTGATGTTGCTCATTGTTGAAAGAGCTCTGGAGGGATTAGTGGCACGCGGATTGTTGCCCAGAATCATGTCAAGGCACTATTATCTGTGAGTCTGGTGAGATCCCAGTAGCTCTCCTAGAAGCACAGGATTTTTTCATCCTGGATCAGACCAGTTGTCCATTTTAGTCTGGTATATAGTCTCTCACTGTGCCAGTCCCAGATGCTTCAGAAAAAGGTGTTAGCAAACTGTTAGCACAGAGTTTTTGGTAATTTGTTTACTAGTATATTCCAGAGATGGGCTCAAGCTATTAACTTGATTTTTAAAGCAACCCAAAGTCTGGACATGGGTGGTGCTGACTGGGCAGGAGGCAGCTTTTGAGTGCTCAGCTGCAATTTCCTCTCAGTTCTGCAATAATAAACTGAAGGGAGACTGGGGGAATAGTAGTGAGGAAAGCAAGGAGATGCGGGAATAGCTACCAGCCAGTTTCTTGGATTCTATAGAATGTGCCCTTCTTGTGAGAGGCCAATATTTCTTTTGAAAAATATCTCTGAAAGCCACCTACATTCCTCAGGAAATACTGCAGGTGACCCTGGCATTGGGCTCCTAAAAGATAGGGCCCTATATGATCACGTAGGTCTCTGATATCTAAACCAGTCTCTGGGTGTGGGATGAGAGGTGCTCACTCTACAAATGCAAGCTTATTATTGTTAATAATAAAAACTAGAAGCATTCTGCCTTATGTGACAGAATGTTGGGCCCCAAAAGAAAAGCTCAAAAGTTGAGGAGTAGGAACAGCTATTTCATTAGACTCCCTCTCCCTGACATTCATGAGTCATATGCCTTTAAAGGATAAAGCTTAGATCTGTCTCGCTTTAATAGTTTAACCACTCTTGAAGAAAGAGAAAGATGATGCAAGCTGTTTCACCAGTGCTGACTAAGCTTTTTAGTTAAGACTCTACAGCGTGGAATGTAAAGTCTAGAATACCTCCAGGAGACAGAATGAAAAAAAAGGGGATGTCTCTCTGGACTTACATTTCCAGCCTCTGTAATTATCCTGTGCTTTCAGAAGCTGCATTTGAAAGCTATTATTTGCAGCCTGCTTCTTCTCAGAGTCTGATGTTCATCACAGCCAGCTTAAGAGCAAACATTTCTAAATGTGGCTATGCAATCTTAATCAATGGTGTTGTATGTATTTGACTAGGAAAGATGATGTAGCTCCTCCCCCAAGGTGTGGCTCAAGCTTACTCTCTGGTGTTTGCTATTTGGAATGGCTTCTTCCCTCTCCACGCATGGATTGGGTCCTGGGTTCTTTTTTGTGATACCTGGGGCCTGCACCCAAAGTGAGTGTGAGGCAAACCCACAGCCAGACCGGGGCTGGTGACTCAACTGCACTGACTCATCCTTCAAGAAGAGCCTGCAGTGACTTATCTTTCAGGGATGCTGCAGGAGCCTATCCTGGCAGATAACACCTGGGCACATGTATTTCACATATGTTGGAGCTTCAAGTCAGTCTGTGAAACAGCACTGTGCAACAGCACTACGCAGTCAGGAGCCCTCCTGCTGCCTTGCAGTGATACAGACTCTCAGGACTTCCAGCCTGCTCACAATCCTGTCCCTGTTCCTGCCCCAGATTTGCCCTAGACTTGTTCTAGCCCAGGGATCAGCAACCTTTGGCACGAGGCCCATCAGGAAAATCCACTGGCGGGCCTGGACAGTTTGTTTACCTACAGCGTCCACAGATTCAGCCGATCGCAGCTCCCACTGACCTTGGATTGCCATTCAAGGCCAATGGAGGCTGTGGGAAGCATTGGCCAGCACATCTCTCGGCCCATGCCACTTTCCGCAGCCCCCATTGGCCTTGAACGGTGAATCGCGGCCAGTGGGAGCTGCGGTCGGCCGAACTGCAGGTAAACAAGCCATCCTGGCCTGCCAGTGGATTTCCCTGATGGGCTGCATGCCAAAGGTTGCCGATCCCTGTTCTAGCCCATTTCTGCCTTATCTGCACCCTATTTCAACCTTGACCCAGCCCTGTTTCTGATCCACTCCAGCCCTGACCTCCAGAACCTTGAACTTCCAACCTGGCTTTGACCTTTGGCCTGCAGCTGGACTCTGACTCTGATCCTGATTTGACTTTTCTAAAGACCCCAGACTGATCACAGTTCTGACCCACGGCCTGTCCCAAAGCCCCAGTTCAGTGCTTTCCTCAGACCAATCCTGACTCTATATCCAGCTTCAGTCCTTGGTTTCTGTTCTTGACAACTATTCCAACCATCAGGCCTGACAGCCTAAAATCCAGAGCCTGATTGTGCCTCCACTGTGTCCAAGAAACAAAGGGTATCATCTCTTGGGAAAATAAATAATGCTACCACTGTTGGTAAGGAGTATAAAACTCAATACACAAGACACCATAAAGCACATCATAAGAAAATAAGAACTGCCATACTGGATCAGACCAAAGGTCCATCGAGCCCAGTATCCTGTCTTCCAGCAGTGGTCAATGTCAGGTGCTTCAGAGGGAATGAACAGAACAGGTAATCAATCATCAAGTGATCCATTCCCTGTTGCTCATTCCCAGCTTCTGGCCAATAGAGGCTAGAGACACCATCCCTGCTCATCCTGGCTAATAGCCATTGTTGGAACTATCCTCCATGAATTCATCTAGGTCTTTTTTGAACCGTTAGTGTCTTGGCCTTCACAACATCCTCTGGCAAAGAGTTCCACAGGCTGACTATATGTTGTATGAAGAAATACTTCCTTTTGTTTGTTTTTAAACCTGCTGCCTATTAATTTCATTTGGTGACCTCTAGTTCTTCTGTTATGAAAAGGCGTAAATGACACTTCCTTATTTACTTTCTCCACACCAATCACGATTTTATAAACCTCTATCATACCACCCTGTTAGTTGTCTCTTTTCCAAGCTAAAAAGTCCCAGTATTAGCACTCTCTCCTCATATGGAAGCTGTTCAATATCCCTAATCAATTGTGTTGCCCTTTTCTGTATCTTTTCCAATTCCAATATACCTTTTTTGACATGGGATGACCACATTTGCACCCAGTATTCAAGATGTGGGCGTACCATGGATTTATAAAGAGGCAATATGATATTTTCTGTTTTATTATCTGTCCCTTTCTTAATGATGCCCAATGTTCTCTTAGCTTTTTTGACAGCCACTGCACAGTGATTGGATGTTTTCAGAGAACTATCCACCATGACTCCAAGATCTCTCTCTTGAGTGGTAAGAGCTCATTTAGATCCCATCATTTTATATGTATAGTTGGGATTATGTTTTCCAATGTGCATTACTTTACATTTATCAACACTGAATTTCATCTGCCATTTTATTGCCCAGTCACCCAGTTTGAGGAGATCCCTTTGTAACTCTTCACAGTCTGCTTTGGACTTAACTATCTTAACTGTTTATCCATTTTTCCAGATCATCAACAAAAATCCCATCAAAGGAATGGCTCACTCAGAAATAACAGTATAACAAAGAGGAACTTTCTTGGAAACAAGAAAATAGGATCTGGGGAAGGAAAGGGTTGGGGGTGAACTCATAAGTACTAAAACATCAACAAATCAACACATTTGCCACCTTCCAACACTCCCAGGCAGATGGCAAGCAGAGGATAACTCCAGACACAAGTGCTACAGCACTATGAACATTCACCGACTTAAACTAGCAAACAGTGTTTTCATCCCTGAGTGGGGTAGAGTCCTTTCCTGGCTCCTTGGTCTGTACTTCTGTGCAGGCGTTGGCTGGCTCTCATTACCAGGCACCAGGTCAGATCTTTGCTGCTTTGGATGCTGGTCTCTGCAGAGCTGGAACTGTCTGACCCATGCTAGATCCCACAGCAGTTCACAGACTCCATTTTTAGAGAATGGGAGCTAATCAGAGACTCCCTGACCTGTTCTGCTTCTCTCAGCTCCAAACACAAAGCTCAAAACTGAAACTAAAATGAGTCTTTCTCTCTGAGTCATGCTGCCCCCTCCCACTGAAGGGCTAAGAAGGCCTGGTTCATTGGCCCAGGAAACTGCTTGACCCTATTACACCAAGCAGAAGCCTCCTTAGTGGCCTCAGCAAGAGTTTCTAGACTCTTCTGTCCCCACCTCTAAGTCCAAGAATGCTGGGAAATGGTATCTCAGAGGGTTCTGGTAGCCATTATTGTTCTACTCCATAGGGTGAGAACCCCAAGAGACTTGGTCCAGAGTTGCAGGAACTGGTAAACTCCAAACGGGGTTTACAGCCTCCCCTGACTGGAAAACTTGTTATCCCCATCAAGAACTTCAGTATACACATAAAATAATACATAACTCAAATAAAACTAGCATGCACAAGTGCAGTGTCCTAAGAAAATTTCAGGGCAACATAGAGGGGTTTCCAGGATGGGACAGAATATTCCTGACACCAATTTATGGATCTCATGAAGAGGCACATTAGAAGAGACATCAGGAGAGTCACAGGCTAACTGGATGTTGGGCTTCACCACTCAACCAGAGCACCTGGGTACTGAAGGATCCTCAGCAGCTGTAGGGCATGAACTTCCTACCTTCAGCTCCATTCCTGGGTCCACAACTTCTCCTCTGTAGGCTCTTCTTGCTTAGCCATTGCTGTTCCTTCTGGATTCCTTGGTGGTATGAAGGGTTCAGCTAGAGGGTTCAGCTCACACCTAGGGGCAGAAGGGATGGACTGATCAGGTATTCTGGAAATCCAGAGTATAGAACTGTTTGCTTCCTGACAATCAAGGGCATCATCTTCTCATGACATAGTATTTGTTCTTTAGTTGAGGGTCTGATTGTCAATGGGCATGTACACTTGGCCATTCTTCTTTCTTGACACTACAATGGGAAAGGTGCAAGGACTCTGAGATTTCTTGGTGAGCCCATGGACATCAGTTTTCTGAGGTGTCATTTCACACATTTCAGATCTCCAGGAGGAAGTCTCCAGGATTGCTCCCAAAAGTAATTGGTATCACACAAATGTAGTGATATTATCCTCCCTTGACACAGCCTACATTCAGAGGAAAAACATGTCAGACCTCTCAGTCATCTTGTGATGCAAACTCTCTTTCCATTTCTCCAGTGCAGCTGACTCTCCAGAGTCAAAGATGCTTGTGTCTAAGTGTCTAGGCCATAGCTCTTTAATGATGGTAGCCATAGTCTCAACTATGTACATGTGAGTTACAGTCCTATTAAGAGGTATGGGAATGTCACAGGTGGATTCATTCTTCATTTTGACTTTAATTCTATGTACTCTGGAGGATACCGGAAATATACCTGTCTGCACTAATAGCCCTCTTGGTAAACCTTACTCAGGAGAATCAGTCAAGATGACTTGGTAGTTCACTTTTGCTTCACAACTTGCAGTGTCTTCTATAAGACATTCTACTTCTTCAAGTATCACTACAGGCTTCCACTCAGTAATCAATTTCTTCCCTGGAGGTCCATCCCAGAGTTTGTGAGCCTCTCTAGCTTCTTCTGGTAGGCATCCCTCACTGTGGGGTGTATGCACAGCACACAAAGATAGTCTTCTCCTCCCGTCCCCTGGCATAGTCTGGCAAATTGTCCAAACATATAGTACCAATGAGAATAAGCCCCTAGTTGTGCTTCTGTGGATCCAGGAAGACCAAGGCTAATGTGTCCACTTTATGCTTGATTGTTTCAAGTCACATCAGTGGGAAATTCCAGTTGAACGGTGATGTATCTGGAGTAAGGGTACTCATAGTTGCTTAGCCCCCATACTGCTAATCTTTGCAGCAAGTGGATGGTAAGTGTCTCAGTAATTTTTCATACAGGATCTGAAGGTGATAGCAACATGCGATCCACTGTTTTAGAGGGCTTTACAGATGTGTCCATCTACCTTTGCTATAATTTCCACGGTGGGGCCTACCAGGCCCTCATTTTGCTGGACTTATCCTTCAGACAGGTCCCAGTATGAGCCTCCTAACTGTGTCTTCTATGTTCTTGAGCTTGGGAAATCTTATAGCTTTATGCCCCTCTTCTCCATGGTTGAAACAGATGAGAGGATTTTGGCTCACATATTGAGGTGGTCTCTGTCTCTCCTGACTTGGAGGTGTTGGGGTGGCTATCTCTGTCCCCCATGACACTCATAGATAAAAGGTCTTTGTGCTATCTTCAGAGCAGCTACTTGCTCCTTCAATTACATCATTTGCTTTTGTATATCCTTTTATGAGGTGGTCACTATTTCTTCTTGACTTTTGCCAACTGCTGTCTTGGCCTGTGATACAGGAACCAAGAAGGTCTTCTTTGCTGCTTCCCTAGTTTCTCCTCTCTTATTTCCTTAAATAGGCCCAGGAAGGTGGGTAGATTGTCCAACCCTCTCTTTCAAGCAGAGGTTGGGGAGTAACAAATCACAATAGAGGATCCCCTCAATACCTGGGCATTTCATGCATGGTTCACTTTGCCCAGCTAGATACCTTTCTTCAGAGGCCACTCTCACTAATAGTCTCAGCAGGAACTCATATATTTTCTCACCTTGATGTTGTTTAAGATTCCTGAACTGGTAGAACACTACTTTCAGGACTTTGCCACAGGTCTTGTGCTCTCTAGGACAACTAGGTAATCTTGTATGTGGCATCAGCATTGCCAAATCTGAGAGCCCTTAAAACATCAGATGCAGAATCTCTTAGGCTTTCCTCTATCCTTTTTCTTTTTCCATTAGCGCATTGCCACTCTTTGATCATGTGAGTGGCTTGGCCCATCCAACTTTCAAAATCCTCCTCACCAGAAGGAGTGGGTAATTGTCCTGAAAATGTCCTCAGTCTCTTATAGCGCCTGCCATCAATGGCAGGGGAGCCACACATCTCCACAAGTTGTCTCACTAGCTGGAACCAATTATGGATGCAGGGGGAACATCCCCTGACATTGAATCTTTCAAATCCCTGAGAGTATTTTCTTTCTGTGCCAGGAAAGACTGTAACTCGGCACTAAAATTCATAGGTGCAGGGTCAGCATGCACAACTCTCACTACATCCTGAATCACTATCCCCTTCAGATGCTAGCTCCTCCTTTGGTATTCTAGTGGCATCCAGTACTTCAGAGCACTCTATTGGGGCACTAAGGCACTTTGTTTTGGTGCTGGTGAGTCTGCCTTTTACTGTTCCCAGACCTCCCCAGTGTGGAGAACATTGACCATCTGTTGTTTCACAGGGGACCCCTGTTACTATAATGGATTTGCCTAGCTGCAAGCATTCTGCTTTGCTCCAGTTAGAAAGCAAAGTGCTCCCCATCTTGTATGTTAGGGCCTGCTCCACTACACTAGACTCACTGCTCATAGGCTGAGCAATAACTTCTGTACTGACTCCTTGTAAATTAAAATGCCAGCAGTGCTTCTATCTTCAGCCCCTCCCCTGTGGTGTGACTCAAATCTCCTCCCTAGTGCTTGCTAGTTGGAACAGCTTCTCCTCTCTTCTTGCATTGATTGGTTCCTAGGTTCTTTTTTTCTGACACCTACTACCTCCTCATTGTGCCTGGGGGCACAAAGGGTGCTGTCCCTTGGGAAAATGAATAATGCTACTACTGCTTGCAAGGATTATAAAACCCAGTTTACAGGAAACAATGAAGTACATCAACAACCCCATCAAAGGAATGAGACACCCAAACATAATGATATAATGAAGAGAGACTTTACTGAAAGTGGAAAAATAGGGTCTGGGTAAGGAAAGGGTTAGGATTAACTAAGAAGTAGTAAAACATAAACAAATCATCCTATTTTCCACTAGCCAACACTCACAAGTCTTCCCAACCCCCATCTCCCTCCCTGGCACCTTCACAGACAGATGGCAAGCAGAGGACAATCCAGAGAAAGTGCTGCAGTGCTGTAAATATTGACCATCTTAAACAAACAAACAAAAAGTGTCCCTTTTAGTATCTTTGCCCCTGGGTGGAGCAGAATCCTCTCCTGGCATGCTAGTCTAGAGTCCTGTGGAGGGCTCTCAGTAGCTGGTGCCAGGTCAGATCACTGCCACTCTGGAAGCTGGTGCTTGCAAGGCTGGAACTCCCGGACCCCATTCATTAGATCCCACAGCAGTTCGAAGACTTTGTGGGGAGTGGGAGCTAATCAGAGACTCCCTGAACAGTTCTACTTCTCTCTGAGCTCCCAAACTCAAAGCTCAAAATGGAAACTAGAACAAGTCTCTTTGTCTCTGAGTCAGATTGTTCCCTCCCACTAAGGGGCTGAACAGCCCTGGCTCATCACTGGCCCAGCAAACTGCTTGACCTTATCACCCCACACAGAAGCCTTCCTATTGGCCTCAGCAGGAATTTCTAGTCCCTTCTGTCCCCTCTCCTGACCCCAAGTATGCTGGGAAATGGTGTCAGAGGCTCTGGTAGCCATAGGAAAGGAGCTCCTGGAGACTCAGTCCAGAGTTCCAGGAGCTGGCAAACTCCAAATGGGGGTTATCTGATGCACAAACAGCTACACACAGTTACTGCACTACAAACAAAGGAATTAATAAATGTCTTCCAGAGTGCATATGTGTATGGGACAGGAATTCCACGCTGTTTTGAGTAATCACTATTTTTAAAAAATTACTGTACCCTGCAGTAAGAGGCAAAATCAGTGCAACTTATGTTACTGCATTCTTATGGAATCCTGTAGTTCTTTTTTCAGGACCAGGTTGTGTAACCCTCAATTTAGGCTGGTGAACATCTATGTAAGTAGGGTCCTCTTGACTTAAGTAGGACTCCTTGTGTGAGTGATTGCTCACCAATGAAGGTGAGGGTTGCACAATCTAACTTTAAATTAGGGCAGGCAAACAGGCTCTCTAAAAATGTATGTATTCCACAACTCCCACGCTCTCAACTGATTCACCTCCCTGAGGGCAAGCTTTGTAGTGTTATTCCTTCCCGTGAATGTATATTTTGGAAAGATAAGGAACTATTTTGAGGTTCCATTTATATGATGCGCTGTAAAATGAAGTCCAAGATGGATGAACGGGGGCTCTGTTTTTTAACAACAGTGACTTGGAGATTTGCACATCAGCCATCTCTCCTGTAGAGTCTGACAGATTTAGAGTGCCTGGAAATGTTTGCCAATAAAGATGTTATTATAACTCCAGCACCTGCTCTGGAAAGTTTAAGGTACTGTTATAAGCTGTTCATGTTGCCTTCCCCTGGTTGATGTATAGAATAGACAATATGCCAGGTGCATCTCTGAGTAAAAGTAAAGCTACTGTGCCACTATGCCACTATCCAGTGTCAAGGATTTCACATGTTGTTTTTAGTACCTAGCCTTCATGTTAAAAAAGTGGAGCTATTAGTGATCCACTCCCTGTGTGTCTTTGGGCAAGTTAATTAACATTTTTGTGCTTTAATTTTTCCATCTGAAAAATGGGAATAACATCTACCTCACCAGGCATATTGTCAGGGTCAAATTGTTAAAGGGTGTAAAGACATCGACAATTCATAGTAGAAAGATGGTCTAAATGTACAAATAATTGTTATTAATATACAATGTTATTGCTGAATCCTCTTTCTCATTTATCACGTCAAGGTACGTGTCAGTTAATGTATTTAGAAAACGTGAAGGCTGTTAACAGAGCTACTCAGAGCAACTCATAAATCTCTCTATCCAAAGGCAGTTTCCTTGGTCAGTATAGAATAGAAGTTAGCTCTACTTTTCCTCCTGTAATTACTGGAATTAATGAAATCTTCATGTGTATTTATGTCTCAAATGTATCTCTACTAATTCTGCTTTGTGATCTTCATACTTCATATTAACTGTTTCGTTTGTTATTGAGGATTATGAAAGGTTTGCTCTCTTTTTTATTGTCTTGTAGCAGGATGGTAGACTCCTTAGTTAACAAGTAGGTGAACCTTTTCCACTGACTATCCCCAACCTTATTTCTCTGACAAGTGTAAAGACAGTGGCTTGAGAACCAATCCTTTTCCTTTGAATACGTCATTGAAATTAGCTGGACATTCCTTGGATAGCAGCAAAGTATTCAACTGTCTAGACGCAGCCAAATAAGAACACAAAGCTTACTTTGAGCAAATCACTAACATCTTATGTCAGCCAACAGTGGGCAGAAAGGTTTTCTTATCCCTTTAACTGTTGTGCATGAGAGTAAGTCCAGGCTCTAAGGAAACTAAATTAGTGCAACATTTTCTGTGCCTCCATTTCCATTCTAGGAAGAAAAGAAAAAAAGTAGGGAGAGACAATAAAGAAAAGTGGAACAGGGCCAGAGAAGTCACTGTTACTTCTTTAATGTTGGTGTGGTCATTGCTGAATAGGTATAACATAATATCTGATGGATATACCACAGACAGAGGGTACCTGGTTAACCACTCTGCTTTTGGAATGCTTCAAAGTCACTCTGTTTGGACTGTTACGTTATAGATCCGGAACAACTAGTGTTGATTATTTAATTTTTATTTCTTCTTGTGATGAAAGGATAGTTTACTGCTGAGATCAGTTTAAAGCAAATAAATAAAAAAATTGCTATATCTTTGTCCTTGTGAAACATCAATCCATAATACCAACTCCTCAATAATAAAGTCCCCCAAACAGAGATATACACACCTTCCCCATAACAAAAATTATGGAAAATATGTAAATCTCAATATGGTTGGCCAAGATTTAATGCTGAGAGGGGCACCTTTCAATTCCTCTAGAGAGATTGTCAAGTCTAAGTGTAAATTACATGAAAACACTAAGTCTAGTTTCCTGTGATGCTATTTGGGTTTCATGTATTCACTGGTAGAGCTGAGTGACATTTTTTGGACAAATAGTTAATTTGATGAAAAATGCCATTTCAGTTAACCTGAGACTACTTGTGAATTTGACATAAATAGCTTCAGCCATTCACAAATCAACCAGAGGAGGCAGTGGTGATCCCACCAACCCCCGTTCCAACCTTTAGCATTGAAGATAGGGCATTCAACTGGGGGTGCGAGACTTTGTCACACTCCATACTATTTGCTTTATGGATGGCAGCTGGGGAAGCTAAACTCTTGTGAGGTTTTTTTTTTTTTTTTGTCTTTAATGGCCTTTTTTCACCTAGAAAAAGCCTTGAAGTTAACAATAACCCTCCTCTTTTAGAATGATATAAAATACAAACTGTACCAATCTCAGTTGCTGTAAACTCCACTCTCATATAAGGCTACTACAGAGGACCATCATTCCCAGGTACTTTGCACTTCTTGGTAATGACCTTAATAAAAGCGGAGCACATTCCAAATGCTTGGCTCCCCAGGATGATGTTGTAAAGCAGATGCTGTATGCCATATGAATTGCTCATTTGGCACAAATGGAGCATGTAATGCTTCAGCTCATAAGAAGGCTTTAACTGATGAAGTCGTGCAAGGAAATGACAGAACCAGACAAGAAATTATTTACGTGAAAATCAGTCAAGAAGCTGGGGCAGTAGTTAGCAGAACCAATATGTTCTTTCTATTTCACTGGTTGCTCCTTTTCATTTTCAGCTTCCACTTTCTGTTACATTGACAACACGTTAGCTTCTGCATTACCTCTCTGCTGTAATATATGAAGTCATAGGCCCAGATTTTTAAAGGTATTTAAGCCTTGCTTCACTCAGCATTTCAATGCCTAACTGACTTAGGTGCCTAAGTCTCATTTTCAAAATCGATGTAGGTACTTAGGACCAGATTTTTAAACATATTTCGGAGTTAGGTGATTAAATACTTTTACAAATCTGGTCCTTAGGAGTCATAGCTTAATTGAAAGTCTATGGAATTTAGGCCCTAAGTGACTTTTGAAAAAGAGACTTAGGCACCTAAGTCAGTTAGGCATTGAAATGCTGTATCAGGCAATACCTACATACCTTTAAAAATTGGGGCGATAGACTTTTCAATTAGCATGCATATCTTTTGAAACAACAGCAAGACAAAAAGAAAAGGAGTACTTGTGGCACCTTAGAGACTAACAAATTTATTTGAGCATAAGCTTTCGTGAGCTACAGCTCACTTCATCGGATGCGAAAGCTTATGCTCAAATAAATTTGTTAGTCTCTAAGGTGCCACAAGTACTCCTTTTCTTTTTGCGAATACAGACTAACACGGCTGCTACTCTGAAAACAGCAAGACAGCAAAAGAAGTCCAACATATTCCTCTCTTTCCAGCCATAATACTTCCCTAATAATAATACTTCCATAATACTTTTGCTTAAGCTATTTTTGTTACTGAGAAGCACTGCTTCTTATGGCTAGGTATTACCGCTGCAAATATATCTCATTACATAGGAGATGAGCTATCCAAAGAGGTGCCACAAAGAAACTTTCATATATAAAGAAAAAAACACAAATGCAGTTGAACTGTAAATCTCTCTCAAATGGAAAAGGAGTACTTGTAGCACCTTAGAGACTAACAAATTTATTAGAGCATAAGCTTTCATGAGCTACAGCTCACTTCATCGGATGCATGCATCCGATGAAGTGAGCTGTAGCTCACGAAAGCTTATGCTCTAATAAATTTGTTAGTCTCTAAGGTGCCACAAGTACTCCTTTTCTTTTTGTGAATACAGACTAACAGAGCTGCTATTCTGAAATCTCTCAAATGGGGCACTGTCAACTTAGCTTAGGTCTCTAAAACACAGCAACAACTTTCCATGATTATTTTCTAGTTCTGGGAAATAGATGGGGCCAGATTGCAATGCATTTACTCATGTTGAATAGTATTTTACTCCCCAGATAGTCCCAATGAAGTCCATGAGACTAATAATGGAAGATGGTACTACTCAGGCTGAGTATTTAAAATTTGGCCTTTTCTTTTTTGGCTTTAAACATTTCATCTGTAGTGAGAAGCTACCATCACTGCCCCATGCCACTAGTGCACTGGAACCAGAAAATGGTACAGCTTAAAAATGACTTGAACAAAAGTGAAACAGAGCAGTCTAGTTTCACAGTCTGAACTTACTGAAATGAAGAAAGGGGAAAAGTAAAAGTGACTTTTATTTTTTTCCAATTATGTGTGTTGAAAATAGAGAAAGATCATAGAATCATAGAACTGGAAGGGACCTCGAGAGGTCATCTGGTCCAGTTCACTGCTCTCGTGGAAGGACTGATTATCTAGACCATCCCTGACAGGTGTTTGTGTAACCTGCTCTTAAAAATCTCCAATGATGGCGATTCTACAACCTCCCTAGGCAATTTATTCCAGTGCTTAACCACTCTGACAGTTAGTTAGGAAGTTTTTCCTAATGTCCAACCTAAACTTCCCTTGCTGCAGTTTAAGCCCACTGCTTCTTGTCCTATCCTTAGAGGTTAAGAAAAACAATTTTTATTCCTCCTCCTTGTAACAACCTTTTACATACTTGAAAACTGTTATCTTGTCCCCTCTCAGTCTTCTCTTTTCCAGACTAAACAAACCCAATTTTTTTTCAATCTTCCCTCATAGATGATGTTTTCTAAATCTTTAATCATTTTTGTTGCTCTTCTCTGGACTCTCTCCAATTTGCCCACATTCTTCCTTATATGTGGCACCCAGAACTGGATACACTACTCCAACTGAGGCCTAATCAGAGCAGAGTAGAGCGGAAGAATTACTTCTTGTGTCTTGCTTACAAAACTCCTGCTAATACATCTCAGAATGATGTTCGCTTTTTTTGCAACAGCGTTACACTATTGACTCATATTTGGCTTGTGGTCTACTATGACCCCCAGATCTTTTTCCACAGTACTCCTTCCTAGGCAGTTATACCCCATTTTGTATGCATGCAACTGGTTGTTCCTTCCTAAATGCAGCTCTTTGCATTTGTCCTTATTGAATTTCATCCTATTTACTTCAGACCATATTTTCCAGGTTGTCCAAATCATTTTGAATTGTAAACATATCCTCCAAAGCTTGCAATCCCTCCCAGCTTGGTATCGTCTGCAAACTTTATAAATTTACTCTCTATGCCATTATCTAAATCATTGATGAAGATATTGAACAGAATTAGACCCAGAACTGATCCCTGCGGGACCCCACTCATTATGCCCTTCCAGCATGACTCGGAACCACTGATAACTACTCTCTGGGAATGGTTTTCCGACCAGTTTTGCACCCACCTTATAGTAGCTTCATCTAGGTTGCATTTCCCCAGTTTATTTATGAGGTCATGTGGGACAGTATCAAAAGCTTTACTAAAATCAAGCTATACCACGTCTACTGCTTCCTCCCATCCACAAGGTTTGTTACCCTGTCAAAGAAAGCTATCAGGTTGGTCTGACACAATTTGTTTTTGATAAATCCATGCTGACTTTTACTTATCACTTTATTATTTTCTAGATGTTTGCAAATTTATTATCTTTCTGGATAAAGAAGTTAAGCTGACTGGTCTGTAATTCCCTGGGTTTACCTTATTTCCCTTTCTATAGATGGGCACTATATTTGCCCTTTTCCCATCTTCTGGAATCTCTCCCGTCTTCCATGACTTCTCAAAGATAATTGCTAATGGCTCAGATATCTCCTCAGTCAGCTCCTTGAGTATTCTAGGATGCATTTCATCAGGCCCTAGTGACTTAAAGACATCTAATTTGTCCAAGTAATTTTTAACTTGTTCTTTCCCTATTTTAGCCTCTTCTGATCCTACCTAATTTTCACTGGCATTCACTATGTTAGATGTCCAATCACCATCAACCTTCTTGGTGAAAACCGAAACAAAGGAGTCATTAAGCACCCCTGCCATTTCCACATTTTCTGTTATTATTTCTCATCTCTGATTTACACCTTGATGAAGATCACTCTACATCTTATAGGAAATTTTGCTGTTGCATGGATTTTATAACAATGTTTTATAACAATAACACTTAAAGATCAACTGAGATTGAGGCCCCAATATGTTAGGTACTATACAAACACCTTCTGTAATTGTGCACTTTGCTTTCATTCCAGTGTGTCTTCTCTCTTGTAGCTGTCCAGAGCTAGTGAGTCAGCATCCATAGATACATCCTTCTCCTGCCAATGGTGAATAGGAGTACCTTTATTTCCCATGTTTTCTCTTGCTTCCTACTTAATTATTTTATAACTTGTGTTTGTTTCTTTGTTTCACAGAACGTGCCAAAGAAACACACCATATTTGCATTGTTTTAAGAACACAAGAACATAAGAATGGCCATACTTGGTCAGACCAAAGGTCCATCCAGGCCAGTATCCTGTCTACCAATAGTGGCCAATGCCAGGTGCCCCAGAGGGAGTGAACTTAACAGGTAATGATCTAGTGATCTCTCTTCTGTCATCCATCTCCACCCTCTGAGAAACAGAGGCTAAGGACACCATTTCTTACCCATCCTGGCTAATAGCCATTAATGGACTTAACCTCCATGAATTTATCCAGTGCTCTTTTAAAACCAGTTATAGTCCTAGCCTTCACAACCTCCTCAGGCAAGGAGTTCCACAGGTTGACTGTGTGCTGAGTGAAGAAGAACTTCCTTTTATTTGTTTTAAACCTGCTACTCATTAATTTCATTTGGTGGCCCCTAGTTCTTATACTATGGGAACAAGTAAATAACTTTTCCTTATTCACTTTCTCCACACCACTCAGGGTTTTATATACCTCTATCATATCCCCCCTTACTCTCCTCTTTTCCACGCTGAAAAGTCCTAGCCTCTTTAATCTCTCCTCATATGAGACTAATCATTTTAGTTGCCCTTTTCTGAACCTTTTCTAATGCCAGTATGTCTTTTTTTAGATGAGGGGACCACATCTGTATGCAGTATTCAAGATGTGGGTGTACCGTGGATTTATATAATGGTAATAAAATATTCTCCGTCTTATTCTCTATCCCTTTTTTAATGATTCCTAACATCCCGTTCACTTTTTTGACTGCCACTGCACATTGCATGGACGTTTTCAGAGAACTATACATGATGACTGCAAGATCTTTCTCCTGATTAGTTGTAGCTAAATTAGCCCCTATCATATTGTATGTATAGTTGAGGTTATTTTTCCAATGTGCATTACTTTACCTTTATCCACATTAAATTTCATTTGCCATTTTGTTGCCCAATCACTTAGTTTTGTGAGATCTTTTTGAAGTTCTTCACAGTCTGCTTTGGTCTTAACTATCTTGAGCAGTTTAGTATCATCTGCAAACTTTGCCACGTCACTGTTTACCCCTTTCTCCAGATCATTTATGAATAAGTTGAATAGGATTGGTCCTAGGACTAACCCTTGGAGAACACCACTAGTTACCCCTCCCCATTCTGAAAATTTGCCATTTATTCCTATCCTTTGTTCCCTGTCTTTTAACCAGTTCTCAATCCATGAAAGGATCTTCCCTCTCATTCCATGACAACTTAATTTACATAAGAGCCTTTGGTGAGGGACCTTGTCAAAGGTTTTCTGGAAATCTAAGTATACTATGTCCACTGGATCCCCTTGTCCACATGTTTGTTGACCCCCTCAAAGAACTCTAATAGATTAGTAAGCCATGATCTCCCTTTACAGAAACCATGTTGACTTTTGCGCAACAATTTATGTTCTTCTATGTGTCTGACAATTTTATTCTTTACTATTGTTTTAACTAATTTGCCCGGTACTGATGTTAGACTTATCAGTCTGTAATTGCCAGGATCACCTCTAGATCCCTTCTTAAATATTGGTGTTACATTAGCTATCTTCCAGTCATAGGGTAGAGTAGCTGATTTAAAGGACAGGTTACAAACCACAGTTAATAGTTCCACAATTTCACATTTGAGTTCTTTCAGAACTCTTGGGTGACTCCCATCTGGTCCCGGTGACTTGTTACCATTAAGTTTCTCAATTAATTCCAAAACCTCCTCTAGTGACACTTAAATCTGTGACAATTCCTCAGATTTGTCACCTATAAAAGATGGCTCAGGTTTGGGAATCTCCCTAATATCCTCAGCCGTGAAGACTGAAGCAAAGAATTCATTTAGTTTCTCTGCAATGACTTTATCATCTTTAAGTACTCCTTTTGTATCTTGATCATCCAGGGGCCGCACTGGTTGTTTAGCAGGCTTCCTGCTTCTGATGTACTTTAAAAACATTTTGTTATTACCTTTTGTTTTGTTTTACTTTTGGATAGGTTTTACTGGTACCATTATCAAAGTTTTATTGTGCTATTTCTGCATCCTGTTCTTTTTTCTGAAGGTTTCTGTGGAAGAGCCAAGAGCAATGTGACTTATTCTTGGGACTGGTGAGGGTATCTAACAATATAAGAAGGTGTATTCTGATGTTATGTTTAATAGGCAGTGGGTTTAAAACCAACAAAAGGAAGCACTTCTTCACACAACATCAACCTGTGGAACTCATTGCCAGGGGATGTTGTGAAGGCCAAGAGTATGACTGGGTTCAGAAAAGAATTAGAAAAGTTCTTGGAGGTCCTTAGCCAAAATGGTCAGGGATGCAACTCAGTGCTCTGGGTGTCTCTAAATCTGTAACTGTCAGAAGCTGGGACTAGATGAAATTTCCATGTTCTGTTCAGTCCCTCTGAAGCATCTGGCATTGGCCACTGTCGCAAGATGGGATAGTGGGCTAGATGGGCATGGCCGTTTTTATATTGTGACTTACTCACTACTTGCCCTGCTTTTCTCAGAGGAGTCCTCCTTTTCAGCTCATGCCATTTATTTATCAGCTAAGATGCTGCATAATGAGCAACTGTTTTTTTTCTTGTCTTTTCTTCGTAATTTTCCCCACATCTGGTTGTGATCTCTGAGAAGCCTCTCCTTCTGCTGGCAGTAGCAGAGTGTTAATGACCATTGCCATTATGCTCTGCTATGGTTGCCAGACAAATGGTGAATCTTCTCGATCTCACCTTGCACTCTGTACTGGGCCCCCTTCTACCCTCTTCCTTGCCCCATTCCTCACTGCCTGGTGTGTATTTGAAAATCCTCTTGCCACCTCAAGTTCCACAGTGTAGAATCAGCTGTGCAGACTTAGCTGCATTGGCTTTTGCACCCATCTGCTTTGTCTGCAGGTACATCATCATTATGGTGCAGTTCCTAATTTTAAAATAATGTGCATTCTAAAAAAACAACATATGGGGTCATGAATGCAGATTCAGATTCTGGCTTCAATGCACATGACTTGTACTGTGATTTTTCACTTTTGAAAATTTAGTCCTAATCTTTTAGGGATGAATACTATGTACATCTGAGGACATCTTACAGTAAGTCCCACATTTATGGTCTAAAACTCAAGGCACTGCAAATGCCATATGGTTACTTTCTTCATATGAAATGGTCACAGACCTGTTATCTTTTATTACAAATCAAACTATTATAATGGGTTTAATTAAGATTTAGTAAGCATCAGGGACTATTTTGTATAAAGATCCAAGGCAATAAAATGTCTGAAGTAACAGTTATTACATTTTCATAAAGTGTTCTTTGGTATCATTTGTAACAAACATCGAATAGCTGTTTGAGTTGCTGGCATGTTGAACACTTGCTCTTTTGTTGCTTTTTATGATCCTTAATTTCCTTACTGACAAGCTATCGGTCCTTAGTGTATTTAACACAAGTTAGCTGCAACCTGTCCAAACACTATTCCATTTGTTCTTTGAGATACTAAGATCTGAAAGGGGCTGACAACTTACCAAGATTGCCGGAAGGAACAAACTCCACAACAAATTCAGCTGCATAAATGTGAGACAAGACCTATGTCCCTCTCTGTAGATAAAATCACTCAGAGCAGCTGATTCAACAACCAGCTGTTTGAGCATCTGGCAAACAAACAAACAAACAAACAAAACCCCTCCACCTAATTTGATTTTGTTGTTTTTGCTTTGTTAATTTACACCAAGGGTTCTCAATTTTTTTCCAAGGGTGAACCTTTTATTACAGCTTCCCATGGAATCCATTGAGCATTTTGCCATCAACTTCAAGGAAAACATGATCAAGATCCACAGAGAGTTTGTCTTGTGGAACAGTGCCATTTCCACATTTACTATGAGCTGGACTACTGCCACTCCCATTTGCAATCCTATGAACTAGGGCTGGCCAAATTTACTGACCCTCTGAGCCACACACAACAATCTTCAGAAGTTTGAGAGCCTTGTAGTAAGCAGACACCCTTCACAGCGTTTATATCCAGACAGCAACTTTGGAACAATCACAGGTGGGAGTGATAGGAAGTGGGCCCAGGGAGGGCAACCTTAAGCAGCCCTGGCTGTCATATCACTGACAGCCCTCAAACATCCATGGGTCAGAGCTTTGTGGAATGGGAGAGCCTGGGCTCCCCTACCAACAACCCCCCTGCAAGTCGTGGGCCTAAGCCCTGATCACTAAGTGACACTACTCTACCGACTAAACCTAAGCAAGGACCATCACAGCTAGCCAAAGAGGGTGATGGATCAACATGGAAGGCATTCAAAGTCATATGGAAGAGACAGAGAGGAACATAAAAAGGAATAAGGAATCATGTGATGCTAGAGAGTTGAGAAGAATATGAAAGAGAGTAAAATAGCATGGGAAATAGTCAGGAGGCATTAGATAGTTGGGGAGTATCATATTCTCATTAACTTCAACTTCCATGTGCTACTCCATCCAGTCCATCAACCACATACTTCTTCCTTCCCATTTTCTCAAACCTGGATCAGCTGTCTCCCTCAACAAAACGGCCACTCACTCACACTTGTTTTTACTTAACATTACTCCTTTTCTGACTTCTCAGTATCCATGTTCTCTTTCTGTCCATCACCTCATCCTTTTCAACTTCATCCACCTGCCTCCTAATCTACTTTCAATTTCTTCCTCTCTCTTACCATAAAGTCTGTCCCAATAACCCCCAAACCTGCCTTACCCATCATCCACTTACTTTGCTCCTACTTCCATAATGCTAAAGAAAGTCCAAAATAAGTAAAGTTGGTCAGAGAAATTTTGATGAAATCATGTCCATTTGGAATATCTGGTTTCATTGAAATTGAAATGCTTCACAACTTTGCTAGAATTTTGTTTTGGAAGACAGAAAAAAAATTCAGATGATACTGAAATATTGCATTTCAACATTTTTGGAATGAATCATTTTGATTTTTCATTTTGAAATGACTTCTTGTTTTGAATTTCCTTTTCATTTTGTAATATATATTTATAATACAATGAAAAATAAAAAAACAATATTGGAACAAAATGTTTCAGTTTTGTTAGAATGAAACATTTTGTTCAACTGAAAACAATTTAAAAAAAGCCTTTTACAAAGAATTTTGAATTTTTCAGTTTTTGCTTCAATTCTGAAGAAAGCCACATTTTGAAATTTTGAAATCTTTGTGAAATGGAACTTCTGCTCTCCACACAGCTCTGAAAATAAGTAGCATTCAGATTTGCAGAACATATCTAAACCATATAACACATTCCAGTGAAAAATCTGGAAAAAGAATATTTGGGAGCATTCTGTTCTTCAGTTGTTCCAAAATGACTATTAGGACATTACAGAACACATATAGATACTTGCTGGTAGGGTTCCTCAAATATCCAGTCCAACATTTTTGTGAAAAGTTCATTGCCAATTTCCTATTGTGAATATAGAAAAACCTAGTGATCTGAAAGTTTTCCAACTTAAAACAATCAGATTCTTGATGATCATTTTTCTGTATTCCAACTCTGTGTGCTCTTGAAATTATTTTACAAGCAGTACTATTATCAAACAGAAAAATGCAAAATCATATATAATATCTGGCTTTAAAAACATTGGAATATTGCATTTTAAATACAAAAGTATGACTTCTGAGTCCATTTCAAGTGTTACTAAAATCTGCTGTATGTATAGGTTATTGTATCTTATTTTAAGATTTATTCCAAGGCATTTTATGTGACTGATTCAAAATAGGCTGATGTGGATTCTGCAACAAACCAGTTATTTCCCAATTCTAACTGAAGTTACAAAATCAGGCTACATTTCAGCATATTAAAAGTGTTTTGGCATTTCTAATGGGCTAAACTTTAAAGAAAACAGTGAAGTATTATCTCTTCCATGACACATTTGAGTAGTCATTCCCAAGTAATTCCAGCTTTCAAAATGGCAAAATTTCCAGACACAGAAAGCAGATTTCTCCTCTGCTCTTATTCTCATCTAACAATTAGTTATAATGAAACCCTGTAGTATGAGCTGCTTTAAGAAATGGGACTGAATCTTTTACATTAAATGTTATTAGTCTATATTATACAAGCCAAACTTATACAATATCTCTGATATATCAGCAAGAAATTAGGACTTTTACAGACTTAGCCTATTATAGCATTTCATATAAATTCCAATTTGATTTTTTATTAACTTAGTGGGAAGATCAAATATTTTTGTATAAAATATTTAGACCATGAAATCTAAAGGGTCTTTTTTCCCAAATATATATTTCCACATAATGTCCTGTCTACTCCATAAATGTAATCGAGTAATAAACAATTTTCTGAGCTATTATATCAAGTAAATAATATAATGTTACGGAGTACATTTTTTAAATACTCCAACTATATGTCTATGATAAACTCTTACACACTCTGAGTTCATACACTGCATTCTGAAAATGTTATGTTCCATTAGGGAGATTTTTCTAAAGCTATAGTAACAATAAATTACAAACAGACTGGAGAGTCACAAAGTCACATATTAAGCCCATTACTGAAATATATTGCTAAAACTGGGGAATATCAGTTCCTTTAACCCCTTCAAGAGATGGGATAGAGCAGACACATTTGAACAATGTCCAAATATTCATTATGGGCCTGATCCAAAGCTCATCAAAGCCAGTGGGAGAGGGTTGAAGCAAGTGGAAAAAGTCCCATTGACTTCAATGAACCTTGGCTAAAGCTCCTGGGAAGGAAGTTCTCCAGATTTGTCACAGGAAAATGCCACATCATCAAATCAAACCTGAGCTGCAAGGCTACACATACAAAGATGCCTCATTCTGTCACAAAATATCCTTCAGCTTTTTGCAGAATATTTCTGACAGCTCAGGACATGGTTCTCCAAGTAGGAAACAGCAAAGGGAATGGAAAGTTTAGAATAAAACAACCCTCCATTTTATGTCTTCAGAGAGAGTGAGAGAGAGAATCAGGCTGAAAGTTTTGCAAGGGTATGTGAGTAAATTTGACATCAGGGGTTCGTGGTGGTTAAAATAGTAACAGCCAAATTTCTCTCAACCATAAGAGAAACCACTAGAGGCTCTGAAGCGGAGTGAAAGGAAGGGCAAGCTGTCTAGTATGTGTGCTTGACATATGTGAATGTCCAGAATACTATCTGTGTCTAAATCTCCACAACCACAACATTTAATATACAAACTGTCCTCAGACTCCTTAGCAATTTTTCCAGTGTTTTCACTTCTTCATTTTGGACGGAGTAGCTGTTTGCATCAGCATGCATGCATGCACATATAAAGATCATCATTATGGACAGCCATTTCAAAAGGGACTACTGACCTTAACCTCACTGTCTATATTGTGACAGGTGCCATGTAATGAGATGGGCAGGGGAATTGTGGCTCACTTTTTCTCAGACTCAGTTGAGATTTAAATCTGAAAATAACTACAAATTATAGGCTAAATTCTCTTCTGGTGTCAATTAGGAAAGTTCCATTAAAGTTCATGGAGCTGAGCAAGTTGATACAGAAGATAATTTGGCCCTGTGAGTCTATGTTTTTCTGTTCTTCTTCATTTAAAACATGATATATTGCCCACTTGGATTTAAATTAACCATCAATACCTTTGTTTCCAGTAATGATCACTGGTGTTTGCATTGATAGCTTTCTTGTGGAAAAACATGTTGACTTCTCTGAAGCCATCATACACTGGCAAGCAGAAGGTGCTACATGAATTAAGGAATAGAAAATGTTAGTAACCAATTATGAACAATCATCAGATGTGCCCAGATCTCAGGAATAGGATTACAGTATATTTAAATTAAAAGTCTACTTACATAGTCAGTAGTGTAGTATGCTGAAGGGTGCATTAAAGTGAAGCTGTAGGTTCATGTCCTGAAAGTCAATCATGATGGCACCAGAAGTACTGTTCAGAAAATAAACATCAATTTCACAGCCAAATAGTCATAGTTTACTTTGGTAGCTTTCTCCCTTCATTTTCTCTCCATAGTTAAGCTGGAAGCTAGTTTTCCATTACAAGTCTGACTTTTTTATTCCACCCTAGCCTTTTCTGAGACTAACTCTATATGCCTGCAATTTCATTAGCGTGATCTTATGCCAAAGTAGAATTTTAATGGAAAGTCTGAGGCAAATTCAGCAAGATGTTTGGGAGAAATGAAGGTTCAAAAAAGCAGTTTCACTTCTAGCTTTTTCTTGGCTCATCACAACTGCAAAATGGCTTGGCTTGAAAAACTAGAAATTTGTCTTAATCTTTTGTAAGATTGGTAAGGTCTGTTTCCTTCAGTTACTTTATTAATAAAAGCTATTTATAGGATTCCTAACTCAGTATGTTTGTTGTATGGGGTTTATGAGATCCACAACAGGAGAATGCAACTTTCCTAACAGCTTTCTGAACACAGCCTTCTCTGACTTTGCGGAATTTCTCATAGTGGGGCTGCTGTGTTGTATAGTTTAAGGCCTACATCATAGCATGGCTACTGTACCATATATGCATATGGGGGAGTATATGCAGCTCAGAAAGTTTATATCCAGCTAGAATAGACTTAAAAACCTATGCTCGGCAAAAGCCAAGAGGAAAAGAAGATGGTTCTCTAAAGGCCTCTTCATTAGAGGAATCCGGAATTAGATGTGGGAGGAGAGGTAAAGACCAGCAGAAATATTTTCTGTAGTGCGAAAATATAGTCTTGTGTTCAAGGCACTAGACTGGAACTTGCACGATCAGGGTTTCACTATTGGCTCTGCCACAGCATACCTTTGTGACCTGGGACAAATCAAATTGATCTCTCTTTGCCCCATTTTCCAGCTGTAATATAGATATACTGTAATGCTTGCGTTCTTCAACTCTTTGTGTGTCTCATCTGTTTAAATTATAAGCTCTTCAGGAGCTGTATCTATGCCTTTACAATAAAGCTCCACAAACAGAAGGAGAGGAAAATATAATGAAAGGAGGACATCTGATCAGAATAAAACAATGACTGTTTCAGGTTTGGAAGAGAATGAAAGAGAAGCTACACAGAAAAGCAATATTTAGCTTATTTGGAGGCTCAAGTTGAAATTTAGGCAGGGTTATCTCATCCCTTCATCCTGAAGGTAGACACAATTTTACTTTTTTGTGCACCTTTTCAGACAAGGCCTTAAAATAGTTGGAAACTTCTGTGACTCTGCACCATGAAAGTTTGGGCTATCTACACTGGGAGACTCAGGAAAATTTATCTGAATTAAAAAGGTGTGAATTTAAAGTGGATTAGTTAAACTGGATTAAACCCATATGTGGACACTCATTCAGAATTAAAGTGGTCTTGTTTCAGTCTGATTTAATTCAGTGAACCACCTCCTATCCCTCTCGGCTTTTGTGGAGCTTAGGTTTTTAAATCTTCTGTAGCTGGATATAAACGTTCTGAACTGCATATATGCCCCAGAAACACCATATGATACAGTAGCTATGCTATGACCCACGGCTTGAACTATACAGCACAGCAGCCAGGCTATGAGAAATTTTCCACTGTCCGCGAAGGCTGCGTTGTGCTGTTGGGAAGACAGCATTCTGCTGTTGTGGATTTCATAAGCTCTGTAAAAGCTCATATACCGATTTAGGAATTAAGCTAAATGTACTGATATTCTGATTCAGTGAATTAAGCTGAACCGAACTCAGGTCACTTGAATTCTGAATGAGTGTTCACACAGGAGTTTAATATAGTTTAACTAATCCGCTTTAAATTCAAACCTTTAGTTATTTCGGAGAACTTTCCTAAGTGTCCCTGTATGGACAAGCCCTTAGTGTCATGCTGTCACATTGCCTGTCTCTGGAGATACTTGAGCTGGAGCACACTTAGTATAAAAGATAGGCAGCTGCTGGGAAATCATTGTCAATGCAGGCCCATTGACTTTCCTGCATTGACAGCCTGCATTTCTAAACCATCTACTGAGTTACAAAGCTCTCCTCTTTTCCTCAGGCATTTGGGGAGTAGGGAGGAGGTGATATTTGGTTTAATGGGTAAGTGAGAAGCTGAGTAATTTGGTGGGATGGCGAAGTATTTTGATGGTAGTGAAATGCTGGCAGTGTGAAGGCAATTCCCTTGTATATAAACAATGTTGTGATATTATGGATTTTAAATACTGTAGGGGCACCAAGGGCATTTCTGATGGGTGCTTCTTTCTGTTGCTTGATTATAAAGCATAATATATTAAACTAAACACAAAAGGGAAATCCTGTCTGTTCTGTGCTGACTTTAATTGTCAGAGGATGTTGTGAAGGCCAAGACTATAACAGGGTTCAAAAAAGAACTAGGTAAATTCATGGAAGATAGGACCATCAATGGCTACTAGCCAGGAAGGGCAGGTATGGTGTCCCTAGCCTCTCTTTGCCAGAAGCTGGGAATGGGCAACAGGGAATTGATCATTTGATGATTACCTGTTCTGTTCATTCCTTCCGCGGCCCCTGGCATTGGCCACTGTTGGAAGACAACATACTGGGCTAGATGGACCTTTGGTCTGACCCAGTATGACTGTTCTTATATTCTTATGTTGATTGCCCTGATGCATTTTCCAAGAGCAGGATTTGTCACTGGTGCATGATATCATTGCACAACAGTTCCTCACACTCACTTACGCTCTTGTTTTTTCTTTGAAAGAACTTAGGTAAATAACCACTGGAACAATTTACCAGGGTCATGGTGGACTCTCCCTCACTAGCAATTTTTAAATCAAGATCGGATGTTTTTCTAAAACATATGCTCTAGGAATTATTTGCTCTGTGTTACACAGGAGGTCAGGTCAGATGATCACAGTGGTCTCTTCTGGCCTTGGAATCTATGAAAGCAATATTAGGTGCTTCCTCATTTGCCCCAAGGTCATACAAGTGGAAAATTCTGCAGGGTTCCACAAAATTCCACAAAATCTTCAGCTCATGTGTTGCTGCTAGAGGCTTGGGCCATTCCCATAAAGCCCTTTGCCTTCTCATTGTCTCTACCTACCACTCAGGTTCCTGGGTAAAATATTTCCTCTGCTTGGGCTTCATTAACTTTTTGGCAGATTCTCTAAAAAGGACATGATGAGGTGTGGGGGGGAAGACATATATCCATAACAATTCCATCCCCCATCATGGGCACAAAAGGTGGGTCTGCAGAAACAGCACTCTGATTGTATGGCCACAAGCAGAGCCACATGAAAAGAGTTATCTCACATGGATTTATAAGTCACAAAATGGCCCTTAATATAAATCCAAAGCCCTTGTTGTTTTAGACCTGAAAGCAATGCATGGTCCTTAAGATTATATTGTAAGTAGGGATTTTTTCTTTATATGTACTGTAGGTGAGAAATGAAAACTTTCCATGACAAGGTTCGGAGGAGGACTGAACTTTTCAAATATATAATTTTATTATTCCTACTGGACCATCTACTGAAGCAATTTCCTTGTAGCAACAAGTTTTTTGTGGAATATCTTCCCCGTGACCTGGAGAGATCCCGAAGAATTTATGATCACTCTATGGAGGTTAGCACAAACCTGGTGAAGCTGTTCAATTTTTCAGATTTTTGTGCTGCCCCCAATTTCCCATGTTCACAGTGAATTATATTTTTGTTTAATCCAGAAATATGAAAATAGGGTGAAGGGAAGTGGGATCCAACACTATAACCCATACAGAATCTTAGGAAGTTTAGGAAACCTTGAAACCAAACTGTCAAAAAGTAATGAACCACATCTTTCAAAAATATCAGGTATGCAAAATATAAAGAACTGAATAATAAACCTGCAGGCAGAATTTGTCTTTCAGAAGATAAACTTTGCTCCAAAGATAACTCACCATTAATGAAACATGACTGACTAGATAGACATTGTTTTATTGTGACCAGGCATCCTTATCTTATTGAATTTTCTTCTACTTCTGTTTGTGAGGCTTTAATGTAAAGACCATGTGATCAAGAGAAAAAAGTATTTTCAGAAGGGTTATTTCTGTTTATTTTATACTAAACACAGCATACTGGCAGTTATTGGCCCAAGTCCTCAACTGACGTAAATGGGTGTAGCTCCATTGAAGTCAGAATATGGCCTATTAACTGGAAATATGTTAAGCTTGTATCAGTTGGTCTAACTGAACTAGGGTAGGCCTATAGAGATATGTATTTCTGTGAATGAGCTTAATGAAATTACTTGTTCACTTTATAAAGGCTAGAAAGAAGTAAATGTGGCAGTCAAATTTAAAAATAACAATTAAAAAGAAAAAAATAGATTCGGTGGAGAAAGTTGTGGATAGACCCATCTGAAAATTTGCTCCAATGTAGGTGTGATCTATCATCCAACACATCAATAGAACAATAAAAGGATAGCATAGTAATGGCTGTAGTATAAGAATATGAATAGAACAGGACAGAATAGAAAAGGATGCGTGTCGAGACACTTTTCAGGGTCTAACTTAATGCTATCTTAAATGCTATGCCTCTTCCCAAGTTTTCTTAAATTCAGGCATTTCTTCATCCTGCCAGCAATCATGAGGACCATGCTTCATCCAAAGGGAGCTCTGCACAATCCATCTGCCTTGTTTGATAGGTCTGTATGTGCATATGCCTGTTTTATTTTTATAAGCCTGTCAATCGTTTTTTTTTCATATATGAAAGCAAATGTCTAGCAAAATCTGCCTGCAGCTTAATTATTCGGGTCAGATATTTGCCAGACATGAGCTAGGCTGTATTTTGGCTAGCATAATGTAATTTAAATCTGCATTAAAAAATTAAAGCAAGTCCAAGAGCAGACTGGTGGCTTAATGCAAGCATTTAACAAAAAAAAAGGAGAGATGGCTGGAATTCTGCCTTCACTCTCAAGCCATTCTAAACGTCTTATGTCACAAGATACATTGACCTCAACATTCTATTTGAAATAGAACTGTAACAAAAATCATTATTTTTTAACTCAGAGTTCATCACCCCCCCCCCACGCACACACTCATTTTATCTCCAGGAGAACAGTGAAGTGTCTGGCATGACTGCTTGTAAGGCATTCAGAGTTCTGCTTCTAATGTTCATCAGGAGAGCTGCAGACTATGTCAAGACCCTATTTACACGTGTCCTGATTTACAATCACATCAAGAGATTTATTCTGCCAAAGCATCTCAAATGTCAAAACTGCTATTTCTTGCAGTTGATAAGGATATCTGAATTATTAACTCATTCCTAGCTGCCAAACAGCAGGTTAGCTGTTGGTACGATTACAGGAAGATTGCAAACAATCCAAGAACAAAAGTATTGTTGTGTGCAACCACTGGTATGTCACTTACTCTTTGTCTCTCCGCCACATTATGGTTATGGAACATTGCTGCACTGCCATGTTTGTTTTTCTGGATCCAAAGTCAACTTGCAACTTCTACTGACCTTTTCATCTTTACTGTCCCTGATCTATTGTCTGACCTATGGAATGGACTCTACATGCTAGTATGACATTATTTATCCAAATGCTTTACAGGATAAGTAGCGTGAAAGGTTGAGTGAGGAACCAAATAGAAAGGATATGTTTAAGCAGGTACATGTATCTTCAGAGAGAAAGCCAGAAGACAAATGTACAAAACACTGGTGCCCCAGTTTGGGTTCCCAGTAGTTCCTCTTTTCTTATTCAGCTATATCTAATTTTATTACATTTCCAGGCTTTTAATCAAATTCATATATTTCCATCTTCATCTGGTGCTTACTTGGCCTTATTGTGAGGACATTATTTGTGTATATTTCTGTTTGTTACAGTTTATACATTGCTTACTAAAGCAGAAAAAGTAGAAAACTAGGCTAAAGGTTATTATATCTTTCTTAACTAGTTTGGCGAGCTTATATCTTCCCCATCTTAGCATGAGTATAGAGGATTATGGGAGTCTAGTTCATAAGTGAGCTATGGGCTTTATAAAAGCCTGGTTCATAGGTCATCACAGGGAAGATTTTTGCTGATACAGGCTAACATGGCTACCACTCTGAAACTTAACTTTCAAACGCTTGAACAGCAAATGTGACTTTTCTTGTCTGCATAGTAAACACTGGCATTTTTATCTGTTTGAATAATCAAAGTGGTGATCTCCGTGCCTTCTTGGTTGCAAAGAATTGAACTGCTTCCTACTCAAGGACCACAGTCTGGGCCAGCTCATGCTCTATTGAGATGGTTACAAGGTAGACCAGCCTCTCCTGTGTCACTGTGGAGCGTAGATGTGTTTTTATTAATTTCAGCTTGGAGAAGCTGCGCTCTCCACTGGCAACTGTTACAGGAAGTGTTTGAAGTATGCGCAGAGCAGCTACTTCAGAACATCCTTTGGAGCTGATCCTGCTGAAATGTATCTTGAAAGGGCTTTCAGTTCAACACCTAAATCATTCGCATCAATATCGCGCATGTCATTGTGTATCAACACTGTCTCTAGTGCCCTGCATTGCTGGTGTAAGTCTTCTTCAGGTATAGTGAGGAGTTTTGGAATATCATACAACATCCCAAATATACTGCTGTGTTCCTTGAGCTGCATGAAACGTTCTTCAACTGACTGTATTGCACAATTTAGCACCTTGTTAAATAATTCAACTTTGAATTGTTGTTTGGGGTCTCTTATGGGATTATCCCATGCCCCATAATCAAAATGTCTTCTTCGGTGACTCTTGTATTCTTGAATAGGTGAGAAAATAGCTTCAGTGTGAAGTTCCTCTGCCAACTTCTGTGCACTCTTCAGAACATTTTGAAATCCCTCATCTGACCGGGAAGACTGTAGGTATTACTTTGCTTTGTCCAGTTCTTCCATTGCTTCAGATATATCAAGGTCAACACCTTGGAGTCTCTTGCTTACAACATTTATTTCCAACAGTATGTCATACCACAACAGTAAGCCACACAGAAATTTGAAGTTAGGTATATTTCTGGTGATTCCATTTCCCTCTGCCACTGTTCTCCCATGAACAGTTCCTGTCATAGCATTATCCTCCATAATGGCAACTATGGCATCATCTATCTTCCTAATGTGATATTTGATAGGCTTTATCGCCTCCACTCGACTTTCCCATCGTGTGGCACTCAGTGGTTTCTGTGTCGAGAGGATGTTCCAAGATGTTGCTTCAAAATTTGCCATCAAGGAGTTGATGCAGAGCAAAATACACAGATGCTTTGAATTACATTAAAAAATTCAGCAGCCTCACCAGAAGTTGATGCTGCATCACTGACCACCTAGTTCAATGAATGAGAACTGCATGGGACAAAAAAAGCTTGAGGGTTTAACGCTCAGATTCATGTCTGTACTCCTCTGTTCTTTCCTCTCATGTTGGCACCATTATCGTAGCCCTGACCTCTCATGTCAGCTATCGCAACTCCCATATCTTCCAGCTTTTTAAGAAACACATTTGTCATACCAGCTCCTGTAGTATCATCAATGTCAATAAATTCTAGAAAATGCTGTCTGACAGTTACCATTGCAGGGACATTTTCACTAGGTTCTGTTGTTGTTACAAAATGTACCATTAAAGTCATTTGTTTTGTATGGCTGATGTCAGGTGTGCAGTCCAGAATAACAGAGTAATATCTTGCTGACTTCAGATCTGCCACAGTCCTCTGTTTGACTTTTGTTGCCAGGAACTGTATGATCTCATTTTGAATTGTTTTTCCAAGGTAGTGGTGTGTGTACATTTCTTGGGTGGTGACTCTTCTTAGATACTCCTGGTGTACAGCATCAAACTCAGCCATCAGCTCCACAATTTTAAGGAAGTTTCCATTGTTTGGCACATACAACTGATCTGAAGTGCCACGCAATGCTAGGTTTTGAGTAGCAAGCATTCTCACAATGGCAATGAGCCTTTTCAGAACATTTTGCCAGTAAAGAGACTCTGATGCAATCTTCTCTTTATGCTGATCATCTATGGTGGCCTTTAACTTTAGTCTCATCTCAAGCTCTTTCCATTTATGGAATGCTCTCTGGTGATTTGCTGCCTTCTCATGGCATGCCAGATTTCTAATCAGATTTTTCCAGTCCTTTGTTTCTGTAGAACCCAATGTGGCTGAAACATTAGATTGGAAGAGTTTGCAACAAAAACAGTACGCAGCATTCTGGGTTTTTGTGTACATAAGCCATGGCCTCTCCACTTTGTCGCCATTGGGGATTTCACGCTAGTAATGTGTTGGATGGAAACTTTTATTTTCATGGTCTTTGGGGAACATGAAGTTTTCACTTGCTGTGGCCCATGCAGTACAAGGGAGTCCCACAGGCTACTGCTCAAGTGGGTCCACAGTCCTGGATCATCTAGACTTAAGGAACTAAACTCAGCAGCAGTTGTTTCTTGCACCTCCACCACACTCTTCTCTGATTTATACTTTTCTTCAGGAATGTGCATGGTTACATCCATTTGAGATGGAGATATGGATGCTGCAGTAGCTGCCAGGTCACCTGCACTCTGATTAACTGGAAGATCAGGCATCTCCTCACCTCTCACATCCTCACTGGGGCCAGAAGGCTCACCGTGAACATTTGTGTCTATGTATCTCAGGAAAGCTCCTTCCTGCTTAGATAGAAAGCAAAGGAAGCTTTTCTTTCTTTTTCTGAATGCTGCCCCAGAGGGACGTTTTCTTCTTTCACCCATGACTGTTGTTCTGTGCCAGCTATAGTGGCTCTCAACACTCAATTGAAGGGGACAAATAAGCAGGCTGGTAGCAGGGTTCCTACAACTTCAGTTGTCTTCCTGTTCTCCTCAAGTGGGTTCAGGGAAGCAGCAGGAAACAGGAAGCTCCCTGAGAAGCTGGTGTTAATCAGTCCAGGCTCCTGGGGGTGCTTGAGAGGTACATAAGAGGCTCCTCCTCTCTGTCCCTGCAGCTCCTGCTGTTTTCTGTTATTCCCTGTCACCTTTTCTCCTGACTGCCAGTTATGTCTCTTGTGCCCTCCTTCCTCCAGCAAAGCACTCCACCATCTCTGTGCATCTAGAGCAGAGAGGATACATATGCACCAGCAGCAGACACAATTTTCTACACTCTGGGTCCTAGTGGCACCCCTCCATAGTCTGGCACCTGAGGCAGCCGCCTCATTTCGCCTCATGATAAGGCCAGCCCTGCACAGAGTGTTGTCTCAAATCTCTCTCAGTTTCTCTGTGTAAGTGTAATGTGTGTGTATCTACATGCTCACAGAGAGATGGGGAGACCCGTGCTACATACTATACCATACTTGAATCGTTCCATAGTGGAAACTAGCAGGGACTGAGTGATGGAAATGAGAACCCACTGTTTTCAAGGCTATTTAGGAATTGAAAACCCCACTGAGGGAAATTCTGAGCTCTGTCTGGGTTTGTAGATCTTTGCCCCAATGGTTCAATAATTAATGAGTGTCCTGCACTTGTGTGAAAACTGTGGTTCCAATAGCTATTCTTAGCAGAATAAAAAAAATAAATTAACTATCTTTTTCCAAACAGCTGTGCATAACCACAATAAAATATAAGTATGGTAATTACAGAAAACATGAATCCCTCTTGAAATTACCTTTTGCTGCAACTAAACTGTGAGCAGTTTAACCGCATTTGATATAAACTTGTACTTTTGACATCAAACTTCTGGTTTTAAAAATCAAGCTGTAGCAGCTAGAAATTATTCTGAGTTTAAGTAAAACAAAGCTACCATTGTGGTTAACCATTATTTGACTTCCCCAGGGAAAAAATAGTTTGCTCTATAATTATCAGCTCTCCTCCTTTCTACTTCTTGTTTTCTGGTTCTCTCTATTTAGATGACAACAAATTGGTAAAACAAAGACCACCCTTGACTTTGTTGCAGCAGAAATTCTAATAGACAGATCTATTTTAAAACATGTATTCTGGGGACAGAAGAAAATGATCTTTGTATGAAAACCTTCTGCGAAGAAGAATTCATTTTTTTCACTTCTTGCATGTGCAAAATGTAGCCAGTTCTATGGTAGATATTAATGGACTTTTGCTCCCTGACCCTTTGGAGATACAGGAGTTTGCTATCCAGACTTCTTGCTACAGGCACACTCATGGTCTACAGTAAGGGCCTTTACTCCCCTGCATGGGCTAAATGTCCAATATGTCCCAGCATGCAGTTGGGGAGAGCACCATTTCTTACCATTTCTCTCCCAGGAGGTGACTGGATGGTTTCTTGTTCTTGTACAGAGTCAGAGATATACAAAGTGTGGCAGGTTTGGTTCACAAGTGATTTTGTGAGTAATAAGAAAAGGAGTACTTGTGGCACCTTAGAAACTAACAAATTTATTTGAGCATAAGCTTTCGTGAGCGACAGCTCACTTCATCGGATGCATTCGGTGGAAAATACAGTGGGGAGATTTATATACACACACAAAGAGAACATGAAACAATGGGTGTTACCATACACACTGTAAAGAGAGTGATCAGGTAAGGTGAGTTATTACCAGCAGGAAAGCGGGGGCGTGGGAGTGGAGGGAAACCTTTTCTAGTGATAATCAAGTTGGGCCATTTTCAGCAGTTGACAAGAATGTCTGAGGAACAGTGGGTGGGGGAGGGGGAATAAACGTGGGGAAATAGTTTTACTTTGTGTAATGACCCATCCACTCCCAGTCTTTATTCAAGCCTAAGTTAATTGTATCCAGTTTGCAAATTCATTCCAATTCAGCAGTCTCTCATTGGAGTCTGTTTTTGAAGTTTTTTTGTTGAAGAATTGCCACTTTTAGGTCTGTAATCGAGTGACCAAAGAGACTGAAGAGTTCTTCGACTGGTTTTTGAATGTTATAATTCTTGATGTCTGATTTGTGTCCATTTATTCTTTTACGTAGAGACTGTCCAGTCTGGCCAACAAACAAGGCAGAGGGGCTGAAGGTGACGGCTAGTGGCGTTCTGTTATATTCTTTGTTGGGCCTGTCCTGTAGTAGGTAACTTCTGGGTTCTCTTCTGGCTCTCTCAATCTTCACCTGCTGAAGTGAAGAAACAGATTGATAGAGCCAGAAGAGAACCCAGAAGTTACCTACTACAGGACAGGCCCAACAAAGAAAATAACAGAACGCCACTAGCCGTCACTTTCAACCCCCAACTAAAATCTCTCCAATGCATCATCAAGGATCTACAACCTATCTTGAAGGACAACCCATCACTCTCTCAGATCTTGGGAGACAGGCCAGTCCTTGCTTACAGACAGCCCCCCAATCTGAAGCAAATACTCACCAGCAACCACACACCACACAACAAAAACACTAACCCAGAACCTATCCTTGCAACAAAGCCCATTGCCAACTGTGTCCACATATCTATTCAGGGGACACCATCGTAGGGCCTAATCACATCAGCCACACTATCAGAGGCTCGTTCACCTGCGCATCTACCAATGTGATATATGCCATCATGTGCCAGCAATGCCCCTCTGCCATGTACATGGGTCAAACTGGACAGTCTCTATGTAAAAGAAAAAATGGACACAAATCAGACGTCAAGAATTATAACATTCAAAAAGCAGTCGGAGGACACTTCAATCTCTTTGGTCACTCGATTACAGACCTAAAAGTGGCAATTCTTCAACAAAAAAACTTCAAAAACAGACTCCAACGAGAGACTGCTGAATTGGCATATATTTGCAAACTGGATACAATTAACTTAGGCTTGAATAAAGACTGGGAGTGGATGGGTCATTACACAAAGTAAAACTATTTCCCCATGTTTATTTCCCCTCCCCCACCGACTGTTCCTCAGACGTTCTTGTCAACTGCTGAAAATGGCCCAACTTGATTATCACTAGAAAAGGTTTCCCTCCACCCCCACATCCCCGCTCTCCTGCTGGTAATAACTCACCTTACCTGATCACTCTCTTTACAAAAAGAAAAGGAGTACTTGTGGCACCTTAGAGACTAACAAATTTATTAGAGCATAAGCTTTCGTGAGCTACAGCTCACTTCATCGGATGCATTTGGTGGAAAAAGCAGAGGAAAGATTTATATACACACACACACACACACAGAGAACATGAAACAATGGGTTTATCATACACACTGTAAGGAGAGTGATCACTTAAGATAAGCCATCACCAGCAGCAGGGGGGGAAAGGAGGAAAACCTTTCATGGTGACAAGCAAGGTAGGCTAATTACAGCAGTTAACAAGAATATCAGAGGAACAGTGGGGGGTGGGGTGGGAGGGAGAAATACCATGGGGAAATAGTTTTACTTTGTGTAATGACTCATCCATTCCCAGTCTCTATTCAAGCCTCCTCAGGCCCTTCGTTACCAGCACTCCCAGCTATCTTCGAGACACCACTGACTTCCTGAGGAAACTACAGTCCATTGGTGATCTTCCTAAAAACACCATCCTAGCCACTATGGATGTAGAAGCCCTCTACACCAACATTCCACACAAAGATGGACTACAAGCCGTCAGGAACAGTATCCCCGATACTGTCACGGCTAACCTGGTGGCTGAACTTTGTGACTTTGTCCTGACCCATAACTATTTCACATTTGGTGACAATGTATACCTTCAAATCAGCGGCACTGCTATGGGTACCCGCATGGCCCCACAGTAGGCCAACATTGTTATGGCTGACTTAGAACAACGCTTCCTCAGCTCTCGTCCCCTAATGCCCCTACTCTATTTGCGCTACATTGATGACATCTTCATCATCTGGACCCATGGAAAAGAAGCTCTTGAGGAATTCCACCATGATTTCAACAATTTCCATCCCACCATCAACCTCAGCCTGGACCAGTCCACACAAGAGATCCACTTCCTGGACACTACGGTGCTAATAAGCAATGGTCACATAAACACCACCCTATATCGGAAACCTACTGACCGCTATTCCTACCTACATGCCTCTAGCTTTCACCCAGATCATACCACTCGATCCATTGTCTACAGCCAAGCGCTACGATATAACCGCATTTGCTCCAACCCCTCAGACAGAGACAAACACCTACAAGATCTCTATCATGCATTCCTACAACTACAATACCCACCTGCTGAAGTGAAGAAACAGATTGACAGAGCCAGAAGAGTACCCAGAAGTCACCTACTACAGGACAGGCCCAACAAAGAAAATAACAGAACGCCACTAGCCATCACCTTCAGCCCCCAACTAAAATCTCTCCAACGCATCATCAAGGATCTACAAGCTATCCTGAAGGATGACCCATCACTCTCACAGATCTTGGGAGACAGACCAGTCCTTGCTTACAGACAGCCCCCCAATCTGAAGCAAATACTCACCAGCAACCACACACCACACAACAGAACCACTAACCCAGGAACCTATCCTTGCAACAAAGCCCGTTGCCAACTCTGTCCACATATCTATTCAGGGGACACCATCATAGGGCCTAATCACATCAGCCACACTATCAGAGGCTCGTTCACCTGCGCATCTACCAATGTGATATATGCCATCATGTGCCAGCAATGCCCCTCTGCCATGTACATTGGTCAAACTGGACAGTCTCTACGTAAAAGAATGAATGGACACAAAATCAGACGTCAAGAATTATAACATTCAAAAACCAGTTGGAGAACACTTCAATCTCTCTGGTCACTCGATCACAGACCTAAGAGTGGCTATACTTCAACAAAAAAGCTTCAAAAACAGACTCCAACGAGAGACTGCTGAATTGGAATTAATTTGCAAACTGGATACAATTAACTTAGGCTTGAATAGAGACTGGGAATGGATGAGTCATTACACAAAGTAAAACTATTTCCCCATAGTATTTCTCCCTCCCACCCCACCCCCCACTGTTCCTCTGATATTCTTGTTAACTGCTGGAATTAGCCTACCTTGCTTGTCACCATGAAAGGTTTTCCTCCTTTCCCCCCCCTGCTGCTGGTGATGGCTTATCTTAAGTGATCACTCTCCTTACAGTGTGTATGATAAACCCATTGTTTCATGTTCTCTGTGTGTGTGTGTGTATATATAAATCTCTCCTCTGCTTTTTCCACCAAATGCATCCGATGAAGTGAGCTGTAGCTCACGAAAGCTTATGCTCTAATAAATTTGTTAGTCTCTAAGGTGCCACAAGTACTCCTTTTCTTTTTGTGGATACAGACTAACACGGCTGCTGCTCTGAAACCTGTCTTTGTGTGTAATGTTTTCAATTCCAGACTGCACATGTTTGCACTAGACAACTTTATAGTTAACCTAATATTAATGAAATGTATGAGCAAATTGCAGCACAAAAGGAAGGAAAACTCCACACAGGAAACAGAAACAGGGATATTTTATTTAATACCCCTAAATGAAATAATGTGGTGGGGTAATAATTTCACACACATTCAGAGTGGTTCCTTTTACATAGTTGATCTTGTTGAGTTACAATCCAGCTTGGGTTCAGAGCCCTGTTTTACTAAGTGATGTGCAAAGAAGAAGGAAAAAAGACAGTCCCTCCCCAAAGAGCTTAGAATCTTGTTTGGTGGCAGTGAGACTCCAAGATGAGCAAAAGAAACAGATGATGAGAACAAGATAACATTGAAATGAGCAAGATTTGTATGGTAAGCAATAGTCTCAGCTAGCCACCTTTGTAGGCAGGGTTTTATAGGCACTGTGACAGAGATTATTCTTGAGTTATCGTACTGGCTAGCCAGGGTCATACTAACCAATAAACTGTCCAGTCTTGGGGTGTAAGATGCAGCCAGATGGATGAGAGGGGATTATCAGATAAGCATCCTAAAACCAGCTGGTTGGTCAGTGCACATTGAGCCTGTGATAAATGAAAAAGGGGTGGGGGGTAGCTCCCTTTTACGGAGACCCAGCCAGCCAGTAGCTATAAAATCCCTATTAGTAGTTGTTCTCTTATTGCTCTACCTGTAAAGGGTTAAAAAGTCTCACTGCTATGCATAGGTAAAAAGAAGTCAGTGGGCACCTGGCCAAAAGAGCCAATGGGAAGGCTAGAACTTTTTAAAATTGAAATAAAGACTCCCCTTTTGGTCTATCTGTTGTTGTTCTCCCAGGGATAGGTGGACAGGACAGAGCTATTCTGTAAGAGCTTGGGCCAGGTATGAAAAAATCACCAGTATCATAGCTAGAAACTACTCATTTAAACCCCCAGATATGTAAGTAGATCAGGAAATATCTAGGAAGACGTGATTAGGTTTATTCCTTTTATTTTGTTATGGCTTGTGCATTCCTCTATGCTAACTCCAGGTGCTTTTGTTTTGCTTGTAACCTTTAAGCTGGACCTCAAGAGAGATATTCTTGATGCTTAATCCTTGTAGTTTTTTTTTTTAAATCTAGCAAAAGCCTTAGTTCCCAGATGTATTTTCTTTCTCTTCTTTTTATTAATAAAATTTACCTTTTCTAAGAACAAAATTGGATTTTTTTTGTCTTAAGAGGTTTGTGCACATGCTGTTTAATTAGCTGTAGCATCAGTTGATTTCCTTTTTTTTTTTTCAGCTTTTCCCTGAGGCGGGAGGTGGAGGTGAAAGGGCTTGAGGGTACCTCACAGGAAGGAATTTCCAAGTGCACCTTCCTGGGTTCTCAAAGGGGTTCTGCACTGGGGTGGTGGCAACATCTATCAATCCAAGATCAGAGAAAAGCTGTAACCTTGGGAGTTTAATACAACCCTGGAGTGGCCAGTATTAATTGTTAGAATCCCTGCGGGCCCCCACCTTCTGCACTCAAAGTGCCAGAGTGGGGAATCAGCTTTGACAGAGCCACTGCACCATTTGGCCTACACAAGTAGCTTCATCTGAGTTCTGACTATGCACAAGAGTGGCATGCCAACTAACTTGGAGGGGGAAAGGAGTGAGGAGGATGACCTGAGGGAGAGGAGGAGACACAGTCAGCAAAAGAAACCTGGGTCTGTGGAAAAAGAAAGGGCTGAGATATGTTAGAAGCAGGGTGTTATGTCTACAGCACATGACTGGGTGTCACAAAATCTGGGTTGTATGCCTGACTCAGCTAAAGCCTTCCCTTATGACCTTTGGCAAGTCACTTAGGCCACAACCAGCAGACTTGTTTACCTAAAGTTAGGCATCTAAATCCATATTTAGTGCCTGATCCAGAATTCATTGAAGTCAATAGAGAAGGCATTGGATCAAGCCTCAGACTCCTAAAGATCATCAGATGTGTTTAACACCTATGACAAAGTTCCTCCTCTACCTTAGTGGGTCTTGCGCTTATTGGCGGATTTGCTCGCCTCGGAGATTCACGGCAGTCCTCAGGTTGGCTGTTTTCGTGAATCCTCCTGTGTCTGATCAGGAGTTGGGAGGATTTGGGGGGAACCCGGGCCCACCCTCTACTCCAGGTTCCAGCCCAGGTCCCTGTGGAATGTAGCTGTCTAGAGTGCCTCCTGGAACAGCTGTGCAACAGCTACAACTCCTGGGCTACTTCCCCATGGACTCTTCCCAATACCTTCTTTATCCTCACCATAGGACCTTCCTCCTGGTGTCTGATAATGCTTGTACTCCTCAGTTCTCCAGCAGTATGCCTTCTCACTCTCAGCTCCTAGTGCCTCTTGCTCCTAGCTCCTCACACGCACACCATAAACTGAAGTGAGCTCCTTTTTAAACCCAGGTGCCCTGATTAGCCTGCCTTAATTGATTCTAGCAGCTTCTTGATTGGCTGCAGGTGTTCTAATCAACCTGTCTGCCTTAATTGTTTCCAGAAGGTTCCTGATTGTTCTGGAACCTTCCCTGTTACCTTACCCAGGGAAAAGGGACCTACTTAACCTGGGGCTAATATATCTGCCTTCCATCACTCTCCTGTAGCCATCTGGTCTGACCCTGTCACACACCTGACTGCCCTGCTACAGTCCAAAGTGCTATCATTAACTCACAGATTTTCCTGGCATGCCATTTCAGTGCATTTTAACTCTAAAGAGTTAAAAATGAAGAGGAGGACTGTGAATAGTAAATTTTATGGCGTCTCGACACTTATTAGGTTGATTCAGCCCTGATTTTTGTGGGATTTTAATGACTTATTTTGGTCTCCATCTTATGCCTTTGTGTTTCCTTTTGACACATATACTATATTGTGGTAATATTTCATTCCAATTACTATGTCATTGTCAAATAATTAACAAAATTGAACCTAATGTATATGAATGAAAATGACGATAACACGATTAATAATAAATAGAAACTAAAAAAAAATCTAATCAAATTCTATTGAATAGAGTCTTCTTTATATCAAAATCCAATGTGCCCTTTTAGGAGAAAAAGCATATAATTTTTCATTTCTTTGCCAAGAGCCAGCACTAAACAATGAGAAGTCAAATGTTAGAAGGATAAGTAGACTATTGTAGCAGCTATTCAATTTTACTGTTTATCCATCCATTCATCTATGCATGCAATAATAAAATACATCACCATGGTCACTATTATGAAGTTGTATGTGCCCTTCCTGTTGGAGTATCACAGGCATGGGAGAAACAAATAATATGTGTGAAGGATGCAATTTATAATTATCATTTACAGAAAAAAAGATTCTAAACAGATGCTTTAAAAGCTACAAGTCCTGATGTTCAATTCATTGCTAAATATGGCTGTAACCCAATGATAAAAAACTATTTGTGGACTAAATTATATATTATTAGGCAAAACAATAGGAACATGGAGTGCTATAAATATGAATTAGACATCTCGTGGTTGGCTTTTGCATTGTATGAGCATATTTGTCTGTCCAATGATGAAAAAGAGTCAGAAATACTATAATCAAAGGTGCCTTTGCATGATGCACTCAGAACCATAAGCCACTATATTACCCCTCTGCCTCAGCAAGAGAGAACTTTGCTAGAGATTAAATGGTGTGTCAGCTCCCTGCCACACCAGTCTGTCCACCCCACCAGCAAATTGCTTGAGATGCTTCCAGTCTAAAACTTTCCTTGAAGGTAACACTCAGTGAACCCCAGTGGCTGAATTCCCCAGAGACCTGTCTCTATGGTGTCCAGTCCCTCTCACTGGACACTCACAGAAATGACCAAGTCCATTGCCTCCAAAGAGACAGTGTACACAACAGCCTGTTAGCACAGTTGAGGACACACATTTCATTTTGAGGTATAGCACTGAGATGGTTTATAGTAAAACTAAGAATGTTTATTAATAAAGAACAGAGATTTGAGTGATTCTAAGCAGAAACAACAGAAACAGAAAATGGTTACAAATGGAACAAAATAAAACATGCTTTCTAGTTTCCAAGACGGAACTTTAGCGAGCTACAATCATTGCTTAGACAGCTTTCTCACTTACATCAAGATACCAGCACCTCCAGCCAATTCAGAAGGAGGATCCAACATTCACAGAATAAGAGGGTGTTGTCCTCTAAGTGGCAGATAACCAAGGGGTTTTCTTTCTTTCTTTTTATATTCCAGAACATTTTTGAAATGTATTCTTTGAAAAGTAAACCCTGACACAGTTCCCCTCACCTGCTTTTGTTTTGGGGAGCAGGTGCCAAACCCTTGCTTTATTGTCAGGGTAAATTGCCTTTTTGATTGGCTTAATCACTTTGTTTACCTTATATGTAAATGTGCTTTCATTGACCTTTGCCTGTAATCAAGTTGGTCAGACAGTAGAATCCATGTTATCTAGGTAAGGCTTGTTTATCCATTGCCTCCAAAACATATTTTAGGACCATATTTGCAGCACAGATACATAACCTTTTATACACAACCACTACATACATCACACAGTGATATTCATAAGAGCATGGTCTCAGTTTTTATGACATAAGATGCTGTTTTGCTAAATATTGGGACAACACTGTGTTGAGTGTGCGATTAGCCAGTTGACATAAACGGGCTCTTAGGGTCACATCTTGTCCAGCTATTACTGAAGCTCTTTTGCAAACAGGACCTAGTGTAGAATGACTCATGTGAGTAAGGCAAGCTGACAGATTGGGACCTACATGGTGAGTAGTAATATAGGGACATATGATACAGGACAGGAAGGGACCTCCTGGCTCCTTGTGTTCAGTCCTCTGCTATCTGAGGAATCTATCATATAATTCCAATTTTAAAGACTTATCAAGCTTCATCTTAAAACTAGTGAATATATAATACACAATATAGTTAAAAGACCATCCATGTTTATATATTAACAAAATTACTGCAATTAGGAGCATACTGAGTATAAAAAAATTCCTATAAGGTGAGGGCCTGATTGAAAGTTCAATGAACCGAATGGAACTCTTTCTAGTGGCTTCAATTGACTTTGAATCAGGTCTTGAGAAGAAATATTGATTTAGAAAGTACTTCAAAAATTAATACATACTACTACATCATTCTGTGCCAATGTTTTTTTTTAAATAAATGAGCCAGTAAGAACTTAACAACTTAACTTAACTTTTCATATAAGTAGCTGAGAAAATAGGATGTTAATAATAATACTTGGTAGTTTTATGGAAGAGATATGTGTCCTTTCATCTCTCAGTTCTTATGCTAAAGCCGGTCAAAAATGATAACATTATTTTCTTGGACAGTTTTGAAATATTTTTCATTCATAGGTATACAAATGATTTTTAATTTCTCTGAAATTTCTCACATATTTTTTCTTGAAAATATTCAGGTTTGGGGATTTTGTTTTTTATACTTTCTCTCCATTTTTTCCTTTGTCTGCCCTATTTCCTCTTTTTTCAGCTTACCGCTGGAAAATGGAAAAAAATACAAAAAGGGGAAATGCAAGGAGAATATACATAAAGAGAGAGCTAGAGAGAGAGAGAGATAGAGATAGATTTGAAAAATGATGACAAATCCTAATATCACCAAAAATACCACCAAAAATGAGATTATCTGAATAATTAATACATTGCATGAGGGACAACTAAGAGTCACTGGGCTGAGATCATCACCTCTGCTTTGTCTCCTTTATACCAGGTAAAATGTCTGTAGTGGTATACAGGGGCTGCAAAAGCTCATATCCAGTTAGGGGTGGATTCTCTAGGTATAGATACCTTGGGGTACAGTTATAAGGTTGCGTCCTTAGTACCTCTACACAAGCCAGGATAGAGCTCAAGGTGAGAAGGGTGTACCTAGCAGTGTAGTCGAGGGTAAACTTGGGTAAACTAAGTTTACTCACTGTTCATTTGGAGAATATGGAGTTTAGTTTAGGTCAGTTTACCCACGTTTTATACCACCACAACACTGGGAGTATCAGGTGCAGGGCCACAGCATGCCACTCTATGACGATTCCAGGCAGTGCGGCAGCCTATAGGGCAGCTGCCATAACTTACACAGAACCTCAGGGCTGTCTAAATTGTCAGGGACCTCTCCAATCCCTGGAGCAGCATGGGATCAGAAAGGGCACAAAGATGGCTTAAAGCCACCATAACCCTCTTCTCCTCCTTGGCAGCTTTTAGAGATGCAGCACAAGATCTGAACCCCTTAGCTAGCAGAACACCAATCTTGAGACTTGCGTGGAGCACATTCGTTCATAGCCCCAAATGCTCTTATATATTAATGTTAAAATGTTATATCTACAATCGCCACTGACAGTACTGATGTTTCTAATAGATACATGGATTGCAATGTTATCCACATATTAAAAGTAACTCTAGGCAAAAACCTTATCAACCTAATAATGAATGGAGCTTCTATATACTTTGGCACTGGAGGGAGAGAAGTTACAGTGTATATTTTTAGAATGATGCATTTTTCATTTACCAAAGATCAACAAATTGAGTAATCTGAGGAATCAGTAAGAAATATGAAAACTGAGGAATCGACTTTACCTTGCATAGTGATATGCTTCAGTTTGTAATCTGGAAATTCAAGTTTTGAGGTGTACACTCATTACATAAATTAACTTCAGAGCTGTCTTGCAACATATAGCATTACACTTCATGTGCGGTATCCCATATCTAGTATCATCATGCTGCTTAGAAAATTAATGTACATCAACAATATAAACAAGTAGCAAGTAAAACACAAAAAGAATAAAGAAATTGCAAAGAGGACACTTCCCATGTTTTATTTCTGTTAGGACTTAGGGCACTATACTGTACTTTTGATTTATTTTATTTTGGAACTACAATATAATATAAATTCCAGTCTGAATCATTTGCTTTCATTCTAATGTGATGAAAATGGCTAACTAGAATAACATGCATTCAATTGACCAGAACTAATAACTATTTAATGCAACTTTGATACTGTCCCAAAATTCCAGTGTAATATGTTTGCCCATCAGCAAGTGTGTGTATAAAATTGACATTGTGAAATCCAAAACCTGAAATTTGCCTTTTAGCAAATATGAATGAATTGCATATAAAAGTCTGATCTGCTAATAAAAATATAGACCGTATAAACTCTGCAAAACCATTCTTATAGACATCATATTGTCCGAGGAAAAAGCTTTTGTAACTAAAATTACTTTTTCCAATCAGAAATGTCATCCCTATAAAGACTGTTTCTGTAGTGGGTAGAAGATTCCTGGCACCTCCATTGAAACACAGGCATTTAAAGGACTGGTAACCTCAAGAGGCATTTGCTTTTAACGTTTTTTTTTTTCTGTCTCAGAGCAGCCAGTCCCAACTTGTATCAGAATGATGATTTGTAGCAGTGTAGTTTTCAAAGTGCCTGAATAGGCATGGATTTGCTAGGCAGTGCATATTCAACCTTCTTACAGGACAGAGGTTAGCTTCAGCAGAGATCAACACTGTAACCTTAGAGAAAGCTGATACTACTTGTGTTGTCTTTTCAACATCCATAGTTGTTGTGCTATATACGTTCCTTGCTCTGTATAGTATAATTAGTTTGGTGCAAGATGCTAATCTAAGGGCCAGAATAGCCCTTATTCACACAAGTCATCCAATTGATGCCAATGGGACTGTTCACTTTGGTAAAGGCTTGTCTGAGTTCTGACAACTGAGAATTCAGCTGCCTCTTCAAAACTAAAAGATTTAGATCACCTTTAAAATTAGTATGGATCTTCAAGAAAAGAGGTGGACATAGAATTCTAAGTGTGACTGAGACTCATACTTTCAGGGCCGTATCCTGAGGACACTGCTCCTGATGCAAGAATGGTTTGGGGATAGAGATGGCTGTCCAGCCCTCAGGAGAAACTTAGAGCAGCCTCAAGTCTTCTTTAAGGCTATGTTTACACTTGGAGGTGGGGGAGTGATTCCCAACTCGAGCAGACATAATTGCACTCGTTCTCATTGAGCTAGTGTGCTAAACGTAGTAGTGTAGTTGCGGACACATAGACATGGTGAGCAGTGCATGGACTAGTCGCCCCTAGTGCAAACCCACCCAAACCCTGCAGGCAAGCACTTGGAGCCACTGCTTGCTGCTGCCCATGCTACTGCAGCTACACTATTATTTTTAGCATGCTAGCTCAGCCAGAGCTGGGAATCACACATCCTGTTGCAGACATAGCCTAAATTTTTCCAGTCACGTACCCTGGCCACACCCTTTATAGCAAGGCAAGGAGCTGGGGAGTGATGCAAAGCTAGCATAACCAGTTCTGCATGATCTCAGGATTCCATTATGCACAGGAACCATTGACTAGCTGGTTAACCTAGCTTCCTCCTGCTTTGGCATGCTCCAGATCTGGTCCTGAGTTTGCATCAGCTCTCTCCATGTTTCTCCTCACTAAATATTCTGCTGGAAGCTATGAGAAGTTAATTTGGGTATTTTGCAAACCTAAGCAAACACTGCAAAAACAATTTGCAGAAATAGGTCATACACACATTTAAACAAATTTACTTCCCTTACATTTGCACCCGTTTACACTGACTTTTTGTGAATACTCCCGCAAGTAAGTTTACTGGCAGGAATGTCTGCAGAAACAGCAACAGTAAAGTATTATCTAATAGTGGAAAGAAAAGGAGTACTTGTGGCACCTTAGAGACTAACAAATTTATTAGAACATAAGCTTTCGTGAGCTACAGCTCACTTCATCGGATGCATTTGGTGGAAAAAAAAAAAACTTTTTTTTTTGTTTTTTTGTTTTTTTTTCCCACCAAATGCATCCGATGAAGTGAGCTGTAGCTCACGAAAGCTTATGTTCTAATAAATTTGTTAGTCTCTAAGGTGCCACAAGTACTCCTTTTCTTTTTGCGAATACAGACTAACACGGCTGCTACTCTGAAACCTGTCATCTAATAGTGGGTGATAGTTGCAGAAAGTAAGTTTTGAATTCCTAGCCAGCATAGATGACAGAAGCTCGCTTTGAAGGGGGTCAGAAGTGCATACTGAAACCTAAATATGCTAAAGCACCATACTAAGATGCTGAGCCCGTATGCCCCATGAAAGTTATTTCTTTCTATATATGACGCATCCCACACCAAACTGTGCACTTCTCAAACAGTGTTTTGGTGGGACTGAAAGAAGATTTGTGGCTTTTGATTTATTTAAAAATATATGAGAGAGAACCAGTTCTCTCCTCTTCTCTTCTCTTTGAATGCTCATGCTCTGCACTGGGAATTGGGGTGGGGGGAGTCAGGGGGAATTCAGGGTGTCAGGGATAGGAAGGGGAATCAGTGTAGGTGTCTTGTGTGGGGAGTGAGGGGAGCTATTGAGTGTTGCCGGGGGAAGGCAGCTGGGCTGGGAAGTGGGGTCCTTGCAATTCGTGTCCCCCTTGCCAGTTGTAGCTGCTTCTGGCCCTGGCCTGATCACCCGGGTTCCTATCTGATCCGTGGCCCGGCCCTGGCCTGTGTGGCAGCCTTGGCAGCAGCTCCAGCCCCTCTAAGTCCTGGAGTCGCCTCTGCCCCAGCAGAGTAAGGGGCTTGAGCCGCACAGGGCAGACTAAGGGGCTTGAGCCGCACAGGGCAGACTAAGGGGCTTGAGCCACACAGTTTTAACATGTGTGGGGGTGGAAACATAAATCAGCTCCCATAATATTCTATTGGAGGGCACTAGCGTTCCCCCACTCCTTGGTTCTGTCACCCTTGATGAACCTGAGTCTAAGAGTTGGGCTAATCCAATCAGGGAACAGAAGCATACTACTTGTAAACTACCCAACAAGAGCTCTCAAATTCCTCATTTTGAGGAGCTAATACTCATAACAAACTGCTTGCAAATGCTCTACAGATCAAGATTTATTCACCAGAATTACACAGTAGATAATTTCCAATAACCAATATGTTGGAGTAAATTGCAGAAGAAGAAGAAAAATACATCCAATAAACTATTCATTGTGAATGATTTTTACAACTCTGATATTTAGCAACACTTGCACAGAGTGCAGCTTCAAAGGCAAGCAGAGCACACATATTTGGTTATAACCGTAACACTATTTCTGGAAACTAAATGGGAGGAAATTCAGCCAGATTCAGGTTCTATCTGCAACAGCCTGTACACATCCTCACAGTGTGAACAGGAGACCCAGAGAGACGGTGTGGTCCTGAAGTGAAGGCACTGGAATGGAAGTCAGGACCTCCTATGAGAGCGACCTTGGGCAACTCACTTCATCTCTCCATGCTTCTGTTTCCTCTCTTGCCCTTTGTGTTTTGACTCCAGATTGTAAACTCTTTGCAAGAGGGACTGCCTCTTACTATGTCTTTGTGTAGTGCTTAGCACAATGGGACCCTGATCCCAGTTGAAGCCTCCAGGCGTTACTCTAATTCTACTACTATAATCTCTATTTTCCAGGATATTCTCCCTCTTCCTAGAGTTGGAAAATGAAATCAGAGCTTTGAGGCCAAACAGCCTGGAGTATTTTCATTCACCATTATTTCTTTTCCATTTAGGGCCTGGTTCTGATTTCAATTCACTCCCAAGCTACAACTATAAAAACTTTCTGATGCCAGTGATAGGTTTCAGAGTAGCAGCCGTGTTAGTCTGTATTCGCAAAAAGAAAAGGAGTACTTGTGGCACCTTAGAGACTACCAAATTTATTAGAGCATAAGCTTTCCTGAGCTACAGCATCCGATGAAGTGAGCTGTAGCTCATGAAAGCTTATGCTCTAATAAATTTGGTAGTCTCTAAGGTGCCACAAGTACTCCTTTTCTTGATGCCAGTGAGTGACACCAATATAAATGCAATGTCAGTGTGTGAAGGAATGGGGCCCTTAGTCTGAAAAAGTGAAACCACAAAAATTTAGTGTTTGCTAGTGGTGCCAGTTGTTTTTCATACAGCTCTAAGAGAGATAAGGCTTGGAGCTAAAGTCTATTCTCAGCTATTCCTTTGTAAATCTGAAACCACTCCAATGCAGTTCATTCTCGAGGGTGTAGCTGGAACCCTGAATTACCTGCCCAAATAAACAAATTGCACAAATTGTCTGATATATGTAATTAGTTGTCTAGTGTCAGATGCAAATTTTATGCAGCTGGTCCATTTTTCCCTCTCAATACATAATAAAGTACTGTGCATATTTTATAGGGCCTTCCTTCAGGCAAACAAAGCTACTGATCCTGGGGAATGGTCCATGGATATCAGCCTTTATTTCTGCCCTTTGTTATTTTTCCAATGTGGCTTTTTTTTTAAGCAACTCTGACATTAAAAATTGTCCTGCCAGAAATTCATATATTTTTAGTTTCCTTGACTCATGCTTGAATTACTGAGGTTTTTGCACACTGCTCTTCTCACAAGGGGCAACCTTTAGATTAATGGACAGCACTAATCTCACTCCTATTTTGTAGCTATCTTAGTAAATGACATGCAATCACTCATGATTCATGTTAACTGGCTCCCCACAGCACCAGCACAGCTCCCCACAGCACAGCCTTAATCTTCTATATTCAGAACTTTGAGGCACCTTCTATGATGGGTAATTGCCATTCATTTGCCAGCCACAATATTTCTTGCATTATAAAATATTTCTGTTTAGGAATGATCAGTCACAACACCTCTGTCAGGAAATCTAATGAATTAGGGTTATTTCATGCAACAGGTGAACTACTGGCTCTGTTGACCTCACAAGAGGCAGGATTTCACCCATTGGATCCAGTCCTGCACTCTTGGTTTCAGTGTATGTTTTGCTGAGGTAAGGTCCATAGGGTAAGTAGAGCCTTTGAGGCCTATGAAGTATGACATCCTGGGTCCCCCTGGCTTTGAGCTCACTAGATTCCATCTTAAAAATAAGAACATTCCCAGCAATTCTTGTTGCAAAGATTATCTTGAAATGTAATCAGTGCAAAGGTGGAACATTTGGCGGTTTTTTCCTCCTGAAAGGATCTCTCTGTTATTCATGGTCACCATTTGAGCTACATTCAATTTTTGAGAAGACCCCTGACTCCAGGCTATCCCAGGAGTGCTATGGCTGCCACAGGCTCATTGCACAGCTACCCCATAGCTACCTGCACTGATTCTCAACGTCTCTGGGAAATTGCCATTGGTCCTATGACCACAGGAAAAGACAGCCTAGAAGAGTGGCTGCTGAATAAATGCTTGTGCATCTTTAATTCAGCCTCCGTGTGTGTCCAACATGAGACAGTCTTTAATTATAAGAACATGTGCTGTTTTTTTCCTACAGGTCCCCTGCCTAATAGAGCTATGCAGACACACCAACGACACATCTGGGCTCTGCTCTTCCTTCTGTAGGGGACATGGAGAGGATCACAAGACCCTCAAACAATTATCTTGCTGATCTTCCCCAAAACCCTACAGCCAGTTTGAGGCATAAATGTCTGATCACAGTGAACAAGAACCCAGTATGCTGGAGTGGGGCTGAAAAACTGAGCTGTAGACCTACTTGAAAATGCTGAAGCTGGCTGTGATCATTAGTTCATATATTACACAGTTGCATTTTTGCTTCCTGGAAGCACTGACCACCTGCTGATTTCACGCTAGAAATCTTTGTTGATTTGTAGCTATTTACATACCGTAACAAAAGTAGTGATTGGCCTTTCCGTTATAGGGAGATTCTCTCCGCTCATCTCTGAGCAAAAAGCATTCATAAGAACCCATTGTTTTCAACTGCTTTTAGGACATGGGAACTTTCCCCAGATGCTACATGATCCATCGCACTGACGTAAAGGTAATGCCTTGTAAGGCTTTAAAACAGGTTTGTTGACATGCTATTGGGCAGATATTTAGCAGCTCTTATGATGATGACTCATATACTAGCTTTTGCAATGATTGATAATATCACTGTCCAGTTTATTCCAAGAACACTGACTGATTTTAGTAATATGTTTCACAACATCAGAGCCTACAAAATGCTAATCAATGCCAAAGTTCAATTAAACAGCTATAAATAAATTGAAACCACTATTAACCAGATCAAAATAACGTTAGGAAGCTTTGTGAGGAGCTAATTGGGACCATCATTTGGATAATATTACATCATACAGTAACTAGATATATACTTTTTTTAATTTTATGAAATAGAAATAACGTATTCATATGTGGGGTACAATATTCACAATGGAATTTGCAAGGCTTAGAAATGAGTGTGCAACCATTTAATTATGGTTTCTAAACTGGTTCCATTTTAATGGCTGTGAAAAAAGCTAATGCGGTTTTGGGATGCATCAGGAGAGGCATTTCCAGTAGGGATAAGGAGGTTTTAGTACCGTTATACAAGGCACTGGTGAGACCTCACCTAGAATACTGTGTGCAGTTCTGGTCTCCCATGTTTAAAAAGGATGAATTCAAGCTGGAGCAGGTACAGAGAAGGGCTACTAGGATGATCCGAGGAATGGAAAACTTGTCTTATGAAAGGAGACTCAAGGAGCTTGGCTTGTTTAGCCTAACTAAAAGAAGGTTGAGGGGAGATATGATTGCTCTCTATAAATATATCAGAGGGATAAATACAGGAGAGGGAGAGGAATTATTTAACCTCAGCACCAATGTGGACACAAGAACAAATGTGTATAAACTGGCCACCAGGAAGTTTAGACTTGAAATCAGACGAAGGTTTTTAACCATCAGAGGAGTGAAGTTTTGGAATAACCTTCCAAGGGAAGCAGTGGGGGCAAAAGATCTATCTGGTTTTAAGATTCTACTTGATAAGTTTATGGAGGAAATGGTATGATGGGATAATGGGATTTTGGTAAGTAATTGATCTTTAAATATTCAGGGTAAATAGGCCAAATCCCCTGAGATGGGATATTAGATGGATGGGATCTGAGTTACTATAGAAAATTCTTTCCTGGGTATCTGGCTGGTGAATCTTGCCCATATGCTCAGGGTTTAGCTGATTGCCATATTTGGGGTCAGGAAGGAATTTTCCTCCAGGGCAGATTGGAGAGGCCCTGGAGGTTTTTCGCCTTCCTCTGTAGCATGGGGCATGGTTGACTTGAGGGAAGCTTCTCTGCTCCTTGAAGTCTTTGAACCATGATTTAAGGACTTCAATAGCTCAGACATGAGTGAGGTTTTTCATAGGAGTGGGTGGGTGAGATTCTGTGGCCTGCGCTGTGCAGGAGGTCAGACTAGATGATCAGAATGGTCCCTTCTGACCTTAGTATCTATGAATCTATGAAATTTTCATTCATAACGGGGCCATGTTCAGTGAAAAGAGAGCTACTTGCAAGCAAAATCACTTTAATCAAGAATACACATGTAGTTCTTTATTATACCAAACAATTTTGGGCAAAATCCTCAGTAGGTGTAAATCAGCATACTGCTACTGAAGCAATGGAACTAAGTTGATTTAGTCCAGCGGAGAAGCTTTGTTTATGTATAGAACTATCAGTGACTGACATAAGAATGAGGATATTGGGCCAGATCCTCAGCTGGTGTAAATCAGCATAGCTCCATTTTCATTAGTTAATCTCTGCCCATCAGTAAATGAGGACACAGAGTCATAAGAGATAGTAAAAAATGTCTTTGTATAGGTCCTACAAAATTAGTATTTAGTGCGGGTGAGCAATTTAGTGGTACTTAAAGCAATTTAATGTTGTTTTTAAAATAACAATCTTAAACACGAGTGGACTCCTTCAAATAGAAACTTGGACCTGATTCTTATCTCATTCACATCACATTGTGTTTTTTTTTCCAGTTATTTTACTCTTAGTTTACAACAGGAGTTGTTATGTGCTATGCAAACCCTATATATATGGCACGGTATGCAAATTTTAAATAATAGCAACAATCCCACCCCGTCAGTCAGATATTGACATAGATACATTGATATTGTAAGATATAGTAGATGAAATTCCAGGCCAAGAAACCTTGAGACTTTCATGTTAACCATATGCAAGAATGTAAATGAAATATTTCTAGGTTACAACAAAAAAGAGGTTTGAGAATTTGATGTTAAATAAACTTCAAGTCAGTATTGTTTATCTGTGAAGTCTGAACATATGGACTATCTCTGTTTTACACTGAAAGCTTATACAAATATTATAAAACAGAAGGTTACTTAATGTTGATTGTGGTCCTTGTTCTCTTCCCAGAGTCTCAGTAGCTGCTATATGTTGAGCATTGATGTGGTCTTGGACTCCAGACACTTAAGCTGTAAGCTCTGCCACTGACCTGCTGTGTGAGCTTGGGCAAATCACTTAACCTTTTTTGTCTATTTACACTGTAAGCATTTTGGGATAGAGCTCCTCTCTCACTATCATAGAAAAATAGAACTGGAAGGGACCTCGAGAGGTCATCTAGCCCAGTCCCCTTCACTCAAGGCAGGACTAAATATTATCTAGACCATCCCTGACAGGTGTTTGTCCAACCTGCTCTTAAAAATCCCCAATGATGGAGATTCAACAACCTCCCTAGGCAATTTATTCCAGTGCTTAACCACTCTGACAGTTAGGAAGTTTTTCCTAATGTCCAACTTAAACCGCCCTTGCTGCAATTTAAGTCCATTGTATATAGACAGTGTGTATGTATATGTATAAACTACAATGTGATTCTCATCTCTGTTCAGACCACTAAAGGCTACTGTAGTGCAAATAATAAAGATAATTTAAAGTACATACAACTAAAACATTTCCTAGAGGTTAACTGACAGCAAATAAAGGCCCGACTCCTCAGCTTGTATAATTGAAATCAGTGAAGCTGTGCCTCTTTTAGAGCAGCTGAGGATCTGGCCCAAAGTATTTTTCCTTCTTTTGTCTAGAAATTTGAACCCTCAATTTTCTGAAGCATGTAATGACATGGCTCAGTGACTACACTGGTGGATCATTTCCCATCTTCCCAGTATTCTCCCTTTTATTTATTTATTTATTTATTTATTTTTGTGTGTGTTTATAACCAAGTCGTGCCAAACTCTTTTAAAAAAAAACACCTGACTTTGTATTTGCTGTTTGAAAGCTGAATCCTGACAAAAATTCTTTTATTTAACAAAAAGTCGTCAAGCCTGTCCTGGAAAGGAGTACGAAACAGAGACCACGGCCATCATTATGGCATATCTATGTAAACTTGTGCATTGAAGTTTCATCACTAATCGATTGCCTCTAGTTTTTAATGTGGTGTCTAAATAAAGCTGCAATAGCATGAGATGATGAAGTTCCTTGTGAGTTCCTTGGGAACAGAGGAACACAGGTATAAATAAATCAGTAGCTAAATTTGTGTCATGTACACATAATGCTCTATTACACTATATACAGCACATCAGAATTATAGCTCAGGAGCCTAATTTGTCATTGCCTTCCAACTTGTATAGTGATTTAGGTTAAACAAAGTACTTAACCACATGCTTAAAGTTATGTGAACTGGGACCTTATTTTCCAGCAAAGTGGTTGTAAAATATGCCCACACTGCATTTTATACCCTAACTTACACTTACATTAGCTCACACTAACTTAGCACAGATATAAATGATTACAAAGTGAAGAATCAGGCCCAGGACTTCAGATGTGTGAACAGCCCCATGCATGTTGATTGGGTGTTAACTCTGAAAACAATAAACAACAATTTAAATGTCAATACTGATACTTCATGGTTCATTATTTTGGCAGACACATCCAGTGATAAATTTTAAGTGCTTATATACAAATGCTAGAAGTCTAAATAATAATATGGGGGAACTAGAGTGCCTGTATTAAATGAGGATATTGATATAATAGACATCACAGAAACTTGGTGGAATGAGGATAGTCAATAGAACATAGTAATGCCAGGGTACAAAATATATTGGAAGAACAGAACAGGTCATGCTGGTGCAGGAGTAGCACTATATGTGAAAGAAAGCGTAGAATCAAATTAAGTAAAAATCTTAAATGACCAAACTGTACCATAGAATCTCTATGGATAGTGATTCCATGCTCGAATGATACAAATATAGCAGTAGGGATATACTACCGATCACGTGACCAGGATGGTGATAGTGACTTTGAAATGCTCAGGGAGATTAGAGAGGTTATACAAATAAAAAACTCAATAATAATGGGGGATTTCAACTATCACTATATTAACTGGGTACATGTCACCTCAGGACAGGATGCACAGGTAATGTTTCTTGACACTTTAAATGACTGCTTCTTGGAGAAGCCAGTCCTGGAAACCACAAGAGGAGAGACAATTCTTGATTTAGTCCTAAGTGGAGCACAGGATCTGGTCCAAGAGGTGAATATAACTGGACCGCTTGGTAATAGTGACCATAATATAATTAAATTTAACATACCTGTGGCAGGGAAATCAGCACAGCAGCCCATCATGGAAGCATTTAATTTCAGAAAGGGGGACCACAAAAAATGCAGAAGTTAGAAATTAAAAGTTACAGTGCCAAAAGTGCAAGCTGCATGGAAACTTTTTAAAGACACCATAAAAGAGGTTCAACTTAAATGTATACCCCAAATTAAAAAACGTAAGAGAACCAAAAAAGTGCCACTGTAACTAAACAACAAAGTAAGAGAAGCAGTGAGAGGCAAAAAGGCATATTTTAAAAAGTGGAAGTTAAATCCTAGTGAGGAAGATAGAAAGGAGCATAAACTCTGGCAAGTGAAGTGTAAAAATATAATTAAGAAGGCCAAAAAAAGAATTTGAAGAACAGCTAGCCAGACTCAAAAAGTAATAGCAAAAAGTTTTAATTGTTAAGTACATCAGAAGCAGGAAGCCTGCTAAACAACCAGTGCGGTCACTGGACAATCGAGATGCTAAAGGAGCATTCAAGGATGATAAGACCACTGTGGAGAAACTAAATGCATTCTTTGCATTGGTCTTCATGGCTGAGGACGTGATGGAGATTCCCAAACCTGAGCCATTCTTCTTAGGTGACAAATCTGAGGAACTGTTCCAGATTGAGGTGTCAATAGAGGAGGTTTTGGAACAAATTGATAAACTAAACAGTAACCAGGACCAGATGGTATTAACCCAAGGGTTCTGAAGGAACTCAGATGTGAGATTGCACAACTACTAATTACGGTTTGAAACATATCATTTAAATCAGCTTCTGTACCAAAGGACTAGAAGATAGCTAATGTGACACCAATTTTTAAAAGGATTCCAGAGGTGATCTCAGCAATTATAGGCCAGTAAGCCTGACTTCAGTACCGGGCAAACTGATTGAAACTATAGTAAAGAAACTGATTGAAACTATAGTAAAGAACAGAATTGTCAGACACATAGATGAACATGGGGAAGAGCCAACATGTTTTTTGTACAGGGAAATCATGCCTCACCAATCCACTAGAATTCTTTGAGAGGGTCAACAAGGATATGGACAAGGGGGATCCAGTGAATATAGTGTACTTAAATTTTCAGAAAGCCTTTGACAAGGTCCCTTACCAATGACTTTTAAGCAAAGTAAGCTGTCATGAGATAAGAGGGCAAATCCTCTCATAGGTTGGTACACTGGTTAAAAGATAGGAAACAAAGGGTCAGAATAAATGGTCAGTTTTCAGAATGGAGAAAGATAAATAGTGGTATTCCCCAGGGGTCTGTACAGGCACCAGTAGTATTCAATTTATTCATAAATTATCTGGAAAAAGGGGAAACAATGAGGTTCAAAATTTGCAGATGATACAAAACTACTCAAGATAGTTAAGTCCAAAGCAGACTGTGAAGAGCTACAAAAGGATCTCACAAAACTGTTTGACGGGCAATAAAATGGCAGATGAAATTCAGTGTTGATAAATGCAAAGTAATGCACATTGGAAAACATAATCCCAACTATACATATAAAATGATGGGGTCTAAATTAGCTGTTACCACTCAGGAAAGAGATCTTAGAATCATGGTGGATAGTTTTCTGAAAACATCTATTCAATGTGCAGCGGCAATCAAAAAAGCTAACAGAATGTTGTGAGTCATTAAAAAAGGGATAGATAATAAAACAGAAGATGTCATATTGCCTCGATATAAATCCATGGTACTATACCCACATTTTGAATACTGAGTGCAGATGTGGTCACCCCATCTCAAAAAAGATATATTAGAATTGGAAAAGGTTCAGAAAAGGGCAACAAAAATGATTAGGGGTATGGAACGGCTTCTGTATGAGGAAAGATTAATATGATTGGGACTTTTCAGCTTAGAAAAGAGATGACTAAGGGGGAGGATATGATAGAGGTCTATAAAATCATGACTGGTGGGGAGAAAGTAAATAAGGGAGAGTTATTTATTCCTTCTCATAACACAAAAACTAGGGTTCACCAAATGAAATTAATAGGCAGCGGGTTTAATACAAACAAAAGGAAGTATTTCTTCACACAACATACAGTCAACTTGTGGAACTCTTTATTAGATGAAGTTGTGAAGGCCAAAACTATAACAGGGTTCAAAAAAGAACTAGATAAATTAATGGAAGATAGATCCATCAATGGCTATTAGCCAGGATGGGCAGGGATGGTTTGCTAGAAGCTGGAATGGGCAACAGGGGATCGGTCACTTAATGTTTACTTGTTCTGTTCATTCCCTCTGGGGTACCTGGCGCTGTCCACTGTTGGAAGACAGGAAACTGGGCTAGATGGACCTTTGGTCTGACCCAATATGGCCATTTTGATGTTCTTATGTTCAGTAACTGTGATTATCCTACAATCCAGGGCCACCTCTCATGTCTGCCAGCTGGCCAAAACTTAAATTTTGCCTCAGATTACCTCTGTATTTAATGCATAGTCAATATTAAAAGTATATATTAAAATATTTAAAATGGAAGATGTGGGGAAGATAGTAAATTTTAATTTAATATTGAAAATGATAACACAGGAGCTTCTGTACTGACTGTAGTCTTTATTTTTCATATTAAATTTATTTATTCTGATATTTAAAACATACACATTAGCAACTTCCTTCCTATTGCCCATTGCTCCTTCCAATGTTTAAAATGGCACAATAATCAACTATTATGCTCAACCACTAAAATCCACTCTGGACCACCTTACAAGAATAATCCATTCACTCCCCCAATAACTCAATTACATCACCTGGAAGGTTAATAAATGTGGGCTCTTACAAATCAGGGAAAGAACATTCCATAGTTGATAGTGGTGCACCAGCAGATCTATCTCTTCAGTATTGAGGCACCTCCAGTACGAGTGCCTCTGCTGATCATAACTATGGTAGAGAGCCAGTCTCCTTCAAAAACTGGACCCAATCCAGGTAGAACTTTAGGGTGGGGTTTTGAAAAAAAGCCCAGTGTTGATTTTACTTCAATGGGAGCAGAATTAGGTCAAAAAGATAAGTGCTTTTGAAAACGCTATTCTTACAGGTGAACTCTATCAGTAGGAACCCCATCCAGAAGCTGACAGGCAGTGAGTACAGATTGCAAAGCACTGGTGTTATGTGTTTACAAAAACCTCCTTTAAAAAAGAAATAATGTCCAATGTGCCACAGCAAAGTGACACAGAATCCCAGGGTTCTTAATACAGAATTTAAATCCATCTAGTCAGGGCCTTTAATGTTGGGCCTACATATACTGATGTCTTTTTAACTTATAGTACACTTTGTATCATGTATCTGGTTTTCAGATGCATACACTTCTGAACTTCATTGTTAAAGACATGCACATCAGAAAACAAATAGAGAATAGGCTGCTAGGGCAGATATTATGTCTGGCCTTCCAAGGAAAAAGTCACCCTTTATCCAGTGGCAGACAGTAAGGGCTGACCTACATTGGGAATTTACACGGACATAGCTATGTTTCTCAGGGGTTGTGAAATGTCCACACCCCAAAAGACGTAGCGATGTCAACTTAGCCCCTGGTGTAAACCGTGTTAGGTCAATGGAAGAGTTCTTCCATCAACCTAGCTACCACATCTTGGTGAGGTGGATTACTGGCGTCAATGGGAAAATCCCTCCTGTTGGCGTAGGTAGCATCTACACTGAAATAATACAGTGGCACAGCTACAGCACTGTCAAAAGCGTAGGCATAGCCTTTTAAAGTGTATCTTTTAAAGTCAATCACAGCCTCTTTAGCATTTCCATTTGTAACCCACACACCTCCTGGATGTGGTGTTATGTCCCCTCTAGGGGCACCAAGACCACTTAGAGGTTAATGAGTCTGCTACAGCCTTAGCTAATAGCCATGTGGCTTTTTGCTCATGCAATAGAGGCTCATGCATTTAGATCCAGAGGTTCCAGGTTCTATCCAGCCCAACAACAACTAGGATCTGTCGGTGTTACAGATTTACAAAGAATCAGGAATCAAACCTCTGTTTAAACATAGGTATACAAGCCAATAGTTTCACATTTGTTTGGTTGGTGTTATTTTGCCCTTCTTTAAACTGTAATGGAAAACAAAATCTTTTCCCCCAAAACAATATATTGTTTTTAAATAGTGCATTTTTGCAAAGTTATGAATAACTCTGCCTAGTAGAAATTTTGTGGCCAGATATATCATTATCTTCATAAAAGGTCAACCACAGATTATAACCTTCCTTTTGCTTGCGAAGATGTGTGGCTTTTCCATAGACAATGAAAAGATACACAAGAAATTGATGAAAACAGAATCTTAAGAGCAATAAATCGTTTTGGGTCCCAAAATTGTTTTGCTTCTAGGCCAGATTTATTTATTTATTTTGTATGTTGTCAATTATCAAATTGTGCATGAGCAAATTTCAAATTAGTGAATTTCTATGTTTTTTTCATCTGTAGCTAGATGGGGGGTGGGGTGTTGTACATTAAATAAATGTTGATGGATAATATAGATTTCTGGTGCCAATCCTAATGTATAGCATTTTTCATGTATTTATGTTTTACTATGAATGCTTTGATTTATGTCTATGTGGTATCTTGTATTATTTACCTGGAAAATGGTAATGTCAAAAATTTGTTAAAATTGCCATCTTGAATGGTGTCCAGTAGTTGTTTGGCAGCCATGTTGACTACCTTTCTCTTTTGAAATTTGGTGCCCTTTTGTTTGAGTTTGGCGCTCTTTTGTGGAAAGGCAGGAAAAGGACTGGTCAAGTGGTCACTAATCTGCTTAGAGACTAGAGGATATAAAAGCCACATACACAAGCTCTAGGGTGCTGTCCTCCTTAGCAGCAGCCCACACTCGCATCATTGGATCAAGAACCACCGGAAGATCTCTGAGAGAAACCACCACAGGTTCTTACCTGAGAAGTTTCAGAGTAGCAGCCGTTTTAGTCTGTATTCGCAAAAAGAAAAGGAGTACTTGTGGCACCTTAGGTGACACCACACGATCCATTGTCTACAGCCAAGCTCTACGATACAACCGCATTTGCTCCAGCCCCTCAGACGGAGACAAACACCTACAAGATCTCTATCTAGCATTCTTACAACTACAATACCCACCTGCTGAAGTGAAGAAACAGATTGACAGAGCCAGAAGAGTACCCAGAAGTCACCTACTACAGGACAGGCCCAACAAAGAAAAGAACAGAACGCCACTAGCCATCACCTTCAGCCCCCAACTAAAACCTCTCCAACGCATCATCAAGGAACTACAACCTATCCTGAAGGACAACCCATCACTCTCACAGATCTTGGGAGACAGGCCATTCCTTCCTTACAGACAGCCCCCCAACCTGAAGCAAATACTCACCCACAACCACACACCACACAACAGAACCACTAACCCAGGAACCTATCCTTGCAACAAAGCCCGTTGCCAACTGTGTCCACATATCTATTCAGGGGACACCATCATAGGGCCTAATCACATCAGCCACACTATCAGAGGCTCATTCACCTGTGCATCTACCAATGTGATATATGCCATCATGTGCCAGCAATGCCCCTCCCCGATGTACATTGGCCAAACTGGACAGTCTCTACGTAAAAGAATAAATGGACACAAATCAGACATCCAGAATTAATACATTAAAAAACCAGTTGGAGAACACTTCAATCTCTCTGGTCATTCGATTACAGACCTGAGAGTGGCTATTCTTCAACAAAAAGCTTCAAAAACAGACTCCAACATGAGACTGCTGAATTGGAATTAATTTGCAAACTGGATACAATTAAGTTAGGCTTGAATAGAGACTGGGAGTGGATGGGTCATTACACAAGGTAAAACTTTTTCCCCATGTTATTTCCCCCCATCCCCCACTGTTCCTCAGACGTTCTTGTTAACTGCTGGAAATGGCCCACCTTGATTATCACAAAGGGTTTTCTTCCTCCTCCCACCCCCTTTCCTGCTGGTAATAGCTCATCTTAAGTGATCACTCTCCTTACAGTGTGTATGATAGAACCCATTGTTTCATGTTCTCTGTGTGTGTATATAAATCTCCCCATTGTATTTTCCACTGAGTGCATCCGATGAAGTGAGCTGTAGCTCACGAAAGCTTATGTTCAAATAAATTTGTTAGTCTCTAAGGTGCCACAAGTACTCCTTTTCCTTTTACCTGAGAAGTAATCCTGATCCTGATCCTAATCTTGGTTCAGCAGTCATCAAAGGTCCAAGATCCTTCTGCACTGCCTGTCATTCCCAAGTGCAGTGGTAGGTCCGGATCCAACATCTTGAGGCCAAGGCAGATGATCAGAGGAACTTTGATCTGTAAAGTATCAATGCCTTTGTCTGTCATTTGTAGAGGGAGAGGGTTCTGGGCTTCATGCCCATGCAAGCCACTGAGATATTTTGTCCATATACTTACCTTATATTAAATAAAGCACCTTTTTGTTTACCTTTTCTTTTCCCTTATCCTTATTTGCACTGAGATCAATTAGGTGATAGATCCTAATTCAGGGATCGTACCTGTGACTTCTTAGCAGGGGTCCATAACATCCTTAATTTCTTCCCTCACATTGATATATTGTAACAACCATGGCAGGACTCCTGATTTTGGTCGCAGTGTTAACTAATTATAATTTATTCAGTTCAGACTTGCTAAAGTTCCACTGACCTTGCAGGAGGTGAGCTGCTCTCTCAGTGGCGACGGGAAAGCAATTCCGGCTCAGGCTGAAGGGTCTGTGGAAGCTGTGAAGTTTGGGGCTCAGGTCATAAGACCTGTGGAAGCCACTAATTGGATTTCGGCAGCTCTGGCCAATAGGTCCCAGAGAGCTGCTGCTTTTTGCTCAGGCTGTAAAAGCCGGTGGAAGCAATCCACTGCCCCTGACCCCACAGTTAGGAGTCAAGGTTTCTGCTCTGACACGGTGGTCCAGCAAGTTGAGTGTAAGGCTCTGGCTGTAGTCAGCCCAGTGAGCCATAGCCCATTCTGGTCAATAGGACCCAGAGAACACACGGTTTATAGTTCCAGACCTTTGCCAATGGAGAACAAAAATAGAATCAGCTTGGACCCCACAGCTGGTAGCCATAGCCTGTGCTCCAGCATACATGGTCTGGGAAGCTGCATTCTGCTCTGGTCTTTAGTAAGACCCAGTGAGCTATATATTCACTCTATTGCTGGCTCTGACTCCACAGCCCAGAAGTTAAGCAGCAACTGTCTGACCTTCACTGTCCACAGAACACATCTTGCCAAACACAGACACACACTCTGTTTGACATTATTATCATTGACATCCCACCCCACTTGTATCCAGCTCCTGGCATGCCTGATGATTAAAAATTTGAGTTCAGTGCACCTTCCTTTGATGTTTATCTGGGTTACTGCTTTCCCTTCCTTACTAAGAAAAGCAGACTAAAGGCAAAGAACCAGAAAAGATTAGGCCCAGTAAGATTATTGTAAAGTTATTATATAATTTGGGGACCCCATTGTGCATAGCTGCAACACTCACACTATAAGAACTTTTTCTACATATATAAATATATGATTTATTAATAATTTAGCAAAGTTATACACACACTTAAACTTAAAGCAAACAGAGATAATATGGAAAGTATATTTGGACGTTCATACTTACACCCTGGAATGTTAACCATTATTTTTCTTATTACCATTATCATTTTCATTTTTCCCAGCGGCCATTATTTTGGCCCCTCCCAAGGTTTACATTTTTTCAACCTCTTTGCTGCCCCGGGATGTTATTTTTATAGTAGATTACGCTGATGCTGACACTGCCATGACCAATGCATATTCAATAGCGGTTTTTATTTGTATTTCCTTCCCTTCAAGTATTCATTTTTTATAGGTTAGCATATGTATGATGTTACCCTATTAGCATACACGTCAATTTGCTGTCATGGCAGCTTTGCAGTCAGAGGTTCTGTCCGGAACTTTCTGCATGCTGGTGTCAGCTGTGTTCTGTGGGTGGCTGATTCTGGACGAAATTCCCTCTCTGGCATACCACTTTCAGTTCCCTATAACTTATGAGTTACTTAAGTTTATCTATACCAAAGGTTATAGGCCTCAAGCCTCACACTATCTACTAAAGCCAAATCTTATAGAATAAAAGCCTGTAGGTTTCTTGCATTACTACTAAATATAATAAAGCAGAATAACAAAGCAATGAATGTAATACAGGTAAATTGGCCCCTTGGGTTACGGTATCCACAGCCAGGCAAGCCTTATTATCTCCAGCTTGCAACTACCGACTGCAGTCTTAGTGCTATATTATTACAACAGCAGGGGACCAGTTAAAAACCTGCGGATTTTGGGTCCAAGGTGCTGTCAGGGACAGAACGGTATTCTGCATGTGAGTGTGAGGTGCTGGCATTAACCTGGGCGCTCCAGCACTGGTAATATTTTACTGGAATATCCCCATTTGTATTAAGAATTGTTCACACTCGAATTAAATACATTCTGTCAGAAAAAGCTAATAAAGGTCCTGTGTCTAATCCCTGTTTTGCAGGCTGGACACTGAATTTATTAAACAGAGACATTCAGGTTAATAAAGTGCCTACCTTATCCACAGCACCTTTTGCATTAATCACCCAGGGAAAGGAGCATGAAAGTCCTCTTCACACCACGAACATGAAAGAGTAGCCATCTTCATTGCAACTAAAGACATCATATGAGGAAGCTAAAACTGATAACATGGATTTATTGGTTGATGGTAGCTGCCAATTTCATCAGGGTAAGCCATGTGCAGGCTATGCTGCATTACAGGTATCAACAGACAGTTCTGCAGGGAACAGTCATCCCTAAGTCTGCTCAATCAGTTGAAATTATTGCCATAGTGGCAGCACTGGATACAAGTAACAACGAAGCACCAGCAACTATCTGTTTGGACTCTGACTGGGCAATATGTGCAGTCATAAATATAAAGGGAAGAGTAACAACCTTCCTGTACAGTACTATAAAATCCCTCCTGGCCAGAGGCACAAAATCCTTTTACCTGTAAAGAAGCTCAGGTAACCAGGCTGGCACCTGACCAAAAGGACCAATAAGGGGACACGATACTTTCAAATCTGGGAGGCAGGGGGTGGGAAGGTTTTGGTCTGTCTGTTCTGTGCGCTTACCGGACAGATCAAGGAAGCAAGCAATCCAACTCCATTAGAATCAGTAAGTACTAGCAAGGGAATGCATTAGCTTATTTTTGTTTGGCTTGTGATTTTCTCTGTGCTGAGAAGAAGGTGTATTCCTGGTTTTCTTTTTGTAACTTTAAAGTTTGGCGTAGAGGGAAATCCTCTGTGTTTTTGAATCTGATTGCCCTGTAAGATTATCTTCCCTTCTAATTTTAGAGAGGTGCTTCTTTTACCTTTTTTCTTTCTAATAAAGTTCTGTTTCTTTTAGAATCTGATTGGGGTTTTTTTTAGTGTCCTAAAAAAACCCAAGGTTGGTCTGTGCTCATCTTGTTTATTCTCAAGCCTCCCCAGGAAAGGGGGTGTGGGGGCTCGGGAGATATTAGAGGGTAGTAGGAACTCCAAGTGGTCCTTTCCCTGAGTTTTTCTAAATCACTTGGTGGTGGCAGCGTTACCTGATCCAAGCTACAAGGGAGAATTTGTGCCTTGGGGACTTTTTAACCTAAGGTGATAGAAATAAGCTTAGGAGGTCTTTCATGCAGGGCCCCATGTCTGTACCCTAAAGTTCAGAGTGGGGAGGGAACCTTGACACTTGCCCAAATAGATTCGATGCCAGTGTGGATCACTAGAAATATTAGGTCTGCAGACAACAAACTGATAGCCCATGCCAAATATTTAATCCATGCTTGAGAACTGGCAAAGAAAAGAAGACATCCTACTTACCTATTTAAGGTGCAAGCCCACAGGAAAAATTCAGCCGAAATCACCTTGCTAAACCACTGAGTAGATTTACTGGCTAAGCAAGCAGCTTTAATGTGGCCAGAGACTCTATGGAATAAATCAGAAGAGGCAGTGCACAAAATTCATCCTGTGAAAGCTGAGGATCCCATTGATGTAGCTCAGCTGTAGAGGCAAGATAAAAGAGTCACTGAGTTGCTGAACAGAAAGGAGTACCGAGGATACAAAGTTTTCCATCATAGTAATGGATTGGTTATGGCAGCTCAACATGAAAATGATATCCCTATCCTGGTAATCCCTGTGAGCCTCAGGTAGTGACCTTAGTGCACTACCAAGGTCATTTCAGTGTGGAAAAAACTGTAAAAAAAAAAAACAGTGGGATGGTGGCCAGAAGTCCACAAGGATATTGAGGATTTCATCCATAATTGCTTGGCCTGTGCAACAAACAATCTGGATCACAAAATCATTAAAGGACACGTGCAGCATCAGCCAACTGAGGGGCCCAAGCATAGGCTGCAAATAGATTATATTATGCACAGGAAGAGGCAATCGCTATTGTTTGGTCGTCATTGACCCTTTCTCAAAGTGGGTGGAGGCACATCCATCCCAAAATACCACCACCAACCCTATGGTGAGGATATTGCTAGAGCAAACCTTTCCCAGGTTTGGGATACCATCAGTCATCGATTCCGACCCAGGCCCACATTTTGTAAGTGAGGTAACGAAAGCCCTGTGTCAAGTTTTCAACATCAAACAGTGGCTTCACATTGCTGGTTACCCCTAGAGGTCCGGAGCAGTTGAGAAGACAAACAGAACTTTAAAAATGGCCTTGAGGAAGATCATCAAAATGTCGGGGAAGAACTGGGATAAGAAGCTACCATTTGTGCTCATATCTATGAGATCATCAGTGGGAGTGCCTGGTTTCATGCCTCATGAAATAATGACAGGATGCCTCATGAAAGCCCCTGAAAACTGGTGGCTAGAAGGGGTGCCCCCAGACAACTATCAGCCACGGGTGCAGATGGACAGGTTCATGGACAATCTGTTGCAAGTAATCAGTGACACTCAAAAGCAAGTAGCACAACAGCTTAAATGCAGTTTTAAACAAATGGATAAAAGGCTTGATGACAATTTAAAAGTCATAGAGTGGCAGGTTGGAGATAAAGTGTTGTACAGGTACTTCTCCGTCAAGGGTCACTCTCTGAGCCCAAAATGGATAGGGCCGGTAGTTGTGGTAAATAAGGCCAGCCCAACCTGTTACCAAGTAGAGATTAAGGGAGGCAAGAAAAATGTCTTAAAATGGTTTCACTCTACACAATTAAAGCCATTGAAGGGAAAATAGCTGAAATCACTATAAAATCTCATGTCTCTCTGTCTTCTTTATTTTTCAGGAATAACATCCATATCTGGATGTGAAATGTATATATGTATTACTGTTCTTTTATGGTTATTGGTTTAAACATGGTCTGCTGATTGTGGAGGAGAATGAGCATATGTATTGCAAGATCAAGGATGAATTGTTCCAAAATGTTAGTGACTGGATTTATTTGTATGGTTATGATTATGCTTTGCGAAGCATAGTGTTAAATGGAATAATTACAGTGTATGTATTTGATCAAAATGGTTACTGCTATGTTTAGCCAGAGAGTTTTTGAATTATTTTTCCCTCTGCATGTTTTCATACATGAAGGAAGCATACAGGCCATTCACTTTCAGCCAATTGGCAACCAATATATTTCCAGTATGTCTCCCATTTTTAAGATGCTAAACTGCTTACTGGTTGCTCAATTTTGTTCTTTTTTTAGAATGCAACACTTAAATAGTAGCAGAATCATAGAATCATAGAATATCAGGGTCGGAAGGGACCTCAGGAGGTCTAGTCCAACCCCTGCTCAAAGCAGGACCAATCCCCAACTAAATCATCCCAGCCCGGGCTTTGTCAAGCCTGACCTTAAAAGCTTCTAAGGAAGGAGATTCTACCACCTTCCTAGGTAACGCATTCCAGTGTTTCACCACCTTCATAGTGAAAAAGTTTTTCCTAATATCCAACCTAAACCTCTCCCACTGCAACTTGAGACCATTACTCCTCATTCAGTCATCTGCTACCACTGAGAACAGTCTAGATCCATCCTCTTTGGAACCCCCTTTCAGGTAGTTGAAAGCAGCTATTAAATTCCCCCTCATTCTTCTCTTCTGCAGACTAAACAATCCCAGTTTCCTCAGCCTCTCCTCATAAGCCATGTGTTCCAGTCCCCTAATCATTTTTGTTGCCCTCTGCTGGACGTTTTCCAATTTTTCCACCTCCTTCTTGTGGTGTGGGGTCCAAAACTGGACACAGTACTCCAGATGAGGCCTCACCAATGTCAAATAGAGGGGAACGATCATGTCCCTTGATCTGCTGGCAATGCCCCTACTTATATAGCCCAAAATGCCATTGACCTTCTTGGTAACAAGGGCACACTGTTGACTCATATCCAGCTTCTCGTCCACTGTAACCCCTTTTCTGCAGAACTGCTGCCTAGCCATTCGGTCCCTAGTCTGTAGCGGTGCATGGGATTCTTCCATCCTAAGTGCAGGACTCTGCATTTGTCCTTGTTGAACCTCATCAGATTTCTTTTGGCCCAATCCTCTAATTTGTCTAGGGCCCTCTGTACCCTCCAGCGTATCTACCTCTCCTTCCAGTTTAGTGTCATCTGCAAACTTGCTGAGGGTGCAATCCACGCCATCCTCCAGATCATTAATGAAGATATTGAACAAAACCAGCCAGAGGACTGACCCTTGGAGCCCTTCACTTGATACCGGCTGCCAGCTAGACATGGAGCCATTGATCACTACCCGTTGAGCCCGACAATCTAGCCAGCTTTCTATCCACCTTATAGTCCATTCATCCAGCCCATACTTCTTTAACTTGCTGGCAAGAATACTGTGGGACACTTTATCAAAAGCTTTTGTAAAGTCAAGGAACAACATGTCCACAGCTTTCCCCTCATCCACAGAGCCAGTTATCTCACCATAGAAGGCTATTAGATTAGTCAGGCATGACTTGCCTTTGGTGAATCCATGCTGACTGTTCCTGATCACTTTCCTCTCCTCTAAGTGCTTCAGAATTGACTCCTTGAGGACCTGCTCCATGATTTTTCCAGGGACTGAGGGTGAGGCTGACTGGCCTGTAGTTCCCCGGATCCTCTTTCTTCCCTTTTTTAAAGATGGCAACTACATTAGCCTTTTTCCAGTCGTCTGGGACCTCCCCCAATCATCATGAGTTTTCAAAGATAATGGCCAATGGCTCTGCAATCACATCCGCCAACTCCTTTAGCACTTTTGGATGCAGTGCATCCGGCCCCATGGATTTGTGCTCGTCCAGCTTTTCTAAATAGTCCCAAACCACTTCTTTCTCCACAGAGGTCTGGTCACCTCCTCCCCATGCTGTGCTGCCCAGTGCAGTAATCTGCGAGCTGACTTTGTTCGTGAAGACAGAGGCAAAAAGAAAACATTGAGTACATTAGCTTTTTCCAATCCTCTGTCACTAGGTTGCCTCCCTCATTCAGTAATGGGCCCACACTTTCCTTGACTTTCTTCTTGTTGCTAACATACCTGAAGAAACCCTTCTTGTTACTCTTAACATCTCTTGCTAGCTGCAACTCCAGGTGTGATTTGGCCTTCCTGATTTCACTCCTGCAAGCCCGAGCAATATTTTTGTACTCTTCCCTGGTCATTTGTCCAATCTTCCACTTCCTGTAAGCTTCTTTTTTGTGTTTAAGATCAGCAAGGATTTCACTATTAAGCCAAGCTGGTCGCCTGCCGTATTTACTATTCTTTCTACACATCGGGATGGTTTGTCCCTGTAACCTCAATAAGGATTCTTTAAAATACAGCCAGCTCTCCTGGACTCCTTTTCCCCCCATGTTATTCTCCCAGGGGATCCTGCCCATCAGTTCCCTGAGGTTGTCAAAGTCTGCTTTTCTGAAGTCCAGGGTCCGTATTCTGCTGCACTCCTTTCTTCCTTATGTCAGGATCCTGAACTTGACCATCTCATGGTCACTGCCTCCCAGGTTCCCATCCACTTTTGCTTCCCCTACTAATTCTTCCCAGTATGTGAGCAGCAGGTCAAGAAGAGCTCTGCCCCTAGTTGGTTCCTCCAGCACTTGCACCAGGAAATTGTCCACTACACTTTCCAAAAACTTCCTGGATTGTATGTGCACCACTGTATTGCTCTCCCAGCAGATATCAGATAAACAGATTTAAGTCTCCCATGAGAAGCAGGGCCTGTGATCCAGTAACTTCCGTTAGTTGCCGGAAGAAAGCCTCGTCCACCTCATCCCCCTGGTCTGGTGGTCTATAGCAGACTCACACCACGACATCACCCTTGTTGCTCACACTTCTAAACTTAATCCAGAGACTCTCAGGTTTTTCTGCAGTTTCATACTGGAGCTCTGAGTAGTCATACTGCTCTCTTACATATAATGCAACTCTCCCACCTTTTCTGCCCTGCCTGTCCTTCCTGAACAGTTTATATCCATCCATGACAGTACTTCAGTCATATGAGTTATCCCACCAAGTCTCTGTTATTCCAATCACATCATAATTCCTTGACTGTGCCAGGACTTCCAGTTCTCCCTGCTTGTTTCCCAGGCTTCTTGCATTTGTGTATAGGTACTTGAGATAACTTGCAGTTTGTCCTGCTTTCTTAGTATGAGGCAGGAGCCCTCCCCTCTTGCGATCTCCTGCTCATGCTTCCTCCCGGTATCCCACGTCCCCACTTACCTCAGGGCTTTGGTCTCCTTCCCCCAGTGAACCTAGTTTAAAGCCCTCCTCACTAGGTTAGCCAGCCTGCTTGCAAAGATGCTCTTCCCTCTCTTCATTAGGTGGAGCCCATCTCTGTCTAGCTCTCCTCCGTCTTGGAACACCATTCCATGGTCAAAGAATCCAAAGCCTTCTCTCCGACACCACCTGCGTAGCCATTCGTTGACTTCCACAATTCGACGGTCTCTACCCGGGGCTTTTCCTTCCACAGGGAGGATTGACGAGAACATCACTTGCGCCTCAAACTCCTTTATCCTTCTTCCCAGAGCCACATAGTCTGCAGTGATCCGCTCAAGGTCATTCTTGGCAATATCATTGGTACCCAGGTGGAGAAGCAAGAAGGGATAGCGATCCGAGGGCTTGATGAGTCTCGGCAGTCTCTCCGTCACATCATGAATCCTAGCTCCTGGCAAGCAGCAGACTTCTTGGTTTTCCCGGTTGGGGCGGCAGATAGATGACTCAGTCCTCCTGAACAGAAAGTCCCCGACCACCACCACCCACCTCCTTCTCTTGGGAGTGGTGGTTGTGGAACCCCCATCCCTAGGACAGGGCATCTTATGCCTTCCAATTGGCGGAGTCTCCTTCTGTTCCCTTCCCTCAGATGTGTCATCTAGTCCACTCTCAGCATTAGTTCCTGTGGAGAGAACATGAAAATGGTTGCTTACCTGTATCTTCATTGCTGGTACATGGATGTTCCCCTTTCTTCTTCTGGAGGTCACATGCTGCCAAATTTCTTCACTGTCCTTCTGTCCCTGCTGTGCAGCCCGCTCTGAATCTTCAGAACATTGTGTCCGTAGAAGCATATCCTGACGTCTGTTCAGGAAATCTTCAGTTTCTCTTATGCAACGCAGGGTCGATACTTGTTTCTCCAGACCTTGAACCTTCTCTTCCAATATGGAGACCAGCTTGCACTTTGTACAGACAAAGTCGCTTCTGTCCTGTGGAAGAAAGATAAACATGGCACATCCAGTGCAGGTCACAACAGCTGAACACTCCCCATCCATGTTACCTTCCTTCTACGAGCTTCCTTCTACGAGTTGTAGTAACTACTCAGAGAAGCTGGCAAGATGTACACCTCAGTGGGCTCTCCCCAGGCGAACTCTCTCTGTTAGCCTCTCTGCTGTTCGCCACTTAGCTGGTTCGCAGCTGACTGGCTTTTTATAACAGTCAGGCCCACACAAGGCTCACCTGGAACAAAGCACTCCCAATTCACACTTTTCAAACAATCAATCAAGCACAGGGTCAAACTGTCCCCACAACAGACACTCAGATACTCACCAACACAGCCCCCCTAATGCAGCACTTAGCGTTCCTCCTCTCTGACAGATCCCAGGCAAACTCCCTCTGTTAGAAGATCCAATCCCACAGTCCTAATATAGGAAAAACTACTATTGAGTGTAGAAGAGTACAGGTTTCAGAGTAGCAGCCGTGTTAGTCTGTATTCGCAAAAAGAAAAGGAGTACTTGTGGCACCTTAGAGACTAACAAATTTATTAGAGCATAAGCTTTCGTGAGCTACAGCTCAATGCATCCGATGAAGTGAGCTGTAGCTCACGAAACCTTATGCTCTAATAAATTTGTTAGTCTCTAAGGTGCCACAAGTACTCCTTTTCTTTTAGAAGAGTACAGGATCTGATTCAGAGGAAGGAGTTAAAATTCTACAGCAACTGGCACCAAAATAACTATTTTTCCACCAGCCATTTAGTGTAATAGAAAGAAAGTTATTATAATACTCTGGAAATGGTCACTTGATTATACTGATTTCCTGCCTTGAAAAATAAATGTTCTGCATTTCTGTAGCTTTGTATTGTGATGATGTTGTACTCTATTGCTATTGCCTATTAATGGATCATCAAGGGTTGGTTGTAAGAGTGATTCCAAAGCAGGAAGGAAAATATTTTTCAGTATCATCCAGTAGTGGGGTAGTGTGGGCTGTCTCAGGCTCTATTAACATGGTAAATGGTGAGAATAATGGCATTTTTCCCATTAAGGAGAAATGCATTCTTTAAAACAAGCTACCTTATCATTGGTTAGAGAGGATTTGAGCCAGTCCCAGAAGCATGTCATGAGTGATTTGTTTGTTCTAAAACAGCCTGTACTCTATCAATTACTTGAGAGTGCACAGATATAAGGAGGATGGTTAGGTAAGTATTTTCATTCCTCCTGATTTCTTTTTTATTCCCTCAGATATTTTCACTGGACTAAGCAGTTATGCATACATCAGATTGTATAAAAGGAAAAATTTTTGTGTGGCTAAAGGATGGTCTTGTGATTAAGGCCTGAGCCTGGGAGCTGGGGAAGCGGCATTATATTTCCACCTCTGCCACAGATGTGAGATTCGATTCTGGGGCCAAATTCAATCCAAGCTGTGAGTGAGAGAGATTCCCATTGACTTAAGTGGGGAGCTCCACGCACTTAAACCAGGTTTGTTATGATTCAGGGTTTCCATTGGGAAAATGGCAAAAATACCAATTCATGCTGCCTTCTTCCACAGTCTGTTGTGAGACTTACTCATGTAGGGGTTACACTTAGTGAAAGGACTATATCAAATCCAGCTAGAAAACTGGGGAGGTCTAAAGGAAACAACTGAAATGCTTGTACATGAATGTAATAAAATGGAGGAACAGAACTACTGGTGAAGGATACCAAACCAGATATAGGCATTACAGAAACATGATTGGAATACAGGTATGAAGAATATATGCTGTTTGGGAGAGAGAGGAATAAAGGTAAAGTGGTTAATTTCACCAAAGTATACATGTTAATGACTTGTAGCAAAGGCCAATTAATACATTTGCTATAAGTCTGGGTGGCCCTCTCCCATGGAATCACACTGGATAGGTAGGGAGGAAATCTTGTTGAGATTCCCCTTGCAGAATTTACCACGAGTCATTGAGGTAGATTTTGCCCCCAAGCCTTGTTAAGCAGATGGTAGATGTGCCCTTAAGCCTTGCACACCTCATGGGAGACACAGGAAACCAGAACCATTTTTGCAAGGTCCTACACCTCTACATTGACTTGTGCTTGCCTGATTCAGGAGTCCCCACAGGAGCTGCACTGCTAGGAATTCCCAAGATGGCAGCTTGCCAGAATTTGCCTTAAAGTGGGTGAGTTCTTCAGCGAGGGTTGTTTGGCATGAGACTTGGGATGAGAGGAAACATCCCCATCCTTCCTATCTACATCCTGTTCATCTCCCTACCATGACACCCCATGAAGGGCACTCTATGGAGATCTCAAGACTTGGTAGGAGTGGCTGACTACTTATTTCTGCATGGGAAGCAGGAAGAACTGCCAATGGAGAGGTCAGATCACAAGGGGATGATCAGGCCCATTGTTAGGACTTTTTAGTTGCAGTTGTCGAATTGATGACTTCCAACTTCAAAGCAAAAAGAGACAAAGAAAGAGACAATGACAGAGAGTGTATGAGAGATTCCACGGGAGGTTTTTTATGGAGTAGCATATTCAGGGAGAAACTCAATAAAAATATCTGACTTCTGGAAAACTAGACTGGTCTGATCCTTTATTGTATTTTTTGTACAACTGTATGTGAATACATTCTACTCTGTCCCATCTTTAACTCCTCCTCCTCTACCACTCTCACCCCTGATTTAGGGAATTTGCTTGAGCTCTCTCTGAAATAGTTAATCCACCCAAGTGAAATCTGGGCCAAAGCCTACCACAATCATTTCTGTGGTACTGCTTATACTGCCCTGTAATTCTCATTTAAATTGCATGAAATTGTTGTAAATAAAGTTTATAATCTTAGGCTCCAGCTTTGCTAACTTTCAGAAAATGAATAAAGGACTAGCACTATCATTAGCCAATGTCACATAAATTATGAAGAACCTTGAAAACACCAAAACAAAAAGAAAAGCCAGAAGAAAACAAGTTTTGCAATGCAGTATTCCAGCACTTGTTTGTTTACTTTGTTTTTAAAAAATGATTTTGCAATCATTAGTAAAGAGAGTTTATGATAACACAGAGAAGGTCATGGGAAACACATACAAGTCATAAGTTAGAGATGGAAATGACTTATGGCATCAGCCCAGCAAAGTATTTAAGCTCATGCTTAAATTAGTCCTGATTCAGCAAAGCACTTGGGCTTAAGATCCATTGAAGTCAATGTTAAATTAAAATTATACATGTGCTTAAGTGCTTTGCTGAGTAGGGATAGACCAGCAGTTCTCAAATTTCATTGCACCACAACCCACTTCTTACAACAAAAATTACTACATAACCATTGGTAGATAAATATTATAAATGGCTTTTCATGTAATGGTCACAGCTGGTCCTTCCTGACTGCAGTACAATAATTTCCATTCTGTTTTCCTCTTTTTCTCTACTAGTAGCAACCAAATTCAAGTGGGAAATTTTGTAGGAAAAAGTATGCCCACGTATGGTAAATGTGCTATCAGTATTTCACCTGTGAAAATACAAAAGGATTATATTCTCCCTCTCAACAGCTGGTGTCCCAGAAGACTCAATAATTATGATATCTTAAATAAGGCATAAAATTCCTGTACCATAAATTCTGTTTGCTTTAATACTCCACCCCCCAACATAAGTTTCTTCATTAGGGAGTTAGCCTAGCATGGACTCCAGTAAAGGTGCACCCCTATGTATGCATGTATGCCAAAAAAAAGTGCACAATATGAATGAGAAGTATTAGAGAGAAGTGGAATTCAAATATTCTTCTGACTTCATGCAACTTGAGTCTGATATCTTAGGTCTGATTCCAGTCTCACAGACACTTTAGTGTAATGCCATGACTTCAGTGGAGTACGTTCTTATTTATACTAGTGAAACAGATCAGAACCAAGTGCTTTGCATGCAAGCTGAATACAGATGGCACTTCCTCCTGTGAAATATTGGAAGAAACTTTCCTCACAGAGTTCAGCAAAGAAGGTTTGTATTGCAGGATCATCCTCCCTAAACCTACCAGTAGCCTAAACTCTAATTGTTAAAGAGAAAGAAAACGTTAATTTCAGTCATTAGGGAAATAAACTATAACCACTTAGATCAATGTAAGGAGTGAAACAGGAATTTTAGAGCACTGAACATGAATACTATAGCAAATATGTAAATTAGTTAAAAAAATTAATCTTCTGACTCTTCTTTTCAATCATTTCATAAGTCTTTTCAAGCAATTTTCCCAAGAACCACTAATACAATAAATTGGGTATGGAACTGAATTCATACATTTTCCCTATTGCTTAAACTATGAATGACAATGAAAATGTCATTGGAAATTAATTATTTTTAACAATTGTATCCCTTTCCCTTCAGCAAATATTTACTCTTCTCCCATATTTCTAGAAAATGTGTGATTAATATGGTTGGTTTTGCTTCATTTTTCCCAGATTCTGCTTCCCTTACTCACATTGAGTAGTACCTTTCCCCCAAAAATAGCTTCCTTGACATCAGTGGGAACTGTAGATGGGATTTTCAAAAGCTCCTAAGTCACTTGGAAGCACATGCTCCATTGAAAGTCAATGGGACTTGTGCTTCCAAATCACTTAATCATTTTTGAATATCCCACACAGCATGTGGAATAAGGGACTGTTCAACATGAGCAAGGATATGGGAAGCTGGAGTTATGTGTGTATCAGAATCAATAATGTCAGTACAGAAGCAAAATATAATCATAACCCTAAGGATAGACTGCATTCCCAATGGCAGAAAATCCCTGATCTCTCTCTCGCATGTCTGATACTGGTAGTCCTGTGTCACAAGAGTAAAGAAATCTGGCGGTCCCAATACCAGGAGGACATATCATGCCATTACCACTACTGGTAGCATGAATGTTCATTAGAGGAAGGATGTTTTGGGATATCAGTATGGAAACAGTGTTTAAAGAAATAACATCAACTCCAGTGGAGAAAAAAAACATGGAAGCAAAGATCCTACATATATAACACATAAGAATGGCCATACTGGGTCAGACCAATGGTTTATCTTCTGGGAGTGTCCAGAGCCAAATGATTCAGAGGGAATGAAAGCTTCAGAGGCAAATTCAAGTGATCCATCCTCTGTTCCCCAGTACCAACTTCTGGCAGTTGGAGGTTTAAAGTCACCCAGAGCATGTGGTGGTATCCCTGACTATCCTGGCTAATAGCCATTGATGGACCTATCGTCCTTGAACTTATCTAATTCTTTTTTGAACTCAGTTGTATGTTTGCCCTTCACAATGTGCATGGCAATGAGTTCCACAGGTTGACTGTGTGTTGTGTGAAGAAATACTTCCTTTTGTTTGTTTTAAACCTGCTGCCTATTCATTTTGTTGGGTGACCCCTGGTTCTTGTGTTATTTGAAGGGCTAAATGCCACTTCCCTGTTCACTTTCTCCATATCATTCAGGGTTTTATAGACCTCTATTATATCCCCCCTTAGTCATCTCTTTTCTAAACTGAACTGTCTCAGTCTTTTTACTCTCTGCCTGTATGGAAGCTGTTCCATAGCCCAATCATTTTTCTTGCCCTTCTCTTCACTTTTTCCAATTCTAATATATCTGTTTTGAGATGGGGGCAACCAGAACTGCACACGGGATTTAAGCTGTGGGAGTACCATGGATTTATAGACTGGCATTACAATATTTTCTGTTTTATTATCTATCCCTTTCCTAATAGTTCCTAACATTCTGTTAGCTTTTTTTGGCTGCCGTTGTACATTGAGTGGATGTTTTCAGAGAACTATCCATAATGACTCCAAGATGCTTTCTTGAGTTGTAACAGCTAATTTAGACCCCAACATTTTGGATGCATAATTGGAATTATATTTTTCAATATGTATTACTTTCCACTTATCAACATTGAATTTCATCTGTCATTTTATTTCCCTAGTTTACTGAGATCAGATTTGGACTTAATTATCTTGGGTAATTTTGTATCATCTACAAACTTTGCCACTTCACTGTTCACCCCCTTGTTCAGATAATATATGATCATTTATGAATATGCTGAACAAAGAAACAGAAGTTAGTGATAAGGAATAGATAGACCCAGCTGAGTTTCAGTAGCAGCTGTGTTAGTCAGTATTCGCAAAAAGAAAAGGAGGACTTGTGGCATCTTAGAGACTAATAAATTTATTTGAGCATAAGCTTTCGTGAGCTACAGCTCACTTCATCGGATGCATTCGGTGGAAAATACAGTGGGGAGATTTATATACACACACAGAGAACATGAAACAATGGGTTTTATCATACACACTGTAAGGAGAGTGATCACTTAAAATGAGCCATCACCAGCAGGAGGGGGGAGAAGGAGGAAACCCTTTCATGGTGACAAGCAAGGTGGGTCATTTCCAGCAGTTAACAAGAACAGTGGGGGTTGGGATGGGGAGTTGTTCATCGTCGATATTTTGCCCCAGTTGTTTCTCATTCTCCCCTATGCTTAGCAGTATTTCTAAGTATCACATATAGTTCTGAAACACTGAAAAGACAATTCAAGTTCTTTTCAAAACAAGTGGCACCACATAGCTGTATGGTAGCTGTAGAAAACAAGTAAGTACACGTAGCAAATGAATCATCTTCATGGACTCATAAAGACAGCATCCCAGAGTTGGTCTGTGGCTTGATGTGACTATTTCATAGGGTTCCCCGCAAATCACTCTCCCTTATATCAATGCTTCTATTCGCAAATTTACGCTGCTCAGAAAGGCTTTATGAAGCCTCAGATAGCAGAGAAATGAGTTTATTTAAAGCAAGCAAAGTGATCTCTTGTTCATATTCACCACAAACACATGTGCCAGTGGTGAATTATATCATTCATAGCACTTTGGGAAAGTTCCAGTCTGTCAATGCCATCCAGTTTAAATCCAAATCAAATGGCAAGGGAAATTATGTAGTGTGGTAGAGTACATCAAGGTTTGTGTGAAAACACACAAAAGAATTTCAGCTACCATTTGGAATGTGTTGTACAGTCCTATGCCTCTTTCTTGGATTCACTGGATCATTGAGTTATGCCATCACACAGTAAGATCCTCAACTGGTGTAACTCACAACAGCTCCATTGACTTCAATTGAGCTATATTTATTCACTACAGCGGAGCATCTGGAATGAAGTCCTGGCTGCTCTGAAGTCAATGGTAAAACTCCCATTGACTTTAATGAGGACAGGATGTTGCCCTGGTTCATCATTTCTGTGGTAACAATCGTGTCCATATTCCATGCTGGTAATGGTAAAAGAGCTATCAGTCTGTGCTTTGATTTCCATAACGCTAATATTCTATAGCAAGATGCCTAACTCCCTTGCTTTTAAATGTTTTTTCTATTAAAACCAAAAAGATTCAAGCCATTTTGTATGATGTGTCAGTATTTTATGCATTCTGTCAAATCAACATCCTATCATATACCCTGATCACTAATTGAGATATGTGTCTTCTGCATTTTTTTTTTATGGAAGGCATTTATTCACTGTAATGTGAAGGCAATCAGTGAAGATAGATCAATGTGTCGATCAACATTTACAAAGCCAACAATTGCTTCAAACTATGAATAATATTTTAGGTAATACTTGAATGGGTGATTTAAACTTTTTCAGATAGGTTCTTATGATGGATGTGCTATATTTTAATATCAATCATATATTTAAAATGAACTTTCAGAACAATATTTTAAATGAAAGATTAGGAACATTAAACTGTTAGCACTGATCATTTGATTTTTAGCTCTATTGTGGTTATTTAAATATATCCATAATACTGTAATAAAGCATAGCATAGGAATTCCAAATAAATGAGATTTCTGACTAAAGGGTTCTTTGCTATGATTTATAAAAATGTAGCATTTAATGTAAATATGCTGCAGTAAAAATCATAAGAAAATTTGGCATTAAAGCTTTTCTTAAGTAGTTGAAAATTTCTTAGCTTGAAATTGTCATTTATCTGCCATATTTGAAAGGTCATTACATCCATAACATAAACCACAATGTGAAAAATAAAGGCATTAAACATTTATAATACAATACGGAATGTTTTTTCCATTAATCTTGGTGCATGTGTGTGTGGGTAATTTTTTTACCTCTGCTGATATGTATTTCATTTTTATCTCATTGATTAATATACTCAAATCACTCTACTTCTCTTGCTTTTCTTATTTAAATTTACAAGTTTCTTCCACATTTTTGTTTCCTCCATATTTCCTTCATATTTATTGTTAAAATTCTAATCTGAAGATTCTTTCGCTCGCAAAATCAATCACGTAGACTTCCTCTAGTGGGGGGGTATTGAAATGCATGGCTCTGAAATAAGCTTCTAGTCAGCTGTTGTCTTCGCAGTTAACTGGTCTCCTGTTGTCCTGGTGCTATAAACAAACAAGAACACCAGGAGGCTGAGAAATGTTCTCTTTAATGTTTCACCAACTGGCCAGAAGATTTCATGTCTTTGGTCTCTGGGCTGAGGCTGCCAGCAAGGGCAGTTTTGACTGTGTTCTTGCCATATGGACATTTATCTACTGAGAACACAATCAGATCATAAGCCCATTATGGAAATCATACATTTTCCACCAAACAACCATCAGATTGTAAGCAACAAGTTTAGATCATTCCTGACCTGAGCTGAATTCAGACATGTAAATTAGATGGGAAAGACGCTGTAGACCATTGCCAATCCCAGATTCTGCATGGTCGTCCCCATGATGTCCATTTCGTAATATTTCATTGATGATTGAGGCAAGGTTTAGAATAACTCAGTATATAACTGACAAAAAGTAGATTATTAAGAGCTAAATAGAGAAAATGCTCTCAACCATGAATATAGGGCAACATGAAGTCTCCCAAACTCACTGACAGCTTATTTTTGTATGGGGAATATGGAGGTGTTGATTCTTCCATCCATTACTTACAGCTTGTATTACTGCTTGTTTTGTTTCATCCTGAGCTTTTTTTTCTTTCCCATTCATCCTGCATTTGTGGTGATACACCACTTGACACCTTTATCACATGTACCATATGCTCTTGACAGCACAAGAGTTATTACTAAGTGACATCCTGGCTGTAATATATCTACATTTCTTGAATCATCAAGCATTATTTTCTTGGTGATCAAGAAATCTTCTCCTAGGTGATTGTCTCCTAGGTGATTTCAGATATTTGAAATCAGTACTTGGCCTCATTCAGTTTAAGGCTGTTTCTTCTTCCAATTTCCAGTGTTCTTTGCAATTCTTCCTGAAGTTCAGTTGCAGTGCTGCCCCAGTCTATGATGTTTGAAGTCTTTAATGATAAGGGGACTTCAGTAGCTCAGATATAGGTGAGAGGTTTATTGCAGGAGTGGGTGGGTGAGATTCGGTGTCCTGCATTGTGCAGGAAGTCAGACTAGATGATCATAATGGTCCCTTCTGACCTTAATATCTATGAATCTATGAGTCTATACTTTCACTCTCGAGAGACGTTCTTGCATCTGAGAACCTATTCCATAACATAAAATAATCATGGTGCAGAACACTTTCCAAAAGGCAATCTCAAGAAGTAGTATTTGGCAAAAGTTCAAATCTTGGACTGGTATCCAGGGCAATCTTCCCAAATCTGGCCGATGTGTCTAATTTGGTGAAGAATTTCGCTTCTGCCATCTCAACAGATGTTTCATTCCTCGGTGGCAAGTGTTAATATTCCCTTTTAATGTTATTTGTTCAGTTCTGTGGGGTCAATGAAAAGTCTGAGTCCACCCTCTTTTACCTCTACAATGACAAAGGATTGAATCCAGTTTGTTGTTTCTTTCTACATACCAGTGATGCCATTGACTGACCTGTTTTGTAGCTCTTTGTCCACTCACACATTCAAGGTCTTATGCAACATGTTAGGAGGCATGTATTAGTATAGAAACTGAGTCCTCCTATAACCAAATTTTATATGTCACCAGAGGACATCCCTTTCCTGAGAACACATCTTCATATGAGGTAAGCAACCTGTTCACATCTAATTCAGGTTTGTTATTCTAGCCCTCTGTGGCTTATGCCCTGCTAACTAGGTCAAACACCTGACATATGTACAAGCCCAAGCCTGCTTGCTTTTCAGTTGCACCTTTGTACCTCATTGACAATTGATATTTTCCCAACACTTTCTTTTGTTCCTCACTATAGGATTTAAACCTCAGCTTTTATATTATACATTCACTGAATTGCTTTATTTCACTTTGTATTATTATATCCATGTGTGCTCATGTGTCTATTTCATAATAGGACATTTGTGCATTTATTTATGATTTTGCAGCTTCTTTCTCACCTATGAACAGCTCATAGCCTTCCCCTGAGGGAATATCATATTTTACCTTTAACCGATGCATTTTCATGCTTTGTCTGCACATCTTTTGCACAGTTGGGTTGACTAGAGTGTCTACATATGTGCCTAAATGCTGAGCTCATTCTATGCTCATGCCAGCTGTCAGATTACATATAGAATTTCTTGTTTGGCCTATTTTTTCCCTTTGCCTTTTTATTTTCTGCACATTTTCCTTAACTTTTTTAACAATGGTGTTTTCAGTCATATGTTTTGTGCCTCTCAAAGGTCTTTATTTGCATTTCTTTTGGTTCAGCTGCTTGGCATGTGAATATTGCCTCTTTAAGAATCAGTTCCATGCCCCTGAGTAGCCTTTCACATACTTTTTTATTGTTCAACCCCAACTCTATTTGGCCTTGAATGAAGTAGTCTTTTGATGTTCCATATTCACAAGAACAACATTTTTTACTTTTATGTCTGCCCCAAACTCTTCTGTTGTTTCTCCTTCTTTCTGGGTCCTTGTGTGGAAATTATATCTTTCATAGATAACATTTTTTCTAGTGACACAATGATCCTCAAACATTACAATGCCTCTGTGACATTATTGACATGACCTGTGACCGTATCGATCATTGTTGCAACCAAGGTCCTATGGTTGCACCAGGTCTTGTACAGAGGAAGTCAAGTGGGGTGTCTATGGAAAGGTTGTATTTTGCTGGTTATGATTATGCTGTCTGTGTGTATCATTTTTGTATTTGCAGTTATGAATATTGGCTATGTACTTGTATCTCAATGTGTTTAATTCTAAGTAGTCTCAGTGAAGCATTTGGTCAGCTTCTTGAGAAAGGACTATTCTCAGTAAGTGCCCAATCAAGAAGCATTTAACTGACAATGGACTTTGGGAGATGCCAATCCACATCTGAGCTTTCCTAGGAACGTTCAAACTAACATATAAAAAATGGAATCGGCCTGCAAAAAGCTGAATCATTCAGGGACATGTGACTTGCCTGGTGGCTACAAACTCCTTCTTATTGCTGTGACTTTGCACAGAAGAACAAAGGGGTTTCTGCTCACAACAGGGAGAATACAAAAGGCCCTGGAAGCCTCTCCATTTATCTTCAGCTGCCTTAAGAGATGGTCTCTCCAGCCCAAAGAGATGCCTGAAAGAAACTGGAACAAAGGACAGCATCTATAGGGATGTGACTGATTGCTGGACCTAGACTAGGAAGGAGTCTAGTCTGTGAAAGAAGCTTATTGCAACATCTCTGAGGGTGAGATTTACCTGCTAAGCTGTTTTCAGTTAAGTCTGCAGCTTTTGGCAGATGTGGTTCAGACCTGGGTCTGTGTTTGCAACAGGCCAGCATGTCTGGCTCAACAAGACAGGGTAATGAAGTCCCAAGCTGGCAGGGAAAATGGGCTCAGAGGTAGTCACAGCACATCAGGTGGCAGTCCCAAGGGGGTTTCTGTGACCCAACCCATCACAGCCTCTTCGAAGTTTTTTTCTCCTTCCTCACCATCCTCAACATGGAATGCATTGTGTCTCTATAGTGCTTCTGTCCCAACCACTATCCAAAACAGTGCCATTTTAGCTCATCTTTCATTTTACTAGCCTCTGTGGCTGATTCAACCTTTTTCAGAACTGCACATTTAAAATTAAGTTGCCATCCGTATATTTGCTTTACCTTAACATTTGTGCAAGTAAAACTTGATCAATCAAACATTCATAGAAAATGATCTCAGAAGAGGTAAAAAGGTAATACACTGGATTAATGAATTTATTCCTGTCTCCCTCTAGTGGCTAAATGTATTAATGAATGTGTTCATGTCTCCCTCTAGTGGCTGGTACCAGGTCTATAAAAATCTGTTTATTTTACTTAGGTAAAGAAGCCCTCCTTTAATTTAAGTGGTAGGCCTTGTGCTTCTGGTGGTGAAGGTACTGACTCTGATCCCCATCGATGGCAGTGGTATTTGTATGTATATGCATAAATTAATATAAAAATTAGAGCAAATGTTTTCAGAAATATTTCTGAAGCATTTGTTCAGATCTAATAATTTTATTCTAGTCTTTGTAATATTTTCCCCCTTTGATTAAAAGCATTATATAAAGGGAGAAAAATGGCTATAATTTTCTCAGTAAATGGAGTGTTTGTTACATTGATTTTGAACGGGATAGTAGGTGATTAGGACTGTGCAAAAACTTAACAGATCAAAACCTAATGGTTCCTAATTTGCTTTCTACTGGTCTTATTCAGACAAACTCCCTTTCAAGCCAGGGCAATGGAAACTGGGCAAGGACCCCTGCGTTTTTACCAACAAAGAATAAAGTTCCAATGCTTTATAGTTTCAGGGAAGTACCCCAGATTCCTCATCAAATTCCATTCTATATATGGTGATGATAATTCTCTTTTTCCATCTTGAACAGGAGTCACCACCATGACTCACAGGAAGAGCTTTCACTGACTTGTGTTTTTCCATTAGAGCACTTCACTACTAGGGCAAAGCTTGTGGTTTTGCCTGACAAACCTGGTCAGGTGGCAACACTTTAATAATCAAAGATATCTCAACAAGAACACTTATTATTTACTTATCTACCATTTCAAATATTCCAGGTACATTTCAGTTAAAGTGCCATCTTTCCATGAAATGCCATCAGCAGAAGGGAACATTTAGGACATTCAAAGAACACTGTTCAACCAGGAGCCAATGGGCAAAATGAGCTGGGTGATGTGTCCTCGGTGGCCATTGTTGCTGAGGAGGCACATTTTGGTCCAGCTGGCATTTTTGCAAGATCGGGCATTCATTTCCAATTACAGTGAGTTGCAGTGACCCAGCCTAGAAGTAACAAATGTGGAGATCATTGTAGTCAGGTCGCCAGCAGGGTTTGTGGCCTTTTGTTACTGACAGATGAAAAAAAATCAGTTTTTGAAAAGCTATCTGAATGCCCACAATCGTGAGATATCCAGAAGGACTAGGAACTGACCTCACCATTTGAGAGCCACGTTACTTGCTAGTAGGAGATGCTAGAGTGGTGGCTAGTTCTTCAGCATGTTTCCCTCTGCCCACCAGCATCATCTCCATTTTGCCCTTGTTTAGTTGCAGCCATCTGCCCTTCATCCACTTGCTGATTTCCACCAAGCCCTTAGACCATTGGATGATGGCACTATCATTATTGTGAATGAGTGAAACATAAAGTTGAATCATCTGTATAATACTGACATTTGAATGCATGTTGTCTTATGATTTCTTCCAATGGTTTAATGTAGATGTTGAACAAGATGAGTGATAGTAAAAGACATGTTTCAGAGTAGCAGCCATGTTAGTCTGTATTTGCAAAAAGAAAAGGAGTACTTGTGGCACCTTAGAGACTAACAAATTTATTAGAGCATAAGCTTTCGTGAGCTACAGCTCACTTCATCAAATGCATCCGATGAAGTGAGCTGTAGCTCACGAAAGCTTATGCTCTAATAAATTTGTTAGTCTCTAAGGTGCCACAAGTACACCTTTTCTTTTAGTAAAAGACATATAGACTCCATTCTGAGTCACATACTATGGCTCTGATTTTCTGCAGTGCTTCATATGTCGCTTGTTGTGTGAATGGTCAAAGACTGGGGAAAAGGGAGGAATGTTTCTAGTCCTGGACTCAGTGTATAGTTCTTGTTATCTGCAGCAGACATCTCTGATTCAGGTGAACTTCTCTGTAAAACAGGCTGAAAGCTCATATGATGTTGTCTTGTGGGCTAGTGGCAATCAGCACTGATGATGTCATTTACTGTCCCGAAAAATTATGGCAGTGACCTGCTGTTTAATGTAGAAAAGAATGAATGAACAAAAAGAAAAAACATCGTCCAGAAAGCATTTATTAAAGAAGGTAAAATAACTAACTAAGAATATATAAAGCAAATAGAAAGTCTTAGGCAAAACTTTAAAGAGCACAGGGTTGGCATGGCTGTAATGGTACAAAATGGATGGATGGATTTGTCAGTGTTAGAAAAACCTAAAAGGAAGTATGTCTCAGAGATGCCAGGAACTGCTGTCCTGGAGTAACTTTTGTTTTTATTGCATTAGCTCCTAAGGGCCTTGGGACCCATTTTGCTAGGTATTGTAAAATATATGGGAAATGACAATCCCTGACCTAAGAAAGGCAAGCTATGACAGATGGATGGGACAAGGAAGTGGGCAGGAGGGTGGATGTTTTTACACAGACAAACTGAATGTGCCATTCTTAGGCAAGCAGCAGCAGCAGCAATCATATCTCACCGCCTACCTAGACATTATCAAATGGTAGTTTTTATGTATGCATTAAGGCAGAGACGAGTTTCAACTAGATTTGAAGGAGGATAGGGTGGAAAGCTGGCAAGCCCTGGTACACAGGTAGCTGCCGAATACTTGCACATCTCCCAGAACCCAGACCTTGAGAAGGGAGAGGATGGCAAGGAACTGAGTCTTCTTATTCCAATTTGATTTGTGGCTGTATAAGATTTCTTGACTGAGCTTGTTACCAAATGGTCAGCCAACTATTGCTTGCTTGAATTATTGCAACCAGATTAATGTCAATATTTTCCTTTGAAAATGTTATCAGTATATTCTGTACTCACAGATGTGAGAACATGCTGCTCTGGGTGTTTTGTAGGTTCATGAGCAGTGTTAGTGCAAGAGTGGAAAAATGACCACTGGGTAAAAGGAACAGTTAAACTCAAGAGATTGATAATAGGATACAAAGTTTCTAAGTCACTGGTTCAAACCCAGATCAGATCTGTTTTTACCAAACAATGGCTATATTATAGTGGATGTAAAATGAGCTGGTCATTGTCTCACTCAACTTGCTAGAGGATAGGTCTCTTATCACACAGTCATCCTCAGAAACTAGACTAATTTGGCACCTGTCTCAGCAGATGATAAAAACTGCATTGACTTTAAGATTGCTCTACTTCACTCAGCCCCAAAAGGTAGTGTTGAGAATCGGGAAATAGCTGTATTATTTTGTATGAAAATGGTGCATGCTTTGATATGTTTGTTTATGATGAATTACTTGCTATGGGGTTTCAGGGTAGCAGCCGTGTTAGTCTGTACCTGCAAAAAGAACAAGAGTGCTTGTGGCACCTTAGAGACTAACAAATTTATTTGAGCATAAGCTTTCATGGGCTAAAGCCCACTTCATCGGATGCATGCAATGGAAAATATAGTAGGATGATTTTATATACATAGAGAACGTGAAACAATGGATGTTACTATACACACTATAATGAGAGTGATCAATTAAGGTGAGCTATTACCAGCAGGAAAGAAAAAAACCTGTTGTAGTGATAATCAAGTAAAACTATTTCCCCATGTTTATTTTTTCCCTCTGCTGTTCCTCACACGTTCTTGTCAACTGCTGGAAATGACCCATCTTGATTATCACTACAAAAGGTTTTTTTTCTCTCCTGATGGTAATAGCTCACCTTAACGGATCACTCTTGTTATAGTGTGTATGGTAACACCCATTGTTTCATATTCTCTGTGTATATAAAATCTTCCTACTGTATTTTCCACTGCATGTATCTGATGAAGTGGGTTTTAGCCCACGAAAGCTTATGCTCAAATAAATTTGTTAGTCTTAAGGTGCCACAAGTACTCCTGTTCTATTTGCTATGGGGTTAGACCAAAAGTGGTTATTACTGGAAGCAAGCAGGAAAGGTAAAGCAGTGGCCTAGATAAGGAGCATCCCAGCAAACACTCAGACACAACAGATAAGATTATAGCAGTGAAGAGGCGACTCTCAGCCCAACCCTGGTGACTTAGCTGTTTTTCCAAGACTGAGAACCGGGAGATCAAAAAAACAATGAGTTGTTAAAAGATCCACCCTGCAAAAAGGGAGGGGGAAGTTGTCAGCTGCTACAGGCTGACACACACTGACTGACAATGTGCAGCAAGCAGGCTGTATCTTACTCCCCAAAAGAATGGGAAGCACCAAACCTAGGAGCTTGAATGGAATGCCAGGAGTAGGTAGGACCATCTGTGTGTATGTCTCTTGGTTGTTTCAAATCCATTTCTCCAAATGTCATGCACTTTTTGGCAAATAAATTCTACTTTGTTTTGAAGAAGCTGCTGCTTCTGTGTTACTGCACATCATTACTGTCCATGGACTCCCAAAGGGAACTTCATGCAGCTGTGCTTCACGCCCATTGTGCTTGGTAGGTACCATAGGGTGTCACCAGTAGGGTGTATCCTAGACACCAAGTCAGAGAATACCTAGATCAAGACACCCACACCAAAGAGAAGTGGAGGAATGGGCTAGCCATTTGAAATGGATACACTCAGGAGACCGGAAAAGGGTTTCAGAAGGGGCAGCCTAACCAGGGACCATGGCCCCTTCAGAACAGGGCTGAGGATGAGGCAATTTGGTAGGTTAATATGAGGAGACTTGCAGCCACTGCTGGTGATGCAACTAGGATATTTCGGTCTCTAGAGCTGACAGTCCATAAGAGTATTGCTAATAAATGTATCCCCTGGAGATGTTGATTACATTCACACGAAGAAACAAAACCAGAAATACCATTATAACGAGAATGGACTTTGCTGAGTGTCTGTTATAACCAGCAGTCATCCTGCCAGTCTTGCTCATAACATGAACAATTCTTAAAGATTCTCTTTTCTTTTTCAACCATTGTATTTTCATTGATCACTGCTTAATATGTTGACTTTCTTCATTCATGTTCACTCTTGATTTTGTTAGTGTATTTATCATTGTAACGTCTAAGTGCCACCTATGTCAAATAAATTGGCAATAGCCATGTCCCTGTTGGATTTTATGGACTCTCTGGCTGGGGTTATCGGAAGCCGTGTCTGGGTTGTAGTTTTCTTGCCCATTTGCTTTAAATGTAACTTAGTAAAAAAGTGAACAAATGAAGAATGGCCTGATTGTGACCAAATGTAAAATTCCCCACCCCAAAAAACAAACAAACCAGCACTAAAGGTATGTCTTCACTACCCGCCGGATGGGTGGGCAGCGATCGATCCAGTGGGGATTGATTTATCATGTATAGTCTAGATGCAATAAATCGACCCCCGAGCACTCTCCTGTCGACTCCTGTACTCCAGCACTGTGAGAGGCACAGGCAGAGTCAACAGGGGTAGCGGCAGCAGTTGACTCACCACAGTGAAGACACCGTGGTGAATAGGTCTAAGTATGTCAACTTCAGTTACATTATTCATGTAGCTGAGAGTAGACCAGGGCTAAGACACCATCTTCTGATGTAAAAATGTGTAGCTCTAACCTCCAGTGAAATCAATGAAAGTCCTTCCATCAACCTGAGAGGGCGTCTCAGAGAGAGGAAGATGCTCATTGCATTGTGCCTCATTACCTCCTGTGGGTCAAGGAACATATTATTGGTAATAACGTTCAGCTGCAGAAGTTCCTGTATGGAGATGGTAGCTATACAAAACACACCCAGAGATGCATGGTGCTTTATCTCTGGTAAGAATTCATGACAAACAGAATGAATACCAATTAACCATAACTGCATGTGAAAGAACCCCAGGGAGTTAGAAGATGCTCACAATTTCTTACCAAGTTATAAGTACCTCATAATGACTAAATGTAAGAACCATTCCATACATGGAAAAAGAATCAACTAATGACTTGAGAAAACAGTAAAAAAATTAAATGAATTTTTAAAAAATCTATGGGCCTTATTCTCCATTCACTTATATCAGTGTAAATCACTAGGAATTTCACTGAAGTAAACACAATTATTCCGAGTAAAACTCGTTGTAGCTGGGAGAAGAACCAGGCAATAGGTAACAACGATGGCAAGCTGGTAAAATTCAAAACTACTGGACTGCATTGGAGTAGAGAAAGATTATTCTTATGTTCCTTCCCTCAGTATGAGACATCTTATGTGGAAAGGGGACTTTAAAATTGAAACATGAAATCTTACCTTTAGTGTACTGTCTCCTGGGTGGCTCAGTACTCTGAGGATGTGTATAGAATGAATATCAAAATAAATTGTTGGTGTTAGTCTTCTGCATCTATTCAAAGTGAAAATTTCAAGGAAATTTGCCAGGTATAAAAAATAAACATTGCTGGTTAATGTCCCCATACAAAACAAGCTCAGTATGACTAGATGTTATTTACATAAAGTGCAGAACCAGGTTCAGTTTGCTATTATATCCACTGAGGTCAATGTCTTTATATAAACTATAGATTCTGCCATTAAAACAGCAAAGAACTGATAATGAAAGCCAAAAAAAGAAGGGTTAAAATCCAAAGACTGGCATTCATTTTTCAAAGCACAATAATAATACTATGCAATCATATAGCTCTGTTTAGCCAAGAATCACAAAACACTTTTCAAATATTAATTAATTAAGCCTTGCAATAACTCAGTGGGCTTAGAGGTAAGCAAGTACTATTGCCTCATTTTACAGATGGGTAAACTGAGGCACGGAGTTTTACATTGCTTTCCCAAGATCGCAAAAAAAGAAAGGGGCAGAATTGTGACTAGAACCCAAAAATCTCAACTCCCAATCTCTTCCTGTAGCCACTAAAAATGTTTCTCATATATAGTTAGAATGAGTTACTAACTGCCAGGAGATTGTGCATGCTTGGGCATTAAATATAGTGCAGATGGATGAGATCCAAAGACTATATAATGCACTAGTACAAATCAATAATATCACAACAATGATGATACAATCAGCAGTCGGACATGTAGGGACTGGTTTGCTTAAATACACTGTGAATGACACACCCATTCAGTTCTATCTACGACAGGGATAGGCACATTGACTCCAGCTGCAATATAGAGCAATGTGGAACTAGACTATATTAATTATTATGTTTTGGTTGTCAGATAAATATATGGGTTTAGATTACTGGCATTCTGATGATATCACCTCTGTGAGTTCATTGCCACAGGAATCTCTGCATTCATTTTAGCAAGGAATGAGAGCTAATAACATTATCTTCTGTGCAATATATTTTGTGGTAATCGTATACAGCATGACTTGTCAATGCAGCAGTCTGCTGCCTTGCTTTTTTAAATTTGGCAAATGTTAACCCAGCTACCACTATTGGGAGTCATATCAGCTCAATATTCATTTGTCTAGGGATAGTGCTTGAAACATGACATATTTACTTGAATGCAAATATGGAAACAACTCAGACATGCCAGTATTGGTTTTGGATTTGGCCTGCATATTTTACCAGTGAGGAACTTCCAGAAATGCACTGAATATATAATTCACGATTAAAATGCAGAGACTGAATAAAGACCGGGAGGTGCAAAGGGCAACCAAACTGACTGGAACTGACAGAATGAAGGAAGAAGAGCAAGTGGAAGCCCATTCTCTCATAACAACAGATGACCCTACGTGCCATGAAAGTGTGGTTGAATCTTCAGAAGTCTCTGGGGGTACTGGCTGCCATGAGATGGGCAAAGCCAAGTGGAAGGCACTTCATTTGGCATCTTTCCCTGACAAACCACACAGAATTTCCTGCAGAAATTTCTCTGGGAGTTAATCCTGATCATTTCCACATTAACATAAGTTCCTGTGGCTTCTTCCCTCCTTAAAAAGGGGCATTCAGGGAGCTGATAGCAACATGGCTCCTAAGGGGGCCTTATTTGCAATGGAAGAAAACCCAAGGAGAAGTTCGAAGAGTCAGGCCCCTGTACAAATTCCACCAAGTCTATGAGTATCTGAAGTTGAAGGGCCATGCCCTTTTACTCCTTCCATGAACCCAGACATCCTCCTCTCACAGGGAACAATGTCTTCCATTCACCACAGACTCTGTTATTTTCCCCCTTGTATGTGATTTGACAAGGGAGGAGACCATACACAGACAACAGATTCTTTTCTAAGCTTACTTTTGAAATAATCGGTTACTTTATTAAAGCAGCTAACCATGCATCTTTTCTTCTTGAGATGATTGTTTTTCTAAGCCACTTCAGATAGAATTTTAACAACATCATGCTGGCTGTTTATCATTCTTCCTCCTTTTTTGTCACTTAAAAGTATTTTTGGTGTTCAAGTAACTTGGGAAGCTTATATTTTTCTGAAAAGGCTATAAAAACATACTTCAGCATATATTGGAAATATGTGTAGGACCTTCCTACATGCTAGTTTTACTGACATCAGAATCCAGTGCTATCAATAAAACATAATACTTCATGCTTTCTCCTCTCTGCGCCCAATCACACTAATATTCATCTAAAATTGCAACACTGTCTAAAGGGAATATATTTCCTCTAACAGTAAGGGGAAGCACCAGAAAGTTAATGAAAGTTGTGTAAGTTCTGCTTAACTGAATGTATAAGCTATTAAATTTTTGGGGGGTGGGGGAAATGTGTGTAAATTGTGGTACAATTCTTTTTAGAAGCTATTAAGAACCTTTTAGAAAGTTTGTTTACTAGGCTGGTCTCTCTGACTGAATTGTTTCTGAGGTGCATTCAAGCAAACCAAATATTAAATATAGAATCAAAACACTACAAGCTACGCTCTTAGAATTTGAACATATCTGACAGATGAGGATCAATTTACAGCCAGACCAGAGATCAGAAATTCAATTTCATTCTTTCAGCGCCTGAGTGCACATTCTTACTGGGTATATTTGCTTTTACAAGAGTAAAACTAGAACTCAAAATTGGAGCATAAAAGTGTTGCTTACAGCCAATGTACACCGATGAGTTAAGATCATAATGATATGCCTCAAAACAGTGTAAGCAAGTGTAGGGCTGATGAGTAGGCAAAACTGAGGCACTAAGGTGCTGCACTAGGCACATTTTGTGCAGCACTTGACACAAAATTTGACACGAAGGAGGAGTCCCTGAGGAGACCTTCTTCACTAAATAAGTGTCCCATATTACATGCTATTTCCATTTTATTTCAACCTATATTTCCATTCAAGGAAGTTCAAAAAGCAATTGAATTTCTGGAGGGTTGCAGTGCTTTGTGAGGGTAATTCTAGTCTCATCCTCACCAACCATCTTGCGACTTGTTTTTACTTCCTCTGATAAATACACATATATGCATGTTATGCAGCAGGTTGGCCTGTACTGCAGCAGACTGTGAACACAGAACATGACTTTGTAAATAATAATCCTGTAGCTCTTGTATAGTTTAAATCCGGAATGTCGTACACTATTTTATTCTAATAAACTACAGTTTGTAATTAACTAGATAGATAGTAAATATAGTCTTTAGGTCTGTCTTCTCTTTGTCCTTAGAGCAATTGATTCAGACTGTATTAGCTTGAGTGAGAAATACATTTCCTAAGATTTAGTTGCTGTTAAGAATTTTCAAACCCTTCAGTTGGTCTCTAAGTTGCAGTTTAACAGTTCCAAACCCAGGTCTCATTAAGAGATCTTGACATAAGACAGACTGTGGATTTAAATCATTTTATGAGACTTCAAGCCTGCAGAGCAAAATGTATCTAAAATGTCTTCCTTCCTCACTGTTGTTTGTTTTCATTTCTGGAGACAGAGATATTCTTGTGCTGTGCAGCAGCCGCAGCCTAAGTATTTAAGAAATTGCTTCACACATTAGCTCAGTTCTTTGGCGCTTTGGGTCAAGGCAATGCTTTTCATCACAACCTGCTCTACCCATCAACTCCCGAGGAACATCACATAGTTTTCCTACTGTATTGCTGTAAAGTTTTATGTCGTTTGAAGTCATTTATCTATTGTCAGCTTTGCATAGCATTGCTCCACATTGCTAGGATACGGTAAATGTTTTTAAAGGCAAAAGACCTCCCCTTTTTCCTATTGGTATCTGCAAAATAAGGCCAGATTTTGTTTTCAGATAGGTATGTGCATCTCCCAGTGGATTAAATGGGAGATCCACAGATGTCTTGGAGGGCAGAATTTGGCCCTAGGGATTTATACAGTTATAAAAATACAGATAGATAGCAATGATTATATTTTCTAGAACTCTGTTAGGGCTAGACCAGTATCCTTATATAAGGTTAATCTTAAAATAGCCTTAGTGACCCAAGAAATACAGGTTTTGAGAATTACTGTACTTTTCTGGTGTTTAGATTAATTTGACTTTCAGTCTATTCCTTCTACTCCACCATGGTGAGCCGATGAGTAGAGGAACCGTGAGTTGAATGGCCACATCAGGTGTCTCTGAGACCCCTTTGTGATGCAAGGGGAATCTGCGGCATTCCAGGGATGGGGTCATAAGATTTGCAAGTACACCAGACCCTGTGTCCTAGAAATCTCATATCACAGAAATAAAGACATAACCTGTGGGTTACAGAGATAAAATACTTCAACTTTACCCCCGTGTAATTGGAATTTGTAATAGTCCCCCACACTGCCCTGCCCTTCTTGTTTCATTGTTTAAAACCATTTTACTGGCAATTTCAGCTGGATAGTAGGAGAAATTGTGCTATTGGAGATGACAATGTCAGCTGGTGCCCAAAATAAATGATGGGACAACAGGAAGCAAATGGAGAAATAGCATGTGGCATTCTTTACCTCGAAGCAGCATCCTGAAACCCCCATATTCATACCTGTCATATAATTATGATATATTTTGCCAGAAGCTGGGAATGGGTGACAGGGTATGGATCACTTGATTATTACCTGTTCCGTTCATTCCCTCTGGGGCACCTGGCATTGGCCACAGTAGGAAGAAAGGATATTGGGCTAGATGGACCTTTGGTCTGACCCAGTTTGGCCGTACTTATGTTCTTATGTAAAGCATGCCATGTAAGATATCATATGAAAGGTCATGATCTGCTGAAACCCATTGTTCTGTCAAAATATGTATATCATTAGGGTGTATGATTTATGTGACTTTGCTGTATAATTGTTACTGAAATATGTTGTAAGTTTGAGAGTCTCTACTGCTAGGTGGTGATCCACACTCAGGAGGGTGTTAAGCAACCATTAATCAGCAGGGGAGTTCTAAACAAGGGATTTATAATCCTGTAAGAGGGCTGCAGATGCATCACACATTGGGGGTTGCTCAACCCTGTGAAGCAGCAAAGCCCACCAGGACATGTCTGAGCTAGTGTTTTCCAGGCACATGGATTGAGGATATAAAAGAAAGGACAGTGGCATCAGGCTTTGGCCTTTCTCCTCCCCCATTTACATTGGAAGCAACAAGAATTCTGGTAAAACAAAAGACTTGAACTGAGGAGACCAGTCCCAGGCTTAAAGGGGAAGCCTGTATATTAACAGCATCCAATGGGGTGAGAAAAACTGCTTGATCCAAATACTGCCTAGTGTAACAAGGTTTAAGATTTAGACGGTGCACTTATCTTTCATTTTCTTTGGTAACTATCTCTGATCTTTTGTGCCTACCACTTAACAGCTCTCTTTTTGTAGTTAATAAATCTGTTTTATGTTTCACCTGAAATAGTGTGTTTTGCTTGAAGTGCTTGGGAAATCTCAGTTCAGTTTGCAATGGCTACAGTGTAGGGGAGGGAGGGGCTAGGGCCATCCTTAGGATTTATGGGGCCCTACGCAGTATTATTAAACTGGTGCCCCTATGCTCCACTGAAGATGGTCCCCAGCCAGTGCCTCTGACTCCAGTGTGTCGAGGGGGCACAGCCACCAATCCTGCCCGCGGACCCCCAGAACTCCCCCATTGCTTACACACATCAAGCTTTGTACTCAGCAGATGCTGCAGCAGTGGCTCAAGGCAGGCTTTGTGGTGTTACATGGGGGCTGCATCTTGCCAGAGCCTACGGCCCTCCTGCAGCCCCTAGCCACTCCTAGCTCACCACAAGCATTTTGATGGGAAGTACCAAGCAGTAATAATAACAAAAATAATACAAGTGTGTGTGTGTATGTGTGGGAGTGTGTGTGCATGTGAGAGAGACAGAGAGAGAGCCTGTGGGTGTGGGTGTGTGATGGGGAGTGTGAGACTGTGTGTATGCCAATCTGTATTGGGGGACTGTGACTTGTGAGAGGCAGAGTATATGTGAGTGTGAAAGCCAGTCTGTGTGTGAGAGAGACAGTGTGTGTCTGTTAGGGAAGAGTGAGAGACAGTGAGCGCACTGTCACTTTAAGTCCCCCCATCCTTCCTTCCCTCCCCCGCTTGGCCCACCTCCTCCCCCCCACCCCTGCTGACTCACATGAAAGTTTCACTCCTCGTGTCCTTGCCCTGGCCCTGGAGACAGCACAGGCAGGAAGGATCCAGGGCGGGACTCCACTCTGGGCGGCGTTGAGTCAGGCCACCCCTTTGATAGTGACTGGCCATGCCGCTCTCAGCTCACCGGGGCTGAAGCAGCAGAGCTGGAGGATGGAGTGAGGGAGGGGTCAGGGTTGGAGAGAAGCCCGACGGCCCAGCTCAGGGGAGTGGCTAGAGAAGAGAGGATTCCAGGGGAATGGTGCCCAAAATTTTCGGGTGCCCTACACAGCCATGTATGCTGCATATGCCTGAAGATGGCACTGGGAGGGGCAGACTGGGTAATAAATTTACACTCATCAGGCTTCTAACCAGGGCAAGACAGTATATTCCAGCAGTGCAAGGCTGGGGGCTTGGGAGATTTGTTCGTATCTTTCTTTGTGTGATTCGTGAGTGGCTCAGGGAGCATTCATACAATCTCCTAGGGCTCCACATTCATTTGTACTGAGTGATAGCAGTGCCTGGAGGGGTTTGCTGATTGTCACTAGCAAAACATTGTGAGAGACAGCCCAGGCTGGAGAGTTAAGGGAGCACAGTGGTACCCCAGTTCCAGTTTGTACCCGCATCACACACACATATGGCCTTTCAGGAATATGCAGTATGACCTATTACTGTAGGTCACTATTTTACTCACAGTGTAATTCCCCCTATCCCACAAAATAGCACCTATCCAAAAAGACTGACTTGCCACAGACCCAGAGCCACCAACTCTCTCTGCCAGCATGTGTAGCAGCTATGTTATTTAATTAGGATTTGTTACATTTTAGTCTGACATACTGTCCCTGATTTCACAAGCAGAACAGAATCCTGGGGGTTGAAGCTCTGTATTTTACACCAAACAAAAACTGGAATTACAATTAAACAAACATTGGTAAAAGAGTCTCAATTTAATTTTACAATGTTCCCCCTTGAAATGGCAGTCTAGGCAGAGTTAGCAACAGGAGAAAAAACAATTCATGTTTTTGTAGAGAACAAGCGCCTGCATATATGCGAGATCCAATTATTTTGTACTTTTGGCCATCAGCCAAACCACCTCAGGCTGTGATCATGCCAGATCTCATAAACTAAGCAAGGTTAGGCCTGCTCAATAAAGTATTTGGATGGGGAATTCTCCAAGGAAAACCCAAGTGCTGCAAGAAGTGATGTTGGTGATTGAGTAAATAACGCTCTTCTCTCTGAATCAGTTTTGAAGCAACATTTCACCTAGAGATTAAAATAAATTGTGCTATTGGAGGTGGCAGTGTGGAGCAACAGGAAGCAATCTTTAAACATGCACACACGCACGTACATACAAATTGATCAGTCTGCAAAATGAAAACTGGGTCATCCTACAGTTCAGGACAGTGCAGGAGAAACTAGTATTTATCCTTCTGTGATACCTTTCTTATTCTTTTCTCATCCAAACCTGTCTCCCTGCAGTTTAGGTCTTACCCTACAATCCCCTTCTCAAAAATACCACCAATACACCCAGACCCTCATTTACCAATTGACGTCATTCACCCTGCACTGGACCCTGCCAACGTAACATATTCCTCTCCCAGTTCAGAACCTTACTAACCTCCTCAGCTCCCTCTAGCTCCCATCAGCTCAGAAGCACACCTATGAGAGAAGATTCCTCTCCATGGCTTGAGCTGCCCCCTCAGCCCTGAACCCTCTCCCAGCCAATACAACCAGGATTAGAGAGCACCCACCCCTGCCACATTCACACACATTCCTCCAAAGTCAGAACCTTTCTCCTTTCAATTGGATAGCCACCATCATACTCCAAAAGTCACTTCCCCACAGCTCAGAAATCACACATACACCTCAGCCCTACATTTATTGCTGGGTTTCCAAAAGCAGGAGTAAAGGCAGCAGGGAGCATGAGCATTTGATCGGAAATAGCCCCAGAGAGGCTTGTATTCCTTGCTCTGTGCCTCCTCCCTCTGCTGCCTGCAGACTGCCTGTCAGAACTGCCCCTCTCCTCCCCTCCCCCCGCTCCCCGGGGCAGTCCTAGTGCTGGAACAACTCCTACCCCAACAGGAATCCCCCAGTGGCAGCAAGTGGTAGTGCAACCTGAGGTATATCAGCCACACTACCAATGTGACATTATCGACTGGGCTCTAGCATCCTTAGCTCCTAACAAGCATCTTTTGGATGGGAGATTCCTGACCACTAACGATCATTAAAGATCTCATGACACTTTTCACAAGAGGAGTGTTATCTCCTATGTCTTTCCAAATTCCAATCTGGGCAAATAACGTGCTACCTAGTTAAACATTCAACATAAGCTTGTAGTTTCACTTTAATAAGACTTTCATCACATTCCTGTTTTAAGCAGGCCTATATTTTTGCAGTGTGTTATTACACAACTGCTGTGTTCTATTCCAGTTGTGGCTGCATTTATTGGTGATTAAAAGATTCCTACATATGGAGTATATATTCTGTAAAATGCTTTGGGATCCTTTTGAATGAAATATATTAATAATACTAATTAATAATAAGTAGAGAGCCAATTGTTTCTTACATTAGTAGCATTCATGTCATGCACTTATTAAATTACATATGCAATTAGTGTCATAATTTAATGACAGGTGTTAACTTGATTAACAATAGTCTATAAATTAGTTTTTCAAAATGACACAATCAATTTGAAATCTAGTCAATTTTTCAAAATGAGTTAAAAGTATTTTCACGTATTACATCTGTCGCTAACTCTCTTCCTACCATCTTCATAATCCTTTTTATGGTTTTACAACCACATTCTCCTGTGTTTAAATGCTTTGCTCTCCCTCTATCCCAGTTGCTGTGTGAAAGACGCATACAAAGAGTGAACAAATGAAAATGATCGTATGGAATGTTATGGACAAATACAGGAATCAAACATAATATTAAAAATATTGTAAACTTCAGTTATGACAGCCTTGTTACTTGAAACAATAGTAGGTACAATTGCTATTTTTAGACAGGTTTAGACAGCCGTGTTAGTCTGTATTCGCAAAAAGAAAAGGAGTACTTGTGGCACCTTAGAGACTAACACATTTATTAGAGCATAAGCTTTCGTGAGCTACAGCTCACTTCATCGGATGCATTTGGTGGAAAAAACAGAGGAGAGATTTATATACACACACACACAGAGAACATGAAACAATGGGTTTATCATACACACTGTAAGGAGAGTGATCACTTAAGATAAGCCATCACCAGCAGCAGGGGGGGAAAAGGAGGAAAACCTTTCATCTTGACAAGCATGGTAGGCTAATTCCAGCAGTGATCAAGAATATCAGAGGAACAGTGGCGGGTGGGGTGGGAGGGAGAAATACCATGGGGAAATAGTTTTACTTTGTGTAATGACTCATCCATTCCCAGTGGATACAATTAATTTAGGCTTGAATAGAGACTGGGAATGGATGAGTCATTACACAAAGTAAAACTATTTCCCCATGGTATTTCTCCCCCCCCCCCCCACTGTTCCTCTGATATTCTTAGGTTTCAGAGTAGCAGCCGTGTTAGTCTGTATTCGCAAAAAGAAAAGGAGTACTGGTGGCACCTTAGAGACTAACAAATTTATTAGAGCATAAGCTTTCGTGAGCTACAGCTCACTTCATCGGATGCATTTGATGGAAAAAACAGAGGAGAGATTTATATACACACACACAGAGAACATGAAACAATGGGTTTATCATACACACTGTAAGGAGAGTGATCACTTAAGATAAGCCATCACCAGCAGCGGGGGGGGGGAAAGGAGGAAAACCTTTCATGGTGACAAGCAAGGTAGGCTAATTCCAGCAGTTAACAAGAATATCAGAGGAACAGTGGGGAGTGGGGTGGGAGGGAGAAATACCATGGGGAAACAGATTGACAGAGCCAGAAGAGTACCCAGAAGTCACCTACTACAGGACAGGCCCAACAAAGAAAACAACAGAACGCCACTAGCCATCACCTTCAGCCCCCAACTAAAACCTCTCCAACGCATCATCAAGGATCTACAACCTATCCTGAAGGACGAGCCATCACTCTCACAGATCTTGGGAGACAGACCAGTCCTTGCTTACAGACAGCCCCCCAATCTGAAGCAAATACTCACCAGCAACCACACACCACACAACAGAACCACTAACCCAGGAACCTATCCTTGCAACAAAGCCCGTTGCCAACTCTGTCCACATATCTATTCAGGGGATACCATCATAGGGCCTAATCACATCAGCCACACTATCAGAGGCTCGTTCACCTGCGCATCTACCAATGTGATATATGCCATCATGTGCCAGCAATGCCCCTCTGCCATGTACATTGGCCAAACTGGACAGTCTCTACGTAAAAGAATGAATGGACACAAATCAGACGTCAAGAATTATAACATTCAAAAACCAGTTGGAGAACACTTCAATCTCTCTGGTCACTCGATCACAGATCTTAGAGTGGCTATACTTCAACAAAAAAGCTTCAAAAACAGACTCCAAGGAGAGACTGCTGAATTGGAATTAATTTGCAAACTGGATACAATTAACTTAGGCTTGAATAGAGACTGGGAATGGATGAGTCATTACACAAAGTAAAACTATTTCCCCATGGTATTTCTCCCTCCCACCCCACCCCCCCACTGTTCCTCTGATATTCTTGTTAACTGCTGGAATTAGCCTACCTTGCTTGTCACCATGAAAGGTTTTCCTCCTTTCCCCCCCCTGCTGCTGGTGATGGCTTATCTTAAGTGATCACTCTCCTTACAGTGTGTTTGATAAACCCATTGTTTCATGTTCTCTGTGTGTGTGTGTATATAAATCTCTCCTCTGTTTTTTCCACCAAATGCATCCGATGAAGTGAGCTGTAGCTCACGAAAGCTTATGCTCTAATAAATTTGTTAGTCTCTAAGGTGCCACAAGTACTCCTTTTCTTTTTATTTTTAGACAATAGTGGGTATTTTTGTTTGTTTTAGGCGATAATGTCCCTTTAAGAAACATTCTGCACAAAAGTGTTACAAGTGAATGTGCAATACTCATTAACATAGATAAATGTTATCTAGTTAGATCTTGGAAGTAGTTGGTTTCTCTTCTAATCTGACTCATTTGATGTGTCTGTGGTTATTACTACAAAATGTGTAATTGTATTTCTCTATGTTGTGGGGCATTTTTTGTTAGAAGTTTTTGAAAACTTTTGTTTAATTCAGGTTGAAAGCAACAGCCCACAATGCCATACTTCAAAAATAGAACTAAGTGGAGATGGGAAGTTTAGATTAAAGAGAATGCTCTCTTTAGCATTTCAAAAGCATTTCTATTGAACTACATTAATGGCCTGATCCCACTCAGTGATAAAACTCCTACTGAGGTCAATGGTGGCAGGAGCTAATCCTACCCATTAAGGACCAAGTTCTGATATCCTTGCATGTCGAATAACACTTCACTGTTTGTGGCTCCATTGATGTTAGTGGGACAACTTGTGGAATAAGGTCCTACTGTGTATCGGAATCTAGGTGAGGGTATCAGAATCTGGCCCTAAACCCCACAACAAGCCTTTGAGGTAGGTTAGTAAACCTAGCTCCGCTATTCATTGCATACAAAATGTATTACTAATCTAGCCCTGACAGGTTTCAGAGTAGCAGCCGTGTTAGTCTGTATCAGCAAAAACAACGAGGAGTCTTTGTGGCACCTTAGAGACTAACAAATTTCTTTGGGCATAAGCTTTTGTAGCCCACAAAAGCTTATGCCCAAATACATTTGTTAGACTCTAAGGTGCCACAGGGATTCCTCGTTGTTTTTGCTAATCTCGCCCTGGTCTCTGTACAGAAATCATTTGTGAAACATTCCTAATTCCTACTAACAGGTTTGTTATTTGTGAACAATTTTGATGAATAATTTTTAACCTTTGAGCTGTTCAGGAATTGTTTATATCAGACCATCTTCATTCCTATTGTGTGACTGAATGGTCATCTAAACCATTAGTATAGTTTTTACTCAGTGACTGGCTGGCTGGAACTTTTTAAACAGGGCACTGACCAGTAGTGCACAATAAGTGTCTGGTATGAATTTTCTGATGTCAAGCCATTTTTGTGTATGGCTGTTGGGATCTACACATACGTCTTCATGAATAGCTGGGAATCACCTAAATATTTACAAATACTGAATAATATGATCTGCAAATCACAGTGAACTGAATCCAATGCTTTTATTCACAACATATTTATGAATCAGCTCCTTTCACTGAATGGCTATGGTAGCAATTTGTGCCTTTGAAGCTCTCCCTATGTATTGGTTAGTATTATCTCCATTTTATATGTGGTGAAACTGAGGCACAGAAAGGTTAGGTGACTCATCCAAGGTTGTACCAATTGCCGTCAGATCAGGGAAAGATACCAGGTCTCCTGTTTCCAAGTCATATATTTTAGACTGTGTTCTTGTTCTCAGGACCCGTGTATAGTCTCCCACACCTAAAGCCAAACTGGACCTTTACTAAAGCTTTTTAAACAGTGGACTAAGATTTTTCCTCCCACTTCCTATTTAATGCCAAAACCAGAAATGGAAGCACTAAAATATTGAGACAGAGGCTTGTTCTCATGTACTTGATGGTGAAGATTGAAAGTAGAATTCAGATAAATCTGATGAGACAGTATATGTTGCCAGGTGTCTAGCATAACTTTGTAGAAAGCAGGAATCTATATTGTTCAGATAAGTTTCAGAGAACCATTCAAAAGTTTCACACTTGACTGAACTGAAACCAAACTCAGAAACTTTCAAGGATCACCCACCACTGGTATTAACAAAAAATGCCTAATTATCTTTATTATGACAGATGTAGATCCACAATAGGGAGATGAGCTGAAGAGACCAGAATAAACTAGGGCTTATCACATAACAGCTATGGATATTTTCACAAACTGACCAAGTAAATCTGACCCGTGCTCAGTGTGAGTCACTTTACTTTCAATAAATATTTATAATAAATACTGAATCAGCAGAATCTGGGAAACAAGCTGCTCCAGTGTTCTACTAACAATCAATTTATTTTAATAAAAAAATCAAGATCAACAGTTTCTGTGATTTGCTCCAGCTCAAGTCATACCTTTGAAAGTCAAGCAAAACAATTTCAAAAACTTTTCCTAACTGGCACCACAAACCAACACAGCTGTATACAACACAATGTTAAATAAATGAAAGTCAGTGGGACTTGGGGTCCTAAATCATTTAGGATAAGTCTATACAACCCACACTAGGAAGTGTCAGATGCTGGGTTGATGGACTTGGGCTCACAGGCTACCACTATAATGCTAAAAACAGCTGTGATGGGCTTGGGCTGAAATGTGGGCTCTGAAGCCCACCTCCTCCCTAGGCTTTAGAGTCCTAGTTTGAGCCCAAACATCTACACAGCTATTTTTAGCACGGTAGCGCAAGCCCAAGTCTGTGAGCCTGGGCTCTGAGACTTGCTACCGTGGGCTGCCACTTGCCATATAGATGGTGCTTTTGAAAATGTTACTAGTTTTACTATTTCAGTTTGGGGTGTGATTTGTTACTGAATTAACTAAATCAGAACAACCCTTAGGCCTAGTCATCTCTAGGAAATAAAGGTGTGTTCCTTCTAGATTAGACACTTGTAGTACATTCTACATGGGGCTACATCTTGAAACCAAACCATTCAAAGACGCAAGCTGGTACAGAACATAGTAGTTCTCTTATTGAGCTGGGCTTCTTGCAGGGATCATGTGCACCAGTGCTTAGGCATCTGCACTGGCTGCCCATACCCATGGTCTTCATGTGGAGTTTAAGGTGTTGGTCATGATCTATAAAGCCCTAAATGGCCTGGGACCAGCCTATGTGAGGGATCTCCTCTCTCCCCATGTCTAACTGCCCCAGCTGTAGTCAGCATAGGTGCTCGAGCTAGCTCCCTCGATCATACAAGAGAGGGAGTGGCTGGTGGGTTGTTCTCTGTTTGGGCTCCAGGACTCTGGAACTTGCTCCTCCCTTGGTCTGAAAAAGACCAAATGTAGTGACCTTCTGGGCATGCTGCTAAAGATACCTGTTGGACAGTTTTTGGAGAGAGTTGAGGGTACACTTCCTAGATGATGAAGGATCAGAAAAAGAGTTTTGTATATGGCTGGCTGGCTGAGTTATTGCAGAATTGATTCTTATAATGCTGCTAAGATCTGATTGCAGTGCTAATGATATGTGTATCGGAGTTCCTAGAGCCCTGAATAGGCATCTTTTCAGTTATTATTCAAATCTAAATACTATCTGGTAGCTAACATGTAGTAACTAACATGAGATAAAACCCTTGTGAAGACAAGTAGTCTATCCCACCCTGCTAATATGTGTGAAAACTACAAACTACCTTGTCTTCTCTAGGATTTATCAGGTGGAAGTTTCCACGTTCGCTAATATATGGTAGATGTAGTCAATGGAGCTATGGCAGTTTACACCAGCTGAGGATCTGCTCCTATGCATTTATGTTTGAGAAACTGAGACAGTTCTGATGATGCACCAAAGCCTCTCTTTAAAACTTGTAAAATTCATTTTCTAGCCTTAGTAATCTGTGATGTACATTATACTTGGAATTGAATAGATTCGATACAACTCCTCTGTGTGTGAAGCTTGCTGTGTGGCATGCAAATATTTCAGTAAAATATTATACCAGCTATACAATATTATTTCAATTGCAATTAGATCAGGTTAAAATATAGCATATAGTTTGCAAATCCAAAGATATAAAAGAAGTAAGATAAGATGGGTCCAGAGTGGAGGGGGAAAAGTATATTTAAAGCAACTTCATAACATTTTTGGTTGTTTTGCAAAACACGGGCTGGAAACTGTCTTTTGTTTTTTAAAAATTGAAATGTTATGTGCAATCATTCTTTCATATGGGCCGATGTCCTTGCCAAAACCTGAGAGTGCACTGACGCATCAACCAGCAGACATTTGGAAAATGTTTGCTGACCTTTTACAAAAAAAATACATGTCATTAAAAATCTGAAGTTTCTTCACCACTTGGCTCCTGCACTCCCTTTTCAATCTGCACCAGCCTGCTTCTGAAATAGCTTTATTCACTGTTGTCTAGCTGCTGTTTTTGCTGAATATCAATGTCTATCAACCCATTCTCCTTTAAATATTTTATTTCAATTTGAGATTTTTCCAGATCACAAATGAAAGTAGAAATGGATTCTATTTGCCTAGAAAAGATTCCATGCCACCCAGTCTAAGGCCCTGAGTTAGTTACTTGCTTAACTTTAAACATGTCATTTGTTTCATTGACCAAATTTGGGTCTAAAGTCAGAGCATGCATTGTAGCAAGGAAAAGTTAGCTATCATGTATGCCAATTTACAGTGAATTTGATCCATTTGCCTGTACTGACACAGTTATCACTGCTATATACGGAAAAGAGCTATTAGGCTAATTGATGAATCCCACTTTCAGAGCAGTGGGAATTACTAATTAAATTTCAAAAATCAAGCAGAATCTGTTTAAGGCTCCTATCAGAATTTCAGATCAGCATCCTTTTGCTAGGATATTGCATTACTAATTAAATTTCAAAAATCAAGCAGAATCTGTTTAAGGCTCCTATCAGAATTTCAAATCAGCATCCTTTTGTTAGGATATTGCATGTCCTTTAGCACTGTGACATTACCCAGGGTACAAGTTCGGCCAATGAACAGCTGTGTCTCCTCAGTTCTCCAACTTGGGATGCCTTTTACATTGCTTTGCTGTGGGAGTTACCACTCCTGGTCTGCTCAGACACAGCCTCCAGCATGTAAATTAGTCCCAGTTATACTGCAAGAGTGCTATGCCCAGCCACCCTTGAACTGCATTGCTGAGCTACACCAGCAAATTCTTACTTACAGATTTTCCCCCAGAAATATATTCCTTGTATTGCCCAGCTCTCTGCTGGACAATACAAGCTCATATAAAGTCCACCATGTTATTAATAGAAAATGATATGCACATATTCTGTTATGCCAAATGGAGTTTCCCAAACACTGCAATCCAAGCATACTGGTTTAGATAAAACAATAACACAATTTTATTAACTATAGAAAGGTAGATTTTAAGTGACTACAAGTCATGAGGCATAAAAGTAAGAATTGGTTACAAGAAAATAAAGTAAATCACAACTAAAATCTAATTTAACAAGCTAGAGTGAATTCAAAGCAAAAGGTCTCTCTCACCACATGTTCTAGCAGTCTTACAGGCTGAATTCCTTTCAGCCAGGATCCCTCCACAGTCCAATGATGCTTCCTTTGTCATTCAAGTGTTGTCAATGCCATGAGTAGAGATGCAGGAAGAGATTTTGGGCCATCTGTGCCCCATTCTTATACCTTTTCCTCTCTTTGAGAATCATCTCCAGCTGGGGTTTAGGAGACCAGAAAGTCTGTGGGGAATCTCCAGCTGTTTCTTTGCCAAGATGTGAATTTCTCACTCACACCATTTTTCCTGTCAAAGAATGGCCACTTAGCCAGATGAGAGTCCATTGGATTTTGTTGACACTTGGCTGAAGCATCAGTTTGTATTTTGTGTCTGAGGAACTGGTTTGTGGCTGCTTCCCCATGTCTCAGTAACATCACCGAGTAGAATCTGATAACTTTATATACAATGTTGCCACACATATTTTACCAGGACATTAACAACAATAATAATCAGCAAATTATACATTTTCAAATGATACCTCACAAGGCACACTTTGTACAAAGTTTATCATAGTTTTGAAAAAGGGTGGACATAGGGATACCGACTATCACAAGTATATCCCATAACTCTTTGGGATTTTAGGCTTTGTTGGGCAAAATTATTTTCCAACAACAATTTGGCCAAAATACATAGATAAAGTGTAAGAAAATTTGCTTATTCTAAAATACTTTCTTTTCACCACACTCAAGTGCAGCACAATCACTAGTCAGTAACATCATGACTGCCACAAAACCTCTCCAAACATATCTGTCCCAAGAGGACTATGCTGCTGTCAAGTTTATTGTCCAGTTCTACGACAGAGGTTTAATTGTTTCTTTGCTATAGTGACATCCATTGGGAACAGTGTTTTTAAAGTAGTGCTTTCCATGGCAGATTTCTGAGTTACGCTTTCTTAGACCTAGCCGAGAATTACTGGGATATTTGTTTCTTTTATTAAAAAATAAAGCACCTTCAGCTAATTAGACCTCTCACTTGGCTGAGCATTCTGACACTTCCTTTTGCCAAATAAGATGTCATTGCTTGTGTGATGTGGTGTCCAGCGTACTATGTTATTGAACAAGAGGTGGGAGTCTTAAAAAAATGGTATGAATAAATACATTAAACATGTCTGCTCTGCTAATCAGCTGTGGCATACACCTGTTCATTTTGCCCTGAGAACCAGAGTGTAGCTCCTTCTCCCTTCTGGCTCGGGAAACTAAATTAAAGATTTTCCTGGGTGTCTGCCAATGAGATGGTATTTCTTATTGCACTCCAGATCATTGAAAGACATGGATTAACTTCTCTCCTTTTCCCTCATCAGCTTCTCCTAGGAATGGGAGAATGAACAGCAGAGGTGGTCAAATAGGGGGGAAAACTATTTTCAAATATAATATTCATTATGTATCACCAGCATGTAAATAATATGTTTTCGAAACAGTTTTCTGCAAAATCCTTTAAAGGGTATATGCTGCTACTATGTCTGCCCTTTCCGCTAGCTCTTTTACTTGCTATTTACTGTTAATTTTCAGGGGCTCTGCTGGTAAGGAGATCTGTGAGGGATATATGGTGATAATTTGCAGGAATAATTGCCTCTAGGCTTTAAAAAAAGGCAGCATTCATAAGCCAGCATCAGTACCATGTTTGGATCTTTTCTACAATTTGGAAATGGTTGACATGTTTTAAATTACTTAGTAGTGTGAAAATATATAACCAGCTGAAGACTGTTGACTGTGTAAATATTTCATTGGTAGGGTTGCCAGCCCTTGATTAATAAAGTAATATTTATTCAAAGCTATTTATGTTGATTTCATTTAATAATGCGAGTGGATTTAAAGTTGACAAAACTTGCCAAAGAGGATTAAGATGCAAGATAGTGGCTCACTATTTGCCTTTCACATTTTATAAAAAAAATGTTATCCTGAATCACTAATTAACAAAAACAAAATTCTAACATTTCCCTAATGTGAAATATATTAAATATGTATTAGAATATAAATACTTGTTAATGGTGTAATACACAGAGGTCATTCTCATGAACCATCCAAAGTTAAACAAAAATAATTCCCTGCTTTCCGATAAATATAACAAAAAGCATCCTGCCAGCCTTAACTTCTGATTCATTTGTTCTTATAACATTGTTGAACAACATCTCCAAGTGTATAAAAGACATCAAGTACAAGAGGAAAGATGCATGCACTCTTCTTACATCATGTCTTACGGTAAGGGCTTCATCATTCTCTCTTATATGTGGCTCACAATATTGCTAATGGTAGTGTGCTCAGTGCCAACAGTGTGCTCAGCCCCAGGAAACATATAGCCTTAGGCTTCAGTCCTGCAGTGAGCTCTGTACAGGCAAATCCCTGCACGTTTATGGAGCTTATTGCAGAATTGGGGTCTACTGCTCCATCTCTATATTTGGGCCAGATTATGCCTGACCTGTATTGCAAGCGTGCAGGGTGGAAAGGGTGCTCAACTCCTGCTCAAGGACCCGGTAGAATTACAATTCTGGGCTCTTGGAAGCATATGTATCATTCCATTTCTACTTCCTCGGGGTCACACAGCACTGCAAAGAAGGAGAGGAGGTGAAGTCATGGCCTTGCAGTGACCCTGGCATGCAGTGGGACATATGCCATACCACTAAAGGGATGTAGTAGCAGACACCCCAAAACCCTGTGCAACAGGGAGCTCCAAGAGGCATTCTTCCTCCATAAGGAAAAACGCATCCACTGAGGCAGTGTAACTCTATATTGCCTTTTCCTCTGGTCTACTCCTAGCAGACCCAGTTAAGGCCTTTGCAAGCAAGCTGGGGCAATGCACATAAATGCACAAGAACTGCAGCTGATTCTACAAGCTACCCAGCTATGCTCATCCATGTGACATCACAGGGCAGGATTTAGTCTTTAATGTTTATTGCAATGTAAACATTTCCACTGGCTGATCACAAATGTAGCCAAGGCCAAGGAAGCTTCCTTCTAAAATCTCTGCTGCAAGTTTCAGACAGTCAGAATCCTTGTTTTGTTTAAATACTGTACTGTATGGCCCAATTAATATGCATTCTAAAGTGTCTTCAACTCAGCTAGTTACAGGTAGGTCCTCAGGAAGCATTTAAATTAAATTTTATAGGTCTCTTGTAGTTTTGCTGCTTTTCATTACTTTCAAGATGAAAATCTTCTGTTGCGCACTCATTGTATGCAGCAAGGTGAGAGCTGTTCAGAGAGCAGTTGCTTCAGAAATGGATATTAACTGATTAGCAGTGATGGGTGAACAGGGTCAGATTATATCTGTATTTAGGGGTCATAATTGTAAGGTGCACCAGAGCACTCTGGAATTTCAAAATCCCAGGATGTGAAAGCCTTAGTCACAAATGGAGTAGGAGTAGTGGTTCCTGTTCTGGGACTACGCAAGGCTGAAGTTCCCATAGGCTGGGATTAGCTCATCCAGCTGAGATTCATTTATGTGCTGCAGACAATTATTATGTAAATCACACACACACACACCTGGCAAACCAGGAGTACAACTCTAGCTCTTCAGTTCCCCAAACAACATCTCCCATTCAAACTAAAGGAAAACTGTTAAAGCTGCTAGCAGTAGCAGACACTTGTACCTCTTGTGGGCCAGTATCTGGAGAGTAAGCATAAATTATCCATCCACATATGTTATATGACCAGCCCCGAAGATCTAGGAAGTGGAAAAGGGCCACCTTCTGCCCCTTCTGAGCTTGAAGAAGAGTGGTTAGAAAGCCACCAGATTCCTTCTCCAGGAGATATTTTTGGTTAAGGGCTGTGGGAAGCCTGTTCTGAAGAAGGGAGAAGGATTCCTCTGAGAAGCGGGGAAGGGATCCAAGTCCGCAGAGAGGGAGAGAGAGTTCTTGACTGCCCAGCCATTCCTAAGTTTTCATGAGACATGAGGGCAGTCCATCTGAGCTGTGTTTGCTTGTCTAGCTCTAACAAGAAATAGAAGCTGTGTAGAAACCATGAAGGAGCCAGAGAAGGTCTCGTGCTGTTGAGTAATACTGTGGGTGGTCCCACCAGAAGCCAGGTTAGGGCTATGGGTAAGCAGTAAAAATCATTTTGTGAAAATTTGTGTACACACTTTTCCCTTTCATTTTAGGCTTTTTCACACCGCAAAACTTTGGTTTTCAGTGACATTTGGGTAATTCCCTCCCCACTTCCCATGCTGAAGCATCTGAAAATGGAAAACACCACTTTTGCTCATGGTTTGGTGCTGTGAAACTTCAGGTGGGAATAGTCTGTTTTCATGCAAGAGGTGTTTTCATGCTAGAGGTGTTTTAATTGGTGACAGTTTTCTCCTGCTGACAGTGTCAGCTTTCTTCTTTTGGGAGATAAGGTGTAAACCATGATGTGCTTGGTATATTGCCCTTCCAACATGCATTAGTGCTCTCTGAATACATACATGATGGCCTGATTAGAGGGGCAATAGTGCATGTTTATACTTGGTCATGATACCTGTGGGATTATTCACATGCATATATACAAGGTTAGAGCCCTAGATGCAAAATACATCTTATTCCAATTCGGAGCTATCCAGCTTTTGTGTGTGTGTGTGTGTGTGTGTGTGTATGTCTAATGAACTTTGTGACTTTGTCCTCACCCACAACTATTTCAGATTTGGGGACAATTTGTACCTTCAAGTCAACAGGACAGATATGGGTACCTGCATGATCCCTCAGTATGCCAACATTTTTATGGCTGACTTAGAACAACGCTTCCTCAGCTCTCGTCCCCTTATACCTCTACTCTACTTGCACTACACTGATGACATCTTCATCATCTGGACCCATGGGAAAGAGGCTCTCAAGGAATTCCACCAAGATTTCAACAGTTTCCACCCTACCATCAACCTCAGCCTGGATCAGTCCACACAAGAGGTCCACTGCCTAGACACTACAGTGCTAATAAGTGATGGTCACATAAACACCACTCTATACCGGAAACCTATTGACCACTATACTTACCTACATGCCTCCAGCTTTCATCTAGACCACATCGCATGATCCATTGTCTACAGCCAAGCTCTACGAAACAACCACATTTGCTCCAACCCCTGAGTCAGAGACAACCACCTACAGAATCTCTATCAAGTGTTCTTACAACTACAATACCCACCTGCTGAAGTGAAGAAACAGATTGACAGAACCAGAAGGATACCGAGACGTCACCTACTACAAGACAGGCCCAACAAAGAAAGTAACAGAACGCCACTAGCTGTCACCTACAGCCCCCAACTAAAACCTCTCCAGCGCATCATCAAGGATCTACAACCTATCCTGAAGGACGATCCCTCACTTTCACAGACCTTGGGAGACAGGCCAGTCCTCGCTTACAGACAGCCCCCCAACCTGAAGCAAATACTCACCAGCAACTACACAACACACAACAAAAACACCAACCCAGGAACCAAACCCCGCTACAAACCCCGATGCCAACTCTGTCCACATATCTATTCAAGGGACACCATCATAGGACCTAACCACATCAGCCACGCCATCAGGGGCTCGTTCACCTGCACATCTACCAATGTGATATATGCCATCATGTGCTAGCAATGCCCCTCTGCCATGTACATTGGCCAAACCGGACTACATAAAAGAATAAATGGACACAAATCTCACATCAGGAATCATAACATTCAAAAACCAGCAGGAAAACACTTCAGTCTCTCTAGTCACTCAATAACAGACCTAAAAGTGGCAATTCTTCAACAAAAATCTTCAAAAATAGACTCCAACGTGAAGCTGCAGAACTGGAATTAATTTGCAAACTGGATACCATCAGATTAGGCCTGAATAGAGACTGGGAGTGGTTGTGTCATTACAAAACCTAAATTTAACTTCCCCAAAACTAATTTCCCCCTGCTGTTACTCACATCTTCTTGTCAACTGTCTGTAATGGGCCACTCTCTTACCACTTCAGAAATGGTTATTTTTTTCTCCCTTGGTATCCTGCTGTTAATTGATTTATCTCATTAGACTGACCTCACACTTGGTAAAGCAACCCCCCCATCCTTTCATGTATTTATATCTGCTCCTGTATTTTCAATCCATGCATCCAATGAAGTGGGTTCTAGCCACTAAAAGCTTATTCCCAAATAAGTTTGTTAGTCTTTAAGGTGCCACAAGGACTCCTCATTGTTTTATCTACACACACACATAGATAAACACACACATACATACACACGCATACATATATGTTATACCCGCAAAACATACATTCTACTTTTCAAACTTAAAAATAAAATAGGCTTGAGTTTAGTTTGAGGGATGGGCAATAATCCAGACCAGTTCTTATTTTAACTGAAATAGTTTGCCCAGTGCTAATTTTAACCCATACAATGTATTTATCTGCCAATAGTACTCTCATTCTCCCCACCCCATTATCTCACCTCCCACCACTGGAAAGTGTGATGTCACCGATTTGGTTAGATGTACTCTTTATTTATAGAATCCTGCTATTGAAAGATGCATATTCTTCTTACCAGGCATAGCTATCTCTGCAGGGAAGAAGGAGATGTAAGCACTGTCTAGATATTGTAGATATCTCCAGGGAAATAGTAGATTTAGGGCCTAATTATGCAAGCCTTTCTCTCCCATGAAAGTCATACATGGAGGGACGGGAATCTCTATCAAAGGCTGTGTGAAGGTAAGTATGACACCTTTACCTAGGGTGAAAAAAAGCAAAGAGGAAATGCTGTGTGTAAACTAGAAAATTAGTTAGAGACCTCTGACAAAGCTGTTTATCTTTTCTTAATAAAGTTCTTGCAGTTTACAAAAGAATGACTCTGTTATTCTGTACCAAGCTTCGACACATGACCCAGACTTTTTCTGCCATTTGAGGAATGTAATTTAAATTAGATTTAGAATCCTCTGTGTGCCCAATCATGTCACCTGCTGGAATGTTCAGATTATGTAGAATTAATTTTATGTTTTGTTTTATTTAAATAAATAAGTAGCATTGAAGTCCAATCATTTGAGTGCAACTTAAAAATAGAACTAGGACTAAATTCCTCCAGGGGTCTAGAGAGATCCTGGCATAGGCATCCAGCAGTGGACAGTTCCCCCAAGAGAGAAGGCTGCAGAAGTAGAAAGCAGTTCATACTGGGGTATGCATAGGAGGCCAGCACAACCCTAAAACTAGCCCATGCTGGCTGGAAAGTGAGCGTGGCTCATGCAGCAAGAGTCTCTGCTGATTCAGCACCATCCTGTAGCCAGAGCTCCCAGCAGGAGATAAAGCTGCTTCCTTCCATTTAAACCACCTGCCTATTCTTCATTCAAATTCCTTTGGGACACAAAGATTCTTGCTGTGCTACATGTAGAAAATCAGGCACACAGTATTTCACTCAAATATTAAAATTCTGATTCCCCTGTCTTTTTTCCTCTGGTGAAAAGAGCCATGTAAAATGGAATGCAATTGGAATTGATTATCATTTTAAAAGATTGCCCTGTTATGAATGATGATGATGTCTTTCTACTCTGTTAGCACATAGTGGCCTCAGTCAAAGGTCTGTGCCCCATTCTGCTAGGCACTGTACACACAAATAACAGAAAGCCAGTCTCTGCCCTGACCAGTTTAGCTTTACAGCCCTTTATGGCACATGAACATCACTAAGGCTAAGATTTTGTCAGGGATATTTTTAGTAAAAGTCACTGACAGGTCACAGGCAATTAACAAAAATTCACGGAAGCTTGTGACCCGTCCCTCACTTTTACTAAAAATGTCCATGACAAAACAGGGAGGGAGGACGGTCAAGCATCCTGCCTGGCTGTGGCTGGGAGCTGCGGCTCCTATCCCGTGGCTGGCAGCTGGGAGGGACGCCCGCCTGTGTGGCTGGGGAGCAGCGGGGGATTCCCCGCTTCCCTGGGACTGGGGGGCTATCGGGGATTCCCCCAACAGGCGGGGGAGCTGTGAGGCTTCCCCACCGCTTGTGGCGGCTAGAGAGCTGCCGGGGTCCCCCGCATCCGCAGGGACTGGGGAGCTCCCGGGGATTCTCCCGCCCACGAAGGCTGGGGAGCTGCGGGGATCCCCTGCCACTCGGGGCAACAGGGGTAGCCGGAAGCTCCCGGCCACCACGGGAGGTGGGGGAATCCTGCAGCTCCCGGCTGCTAGGGGCTGAAGTCACAGAAGTCATGGATTCCGTGACCAAATCATAGCCCTAAACATAACTAATGGCACTCTCAGCTGGGGCTGGTTGAAAAGTTTCCATCAAAATTGGGTTTGATGGAAGCCTGGGTTTTCAACTCCAAAGGGGGTTTCCATAGAGGGTGTCTGCTTTCTGCACAGAATCTCCTAAAAAGGGAACACCCCAAACTCAAAAGCCACTCCTATTATGCACCATGGTAGCTCAACACGAGGGCAGCCCGCGCTGTGCTGTGGGAGAGAGTTCGGCCCCGGGAGCGGAAATGGCGACGTGGGACCCCTGACTCACAGCTCCCATGAGGCATTGCGGGGCCATTTCTGAACCGGAATGTTCCCTTTAAAACCCAAACGCTTTTGGGTAAATTTTTTGGGTTTGGCTGAAAAATTCTGACTTTTGATTTTTTTGCCAAAAAGTTCAAATTGTCTTGGGGGCGGGGGATCAGCACATTTTCTGACCAAGTCTACTTTCAGTTCATTGCCTACCAGTGAAGCCACCAGCACCTCACAGACTTTCTTTTATTACTCTTTGTACACCTCTGTGTCCCGACCAAAATGGAGGCCACATTGTGCTACATACTGTACACAGTAAGAGACAGTTTCTACCCCGGAAGACTTACAGTCTAACTAAACAAGACAGATAGCTGTAGAAAACACCTATATAGGTCATCCAGTTCATCCTTCTGTGGATACAGGGTGGTTTCCTAGAACATATACTTGTTGCAAGTAGTTTTCCTCATAGTCTAGTGCAGGGGTTCTCAGACTTCGTTGCAGTGTGACTCTCTTCTGACAACAAAAATTACTACATGACCCCATGAATGGGGACTGAAGCCTGAGCCCACCCAAGCCCCACTATCCCATAAGGGGGGGGCCAGAGCCCGAGCCCCACTGCTCCAAGAGGCGGAGGAGGGGGCTGTAATCTGAGCCCCACCCATTAGGGTTGATGCCATCAGGCTTTGGCAGTGGGGCTCAGGCTTTGGCGCCAGGCCCCAGCAAGTCTAAGCCAGCCCTGGCAACCCCATTAAAATGGGGTCACAACCCACAGCTTGAGAACCACTGGTCTAGTGTTAAATATCCAAAGAATGGACCATACTCTACCGTCTAATGGATCTCACTGTTGAAGAAATATCCTTTTTCTTAATTTATGTAGTGCTATAAATGTGCACCTCTATTTACATTAGATAAAGCATGCCAAAGAATGGAATTCCTATCCTGAGTACAGTCTAAAAGGAATGGATGAGTACAATACAGAACAATGGAAAACCAAACAAACAGAGTCACTAGTGACCTTTACAGCTGGAGTGCTTCAGAGAACACTGCAGTTTTGAGAAAGTAAATGGAAAACAAGCACAAGGTATAGCATGGAAGAAGATATGGATTTACAAATGGAAGGAGACAGAGGAAGCAATCAAGAGGAAATATAACAAGAACATAGGAGTATAGGAGGAGATAAAAGTAAGATGTAGGAAAACATGGATTTATGGACTGTTTTGAAAATGAGAAATCTAAACCTTGTGGAAGGAGGATTGGGGTTGATTTTCTTAATTACATCCCTCTTATTTTTAGCTACACTGTTCTCTTGTATAATCCTGTACAAGGTTTGGCATCGTTCTAAAGTGAACCCATCATAGTTGTTACAAGCCTAGATGTTGAATGTCATGTGTTTCAGAAGGATGCTATATTAGGGCGTGACCAACCCAGTGAGCCCTAAAGTCTTGCGTCTCTCCCACCTCCCATATTTTAACACTTTAGTACCAAATCCCAATACCAAATCTCACTTTAGTCTCCTGTTGAGGATAGCTCAGCACTTTCACTATATTGCAACCCTTTATTCTCAGAGAACCAGCTCCCTGTGGTCAACTCTGTTCCCTAGCCTGCTTCTCCTGTGCCTCAGGCCTGCCTCTTCGCTCATTTTTTTTCCTCCTGCCAGCCAACATGCCACAGTGCTTAGGGTCAGCTTCTCCTGGGAGGCAGCTGGTGCAGCAGCAGCTACTAAACTCATGCATGTCCAGCCCACCTGGCTCATCTCACTGCTGTTGCTCCACTGCCCAGTGCTGGCCTTTCTGCCTCTCCACAAGGGCACCTGTTGGGCCTAGTCGTGGTTGGCACAACTGGTGAGCATGGCCTTATGCACCAGGAGACGAGAGAAAGAGTGAACAGAAAGTTGAAGCTGGAGCCACTTGAGATCATCCATTGACTTTTTCTCCAGTTATATTCCTTTAGAACAACAACAGCTACAAACATGCTGAATATGAGAAACAGAAAGAATACATTTTTACCAACTATAAATGGAACTCAGTGGTCAAAATAAAAGCAGGGAAGCAGAGTATAAACCGTCAATCAGAGCACAGCCCCACTCTGACATATGGTTGAGTTTATGGTTTTGTGTGATATTTAAAAAGAACAGGAAAGCACACAACTTTTTAAAAAACATTGTCTCTTAAAATAGAGTGTAAATGAAGGTATGTGATGCACACTTTCATTAACAGCCTGGGAAGCATAGTTACTTTTGTACAATCACACCTTTTAGCATCCAGGTTTAAAATTATAACTCAGCTGTCCATTCAACACACTTCATGATTTAAGAGAGCATTACAAAATATTCCTCTAGAATTACAGCATTCTGATTTATGTGCCTTATTAATTCTATGTGAAAAAAAGATCTTTGATAAAAGCAACTTTCTGCTGGTGAAGTATGCAGAGTAGGAGCCTTAGGGAATAAAAGTCCAATGATATTCTGAGTTCTCTTGATCCAGAATGGTCTGTCTCTCTGTGCCATGTTTATTCTCAGATAACCCAGATTTCTTAATGCACTTTTAAAAAAATTAGTCCCCCCCTCCAAGAGTCAACACTCTTTAGGAGGGTGGGAGCCAATTATAAACCAATGACAGGGTGATTTTCTTAGGCAAATCTTCACCAGGTTGAAAAGAGTAAGCTACTGGGGATGCAAAAGGAGCTGTAATGCACACGCTAGAAGCTCTCTGAATAGTCTAGAATGATCTAAAGATGGATGTTAACCACGGGCCAGCTTCTGATGCCTTACTCGTGTTCAGAAGTACCTTGTCTGCACCACCTTGGCCAGTTTATTAAAAGAAAGGTGGACATATTAAGTCACATAGAGATGGATAAGGATTAAGATTCCATGTAAATGAGCTAACCTACTTGTGATCTACTATTAGCCTAACTGAGACACAGGTCAAGGTGAAATGTGTTTGGATACCTCAATTAGCTGATTGCCAGCACAGCAAACCTGCCCATTTTCTGAACTTGGTGAGCTTGGTTTCCAGCTAGCTCTACATTCATTAATCACTAAACTGCTCTTAGTCAGCCTTTTCTATTTAATTTCAGTATAGTGGTGATGGTGGTTATATGTGAAGTTTTCTGTGGCTGTTCAGACTCTTTTCTTTGCTCCCACAACGCATGTGAGAGAAGTTCCCAGATTATTAGAAGAGATGACGCTAGACCACATTAATGACATAATGTTTGCAAAGCAAAGTGGTACCCTAAGTATTATTATTACTTATATAGTGCGTATAGTCACCATTGGAAGCCTGGCTTTAAGTCCAGTTGGGACGAAGGTGGAAGAAGGCTTTGCACAAATTCTATATCCCACTACTTTCACTGCATCTGTGCAGCTGGGAAATTGAGATAACTAGCACATTCAGTTCCTTTGCTGTTTGCTTTCATTATAAAGTGCAACCAAAAAGAAAGAGATCTAGGCAAGTGTAGACTGCTGAAAAGAGAGATGTAAAATGGGTTTTTCAAGTTGTCCAGCCCAAACTCCCTCATAACAATGGTTAAAACTGGCAAGATGCATTCAAACCCAGACAGCTCTGAAATGCTTTTAATACCAATTTGTTTATTAAAAGATATTCAGAGGAACAGCCTATTCTAAATCTTTTGAATGCCCCCTTACCATATGATGTGTGGAGGTGGGAAGGGGAGATTTGCTACAGTACAAAAAAATTGAATGCCTATGTGTGGAAATGGAAAAGAATGCATAAAGGTAAAGGGTTATGTGAGTAAGTAAGGGTACTGGAAGGGCTTTATGAATGGGGAGAGGAATAGGAGCATTTATTGAACAAATAGGTAGAATTTGGCTATCCCATTGGGTCCCACTAATGGAGATGACTCCGATGGAGTGGAAGGGAGGAGTATGGGCTCTGTACCTTTCCCCTAAATCCCATAAAAGCCCCTCCATAGCTTCTCTGTGGAGATCGAACTCTGCAGAGCAGTGCTATTTGAGTGGTTGATCTTCACAATATCTCTCTTTCAAACCCCACAGGAAATAAACCAGATGATGCATACAAATCCCAACAGGATTATCTATCTAGTTTTCTCCTCAGCACTCTGAACACCCCACTCACTCACTGGATGACTGAATGCCATCGCCAGTACAGGGGAAAGCACAAAGTCCACGTAGACTAAGGGGGGCTGAAGGCAGCATAGAGGTACTGGGTTGCTGGGGAAATAGTCCTGCTCTCAAGCAAATCTCAGAAGATCCATGAGTTTCATGACCTTGATCCTCTTCTCGTTCCCCAGGAATCAAACCCCCTTTCAACGGTAAGGCAAAATAATTTACTAAGTCAGAGAAGAAAAATAAATCCTGATGTTGCCAGTTAGTCTGAATAGGTCTATTCCAGCACCCACACAGAGCCTCATCAGCTTGAGGGGACTCTGTGCAGGTCCATCGGAACAGATACATTTTCTGCATCCAGGCCATAGGGTGTAATGCATTTCAAACGTTGGACCTAGTGCGTATATAGATAAGGTACATTTGAACCAGTTACACCAGTACAATACCCTAACATACACACTCTACACTGGGGTAAGTCATAGTAGCACAAGCACCAATTTAAACCAAGGCAGTGCATCTACACGGGGGAGGTTTGGTAGTATAGCTACATTAGTGTAAAACCTTAGGGAAGACAGATTATTGAGTAGAAGTTGTTGTGGCAATAAAAGAGATATAGACATGGCTTGCATCTCTAACTTTTTCATTTCATTGACTTCAGTGGAGTTGTGCCAGTTTATACCATCTGAGGATCTGACCCAAGAGATGTATTTTTATCTGCACCAAAGTATAGATGGCTGTTTGTTGGCTTTATATTTAGCTTTGAGATAACTTCCATGAGACGCCAAAACACAAAGACATATAAATACAGGCTGAGTGCTGGAAAATCTTTTAGACTATTGGCAACAAAACACATTGAAGCAATGTTAGGATTATTGACACCCAGACAAAAGCTAGGAATATTCCAAGTGAAGGCTGATGCTGTATTTTGAACAGGTCCTGCTGGTGTGTTTATGTGTTTCAGAATGTACCCCGGTGAGATGTAAATGACTTTGTGAATGGTATAGAAAATATTGTTCTTGTGTTTAAAGTGTCAGTTTGTGTGATTTCAGAACAGCTTCAACTTCGAGCCAAACTACTTCAGAGTCTTCAGAGGCAGCAAATTCCATGACTCAGCAGAAGCTGAGACTGAAAGTGCTTGTTTCAGCAGGGACTAGTGCTATTAAGATCCTAAAGTATCCAGAGGTTTCTATAATCCCTTAAAATATTTTCCATGCTGTTTTCCCCCATTTAGTTCTTGTACACTTATAAGGGAGGCCAGTGTCACTAATGAGTTCCAATCTGCATGTTTCATGATCACACCAGCTGGAGCCTTTTTCATCCAAAGTGATTGTTCCCTATGTCTTATTTATTTGGGGCCGGATTATGCATTCCCCTTACATAGCTATGCTGTGGGGAAAGGCAGATGGGGAAAGGATGCTCCACACCCTTGCAGAGCATATATAGGAGCTGGAACTCAGGAGTGTGGGGCTGCTGCTCAAGTGATGGTTTAGCCTAACTAAAAGAAGGTTGAGGGGAGATATGATTGCTTTCTATAAATATATCAGAGGGATAAATACAGGAGAGGGAGAGGAATTATTTCAGCTCTGCACCAATGTGGACACAAGAACAAATGGGTATAAACTGGCCACCAGGAAGTTTAGACTTGAAATTAGACGAAGGTTTCTAACCATCAGAGGAGTGAAGTTTTGGAATAGCCTTCCAAGGGAAGCAGTGGGGGCAAAAGATCTATCTGACTTTAAGATTCTACTTGATAAGTTTATGGAGGAGATGGTATGATGGGATAACGTGATTTTGGTAATTAATTGATCTTTAAATATTCATGGTAAATAGGCCTAATCCCCTGAGATAGGATATTAGATGGATGGGATCTGAGTTACCCAGGAAAGAATTTTCTGTAGATCTGGCTGGTGAATCTTGCCCATATGCTCAGGGTTTAGCTGATCGCCATATTTGGGTTCAGGAAGGAATTTTCCTCCAGGGCAGATTGGAGAGGCCCCGGAGGTTTTTCGCCTTCCTCTGTAGGATGGGGCACGGGTCACTTGCTGGAGGATTCTCTGCTCCTTGAAATCTTTAAACCACGATTTGAGGACTTCAATAGCTCAGACATAGGTGAGGTATTTCGTAGGAGTGGGTGGGTGAGATTCTGTGGCCTGCGTTGTGCAGGAGGTCGGACTAGATGATCAGAATGGTCCCTTCTGACCTTAGTATCTATGAATCTATGAATCTATTTGATCAGTCCCTTTGTAAGCAACATTCCAAAAAACAGAGGGCAGGGAGGGGCAGAAAGGAGGAAGAGCCATAGCTCTGGCCCGGTGCTACACAAGCCAGCAGGACTAGGGAAGTATATACAAATATAATTTCAAATTATACAATTAAATTCAAATTACAAATTATATACAAATGCACAAAGCCTTGGAAACAAGCAGGGAGAACTGGAGGTCCTGGTGATGTCAAGGAATTATGACGTGATTGGAATAACAGAGACTTGGTGGGATAACTCACATGACTGGAGTACAGTCATGGATGGTTATAAACTGTTCAGGAAGGACAGGCAGGGCAGAAAAGGTGGGGGAGTAGCACTGTATGTAAGGGAGCAGTATGACTGCTCAGAGCTCCGGTACGAAACTGTGGAAAAACCTGAGTGTCTCTGGATTAAGTTTAGAAGTGTGTGCAACAAGAGTGATGTCATGGTGGGAGTCTGCTATAGACCACCGGACCAGGGGGATGAGGTGGATGAGGCTTTCTTCCGGCAACTCACGGAAGCTACTAGATCGCATGCCCTGATTCTCATGGGTGACTTTAATTTTCCTGATATCTGCTGGGAGAGCAATACAGCGGTGCATAGACAATCCAGGAAGTTTTTGGAAAGCGTAGGGGACAATTTCCTGGTGCAAGTGCTAGGGGAGCCAACTAGGGGGAGCGCTTTTCTTGACCTGCTGCTCACAAACCGGGTAGAATTAGTGGGGGAAGCAAAAGTGGATGGGAATCTGGGAGGCAGTGACCATGAGTTGGTTGAGTTCAGGATCCTGACGCAGGGAAGAAAGGTAAGCAGCAGGATACGGACCCTGGACTTCAGGAAAGCAGACTTTGACTCCCTCAGGGAACAGATGGCCAGGATCCCCTGGGGGACTAACATGAAAGGGAAGGGAGTCCAGGAGAGCTGGCTGTATTTCAAGGAATCCCTGTTGAGGTTACAGGGACAAACCATCCCGATGAGTCGAAAGAATAGTAAATATGGCAGGCGACCAGCTTGGCTTAATGGTGAAATCCTAGCGGATCTTAAACATAAAAAAGAAGCTTACAAGAAGTGGAAGCTTGGACATATGACCAGGGAAGAGTATAAAAATATTGCTCGGGCATGTAGGAAAGATATCAGGAGGGCCAAATCGCACCTGGAGCTGCAGCTAGCAAGAGATGTCAAGAGTAACAAGAAGGGTTTCTTCAGGTATGTTGGCAACAAGAAGAAAGCCAAGGAAAGTGTGGGCCCCTTACTGAATGAGGGAGGCAAGCTAGTGACAGAGGATGTGGAAAAAGCTAATGTACTCAATGCTGTTTTTTGCCTCTGTTTTCACTAACAAGGTCAGCTCCCAGACTGCTGTGCTGGGCAACACAAAAATGGGAAGAGATGGCCAGCCCTCTGTAGAGATAGAGGTGGTTAGGGACTATTTAGAAAAGCTGGACGTGCACAAGTCCATGGGGCCGGACGAATTGCATCCGAGAGTGCTGAAGGAATTGGCGGCTGTGATTGCAGAGCCCTTGGCCATTATCTTTGAAAACTCGTGGCGAACGGGGGAAGTCCCGGATGACTGGAAAAAGGCTAATGTAGTGCCCATCTTTAAAAAAGGGAAGAAGGAGGATCCTGGGAACTACAGTCCGGTCAGCCTCACCTCAGTCCCTGGAAAAATCATGGAGCAGGTCCTCAAAGAATCAATCCTGAAGCACTTAGAGGAGAGGAAAAGTGATCAGGAACAGTCAGCATGGATTCACCAAGGGAAGGTCATGCCTGACTAATCTAATCGCCTTTTATGATGAGATTACTGGTCTGTGGATGAAGGGAAAGCAGTGGATGTATTGTTTCTTGACTTTAGCAAAGCTTTTGACACGGTCTCCCACAGCATTCTTGTCAGCAAGTTCAGGAAGTATGGGCTGGATGAATGCACTCTAAGGTGGGTAGAAAGCTGGCTAGATTGTCGGGCTCAACGGGTAGTGATCAATGGCTCCCTGTCTAGTTTGGCAGCCGGTGTCAAGTGGAGTGCCCCAGGGGTCGGTCCTGGGGCCCGTTTTGTTCAATATCTTCCATAATGATCTGGAGGATGGTGTGGATTGCACTCTCAGCAAATTTGCGGATGATCCTAACCTGGGAGGAGTGGTAGATACGCTGGAGGGGAGGGATAGGATACAGAAGGACCTAGACAAATTGGAGGATTGGGCCAAAAGAAATCTAATGAGGTTCAATAAGGATAAATGCAGGGTCCTGCACTTAGGATGGAAGAATCCAATGCACCGCTACAGACTAGGGACCGAATGGCTCGGCAGCAGTTCTGCGGAAAGGACCTAGGGGTGACAGTGGACGAGAAGCTGGATATGAGTCAGCAGTGTGCCCTTGTTGCCAAGAAGGCCAATGGCATTTTGGGTTGTATAAGTAGGGGCATAGCGAGCAGATCGAGGGACGTGATCGTTCCCCTCTATTCGACACTGGTGAGGCCTCATCTGGAGTACTGTGTCCAGTTTTGGGCCCCACACTACAGGAAGGATGTGGATAAATTGGAAAGAGTACAACGAAGGGCAACGAAAATGATTAGGGGTCTAGAGCACATGACTTATGAGGAGAGGCTGAGGGAGCTGGGATTGTTTAGTCTGCAGAAGAGAAGAATGAGGGGGGATTTGATAGCTGCTTTCAACTACCTGAAAGGGGGTTTCAAAGAGGATGGCTCTAGACTGTTCTCAATGGTAGCAGATGACAGAACGAGGAGTAATGGTCTCAAGTTGCAATGGGGGAGGTTTAGATTGGATATTAGGAAAAACTTTTTCACTAAGAGGGTGGTGAAACACTGGAATGCGTTACCTAGGGAGGTGGTAGAATCTCCTTCCTTAGAGGTTTTTAAGGTCGGCTTGACAAAGCCCTAGCTGGGATGATTTAACTGGGACTTGGTCCTGCTTTGAGCAGGGGGTTGGACTAGATGACCTTCTGGGGTCCCTTCCAACCCTGATATTCTATGATTCTATGATTCTAAGTACACTATGCCCCAACACCTCTTAAAGTGATGTGGCAGATCCAAGGAGCTACAGGAGTCAGAACACCGCATGGCACTCCTCAGATTGGCACAGCATGGAATTGCTTCAATGCAGGACTGTGGCTAACTGTCCAAATTTACCTCTTCCTAGATTTGACACCAAGTTCTCTATTTATTATATTTATGGTTTTTTTGTCACAAAGCAGCCGCTAACATTTTTAAAAATTGTTTTGCCACTTAACTGAATTACAATGAAAAGTCATGAGGAAGCTGTATGACTCTGAGTATGTTCACAAGTCACTGAAGCAGGACTAAACAATTTAGATGCACAACCTTTCCTTGGAGGGGGGTTAAGTTCATGAACATTAGATTTTATCATATCTCCTCATAAGCCTGATCATCTGACCATTGAAGTTGAGAGGCGCTTTTATGTTGATTAAAATATGTGAATATTTTATCCACTATCCCACCAGTTGGAAACATGCAACTCTGGACTAGATCTGTCTTGAGGAAGAGTTTAAATGTCTGCCCATTTGCCCACTTAAATAGGACTCTAGTCCTGCTTCTTCTTTTATTATCCAGGTACTTCTGCCACTTCTGTTTCCTCAATAATGCAGTAGGGATTGCACTGTTCATTTGGCATGAGGGTCTTTAGCCACACGGTATCAGAGGGGTAGCCATGTTAGTCTGTATCTACAAAAACAACTAGGAGTCCAGTGGCACCTTAAAGACTAAACAGATTTATTTGGGCATAAGCTTTCGTGGGTAAAAAACCCACTTCTTCAGATGCATGACTCCAAAAAAACTGGTACTTTTTAAGGTGCCACCGGATTCCTCATTGTTTTAGCCACACAGATTCCATTGGCAGTAATCAGCAATATGATCCCATATGCTGTACACTGATAACCCCTAATAACTATCCCAAGAATGGCTGTCTCTGGGTGTTTCTCTGCCAGTACTCTAACCACCCTCTCCCACCAAAATTACCTCCATCCCTAAATCCCAACATGCTGGTGCATCGGTGGCTGAATTTGGATCATCATGGGTATGAAATGATATTAGCATTTTGGCATCAGTCAATGTTACAAGAGTACTCTATCACTGTATATATTTAGGTAGTTAACAAATAGGGTGCCAGTAATGGTGATCAAGGATATGTAGCATAGCTCCTAGGTTTGACAGGACCAATAAAACTTGTAGCTGTGCACTGTAAATGGCTTCTTCTGACAGCTCTTTACACCAGCTGTTAATAATAAGTATTCAAGACATGTTTATACAATGTTCCGTTAGCTTCTACCAAAGAATAAGGGTACATTTAAAGTTCTTTACTAAGATCAGAATGCTATTGCTGTTCTCACCCAGCGATGCAGAGCATCATGGAATTTGCACTTTAAGAAGTTTTCAAGAAAGACAGAGTTTGGGAAAAGGTAGATCCTTGGCTATGGCCAAGAAGCACACAGTACAAATCAGAGCAGGTCACAGGCTACAGTGGTGATATAAAACTTACCTTTCAGTCTCCTGATCCTGGGGCAGAGCTAATCTTCAAAAATAAATTACAGTAGCCTGGAGGATCCTGGAAGAGCTCAAATGGGCAGAAACCTCAGCCAGAGACTGGATCAGAGTGGTGGCTTCCCAGCGATGACCCCATTCTTCTGGACACACCCTTTTGTTAGTAGCAGAGAGAAGGGTGTGGAGCCTCTGTACCAGCTCTGGGTCACCAGAGGATTCTCCACATGCCAGAGTGATCCTTGCAGGGCCAAATACATGAGCACCATGGTCAGAATCAGCTGGAGGATCAAGCTACAAGTGTCTGAACTGAGCAGCTAGTAGAGGGGTGGGATAAAACCCTTTATGAAAGTTTGGGGGCAATCTTCCCTCAGAAAAACATTGTGGAAATATATCATGTGGTGCAGTCCATTGCATTTAAAAAAGTGCTTTTCAGAGGCAGTTTCTGAGCCAAGGCTAAAAGTGATCCATCAGGCATATTTATAGAAGAGAACTCTATAGGAAGAAGGTAAATGCTCTGCCTTACACTACAGAAGTTGGTCCAATAAAAGATATTACCTCACCCACCTCGTCTGCCCTACACTGTTTACTTCAAATACTGAAAATGGGAGTGGTGGAAAAATTGTTAAGGATAAAAGAAGAGCTGGGCCTGAATCAGACACTGGAAATAACACAGTTAGATTTGGGAGAACTCTGGATACGTATATACTGAGATGCTTAGAAACATGAAGTGCAACCCTATTACACCATAAACAGGTTAATTTTCAGTGGCTGCAGCATCTGTCAATTAAGCTTCAAGGAATCTCTAGCTACTCTCTGGGTAATGCCTACCTCCATCCATATTTCAGCAGCAGGGATAGCTTCTAGTTTCCCTCAGTAGACAGGAGAATCAGAAAAAAATATTTTAAAGTGAAAATATAAACTAAGGCCAGATGCTTCCAACTTCTGCCCAGCACAATGAGGAGAAAAAGTGCAAAAACCTCACAAAAAAAAACCATGGGAAGAAACCTCTCTAGAATTTGGTCAAGCTAGGCAGATCATATGCTCCCCTACCTCTGAGCCTGTGGAAAGGCCAGAAAAGGCTCCATAGAAAATTGGAGTGATGGGTGAGGTAGCTGGTATGTTAACATCTGCTATGTTAAAAAAAAGGCATACAGACAGATCAAACAACTATGTAAATAGCAAATAAAGCTATTGGCATTCCTGAAAAACTCCCTAGAGAGGGGCTTGAAATTACAGTGACATGGCAAGTGAATGGGGACTGGGAGAGATACTGAGTTCGGGTCTGACCCTCACTGTTGGGACAATGTTTCCAGCAGAACCTGATATATCCAGGTGTACCAGGTCTAAAATTGACAAGATGAAATTCAATAAAGACAAATGCAAAGTTAAGTTAAGTACTGGAATAGGCTTCCAAGGGAGATTGTGGAATCCCCATCATTGGAGGTTTTTATGAACAGGTTGGAAAAAACAACTGTCAGGGTTGGTCTAGGTTTATTTGGTCATCCCTTAGTGTGGTGGAATAGGCTAAGTGGCCTCCAACCTTACATTTCTATGATTCTATCATTTGTCTCCTGTCTCTTCCACAAAGATTGCCATCCCCACCTTCTCAAAGGAGTGATCCATACAGAATATTCAGGTGTCTTCCTCTTGCATATATTTTTCTGCAGGGGTGACCTGACTCAAAAGTGAAACTGGTTAGAAATCCTGGTGCCCTTTGAAGTCAATGGCAAAACTCTCATTGACTATAATGGGACCAGGATTTTACCCAGAAAGTTAAAATAACTAGTCTAGTTTCATTGTGATTAGTGCAGAAGTAAACAGCATAACTGGTGAAATGTAAACTAGAGTCTGCTTCTATAATTAAGAAATTGGTAGCATAAGGAATTTTTTAAAAAGAAGCTGTGTCTTGATACTATCCTTTTTAAATATTTTGCAGATAATTAAATGTATATTCCCAAACTATAGGCCAGAGTCTGACATCCTGATTCAGTGGAATAGCACCTTTCTGCATGAGTGGTCCCACTGATTCCATTAATTTAGTTTCACTCAGGGTACCAGAATCTGATTCTATGATTACTGTGAACTTTCAATTCAAAGCAAATTTACAGCTTGTGTACATGGGGGGTTTAAAAATCAGATCAAACTAAGTTAATCCAGTTTGAAAATACGTGCGTACCCACAACACAAACCATCACATAAACCCATGTAAACTGTTTTTATATGGGAAATGCTTTGGATGAATCCTTCCATCGCACCATAATCTTGAGACAAAAGATAAACAGCAATCGTGTGTCAAAGTAAAAGACAATGAGAAAGCTGATTTATACTAAATTAAAACTTTATTGACTAAAGTATGTTCTCTAGACAAAATGATCTGATGGACTATGGCTGCATACATGCAATGAAGTTGGACAGTAGTTTAACATGGAATGTCAAACAAATTAGTATAATGTGTTAAACAAAATCCTTTATCTGTGTTACTGCACAATGAAACCAAGCAATGTATTCCCTTGGTTGATCTGTGTTGAGCTAAAAGGCAATGTGGTTGAAGAAACTGGTAGATTTCTTTAGCATATATTTCAAATAAATTAGTTAGAATTGTACTCTTTAGAAACCCTTTCAGCTTCACTTTCATTCCAAACAAAATCTAAGTGCAAACATCAAAATTGCTGAATTCATCTAGAAAGATTTAACTGTCAACATTGGATTGAACCAGACTATTACAGTTGAGTATACGATTATGTGTAGGAAAAAAAAAAGTTACTGAAAAATTCATGTAGGCACATTTTATTATTAATCCAACTCAAAGCATTTTTTCTAAGTTTCTCACATTAAAGACTAAAGCTTGTTTACAGTACTACAATCTCTATCATTCAAGCATCAATTACTACATAACAGGGAGAAGGACTAAATGATCTAATAGGTCTTTTCCATTTCTAACAGCTACAAAAGAAAATCATTCATGCCATCAAGAGCACCACAGCTACTTTTTGGACCTGATCATACAGTCCTTGCTCAGGCAATACTCTCACTGGCATTCGAGAGAGTTTTTCCAGAGTAAGATCTACAGGATTAGGCGATTTAAAAAAAACAAAAAGAAAACAAAACCCTCTATTCATACCTAACAAAGTAATAGCATCCATCATAGGATACATGGAAAATAAGATATTGAATTAAAATAAGTCAGACATGTGCTTTACTTGCACTGCAGGAATCATATAATGTAAACACCATGGTGGCCCACATCTCCACAAATATCATCAGAAAATGTCAACTATAAGTTTGCTGTGTGTGTTTCTCAATGCTTGTTAGTGTGTCTCATGTATGCATGTCTCCAGGGAAACCCCTTCCCCACACAAATCCCAAATACACATACATGTGTGATAGAAATAACTGAAGGTGCCTTGATTGTCTGACTCCAACTCTTAAGTCTGCAAGTGGTAGCAAAATGGTTTTTTAAAAGGCTTTCATTATAATATATGTGTGAGCTGTTGAATGTGAATATTGCTTTAGAAAACAAAATGTGGATGATACTGTAGGAATGATGTAGGTGTGCAGAACGTCCAAACTCCACACACAACAAAATCTACCTGTATGAAGAATCGAGAAGCCTCTGATCAATGTATTTTGGTGGGCCTTGTTTGAAATTTTCACTGATGTGATTCAAAGAATATAAAGTTATCCATGAAGAAGTCTATTGATGCCAAGAGGATCAAAAGAGGAAGTTTACCTTCAAAGTGCAAATTTTAACAATGGAATGTTCTTGACAGGGAAATGATCAAAGACAATCCTAGGTCTTTCACCTGTTCAACAGGAAAAACATATCTTCATCTTCAGGCAGCATTTCATTGTGAAAAAAGTGATTTCTTTTTATTACAACAGAAGACTTTAGAAATGAACACACTATGCACACACACACACTTAGACATTTACATCCTTTCTAGAAAAACAAAACCCTACCTTAATGTTGGCTAATCTTCTCTTTCTTAGTATTTAAATTCTTTAAATCAGCTGCTTTAAATACCGGTATGCACTGTACCACCCCCATGCCGCCCCTAGAGCCCCAGAAAACACCAAGTAACTTAAAAGTGTTTATGATTGTTAAAAACTCCTGGTTGAGACTATTAAGTACCACCTCCACTGGAACAAAATGAACACTGCATGCATCTTCCAATGCATTTCATTTAATAGTTGAGCAGCTCGGAATGGTTAGATCTCTAGGTCATCAGGTCTAGGTCTACTACTGGCTAGGCTGCTGGCTCTGCTCGGTGGCCTATGGTCCACAAGGGTTAGAGGCTGCATCTCAAGCCCTGATGCCAGTTTTTTAGTGTTCTGGGGATCATCATGTAAATCAAAGGGCTGGGCATGAGAATTGGAGATGGTGCTGCCAGCCTGTCCCAATCTGTTCTGCTCAGCACTGTAATTTGCCCAGTTTTGCTCACTGGCTTGTTTATTGTAGTTACGACAGGAGGAATTGTTCCTGTCACCAGTAACAAGCTTGTAGCCTGGTGGAGACATGGGTGATAAGGGGGCAGTGGGAGAGGAACAGCCATTGAAATAAGCATATTTCGTGGATCCACATTCCTTGGCAGGACTCACAGTACCGGTGGGAGAGTAGGGGTCTGGTTTTCCTTTCACACGATCCTTGACACCCTTGAAGAACACATAGAAAAGCTCAATAATGTTCAAGGCAAGAGATACTAAAGACACTACCAGCATGAAGATAATGAAGATGGTTTTCTCAGTTGGACGGGAGAGGAAGCAGTCCACTCTGTGTGGGCATGGGTCTCGCTCACAAGTGTAAATAGCATTCAGGCTAAACCCATAGACGTACCATTGTATCACCAAGAAGGCCACCTCAAAGATAGACTTAAAGAGAATAGTGATGATGTAAGTACGGAGCAGTCCTCCTCGCATTTTAACTTTGCCATGCACTTCAATTCCATACTTGAATTTCTTCATCTCTATTTGTTTGAGGTGCATCTCCACGTTCACACCATCATTTTGGACACCCTTGAGCTCTTCTTCTCTCTTGTTCAGTTTCTCTTCTTTCCGCATCACATAGAACACATGTGCCAGATACAAGAGGGTAGGCACAGACACAAATATGATCTGCAGAACCCAGAAGCGCACATGAGAAATTGGAAAGGACTTGTCATAGCAGACATTCTCGCAACCAGGCTGCTGTGTGTTGCACCGGAAAGCAGATTGCTCATCTCCCCAGGCTGATTCCACTGCTGTCCCCAAGAGCAAGATGCGGAATATAAAGAGGACAGAGAGCCATACCTTCCCTCCTGCAGTAGAATAAGCTTGAACCTTGTCAAGAAGTTTTCCCAGGGCACTCCAGTCACCCATCTTCACAGGATGCTGGCTAAAAACAAAACAAAAATAGTAATAATTAAAGCTATGTTAACTGTATTCACACCTCTACGTTTATAATGCATGACAGCCACCATAACACAGTCTTTATCTTGGTTCATGGATGTTAGTCTAGAGGGGGATATGTAGGTGGCCAAGAAAAACTCTCCTTCTACAACAAGGAGAGTACTTCATAGTAGTAGTTCCACTGGTGAGGTATCAAACAGAAGTCACTATAGGAAATCCACATGCACAAAATATAGAGCCAGATTCTCTGCTGATAGTAGAACTGGCAGTCCACTATAATGTTAACTGGTATAGCTCTAGGAATTTGCATTTACACTGATTTATACTAACAGAAGAGAAATACTTTATGATGAGCTCCTCAATTTGTAGGCCTGTATTTAATGTAAATAAAATATATGACAAGTTAAATATTGCATTGCATTTCAGTGCCCTATGGGATATGTGTTTGCCAATTTCATTCCACTTTTCAATGGAAAGCAGTCATCACCACCACAAAAGTTGCCATCCGAGTTGGCACTAATTGGCATTTTTGTTGTCACAGTCTCAGCACAGATGCGAAAGCCTGAATGAGCCAGATCAAAGTGGAGGTTCAATGTGGAAGCAGTCTGGGGAAGTTTGCATTGATGCTGCCTGAGTATTCTCTGGATAAACAGAATATTTCAAACGCTCGTCTAGCAATCTAGATCAATCTTCACAAGTACTACATTCACACTTCAGTCAAAAAGAAAAGAAAACACATTGCAATATCATGCAAAAGCAGTGGAAAGGTTGTACAATTAAAATAATAAAAATCACAAAATACATAGGTTAAAATTATTTTTGCATGGTTAATTCAGCCAACTTTCACATCCGTATACTGTATGTGATATGTTTAAGAATATAGGTCCCAAAGCTGAAAATATTTGCACACATGCTTAACTTGAGGTGACTTGTGGTTTATATATTTAACACAGAAAACAGGACCAGAAAATATTAAATATATGAAATGTAGCCAAGCTAAAGTTCACATAGTGAAGAAACCTTAATTTCTGCATTTCCTGACTTATATGTGGCTTCCTTATTTTGTGTTGTTTGTAGCCTTGTGTTTACCTAATTTCTGCATTTAAATTTCTATATATTTTTTGAAAGAGAAAAAGGAAATAATGGAACAAAAAGGGAAGCAAATCCTTCCTATCTCCCCCATTGTTAACCATATAAGTATCACATGGGTGCCTTCAACAAATGTGCCAGCCCTGCAGTGTGCAAGTAATAGGTATGCATTTCAAGTTTGAAATAAGGCTAGTTTAACTGTCTCTCTCAATTTGATATTGAAGTGTCCATTTCTAGATTATGTGTACCTTATGCAGCATATCTGCAAATACACAAATACCTTAAAATTAATGAAATGGTCAATTTTGCATGCTTGATTCCTGGCAGAGGTAACAAGCACTGTTGCCTTTGGCCAAATGGTACATGTTAACCTACCTAGAAATCTGTATCCTGGAACATCTAACCAGCATTGAAAATTTTGCACCTAAAAGAAGCATCCCTTTGGAAGCATGAATTGTCAGATAGTGATATTTAGTACCATGCAAACTGAGTAAAAGACTTTCCAATATTCATAACTTTATTAACTTCTAACCAGTTTCTTTCAGTGGATTAGGGATGTACTCCTCAGTAAGGGCTATTGACTTGCCAAGTTCTACATTTCACATATTCGTAATCCAGAAATGATTGAAATTGTTTTCTTTAAACTGTCTCGGGGGGAAAAAATCACCATAGACTTAGAATAGGACATTTCAGCCCCTGAAGATAATTTTTAGGAAAGTTAGGAGTGAAGGAAAACAGGAGATTATGATGTTATTATTGTTTGGCAACCTTAACCATAGTAACTGCTGTTAAATAAATTAACTGCCACCACCTCCTTCCCACAGGCAACAGGCTGAGGGAGCAAGAGGAGGCAAGCATTTAAAGAACCTATTTGAGGTTGCTGTCTCTTATCCTTGAGTCCCTTCTAACCTCCTTAACCTACATGGACATCCTCCTCAGGGTATGAAGAAGGACTCCCCATAATAACCTTTAAACCCCCTCACATGATTAGCTCTTTCTCATGCAAGTAGTCCTTTGAAGAATCAGGCCTCTTTTAGAATTTAGCACAAGAGGTCATGTATCAAGCTCTACAAGGGAGATGCTAGGAAATATTTATTTGCCTTCCCATGTTAGTTCTGGGGAAAGGTGTTTGTCCTCACAGTCCATTTTGATTGAGAAGAAGACAGGCACATTCATTTAAGGGTCTCTGAAAAAAGATTGAGCCCAGCAGCAATTTATTTTTATCATAAAAGCTGGCAGGTTATGCTACCTCAATAAAACACTGCTTCTCAAGCTATAATTGTTGAAACAGAAAACAGTCTGTTGTGGTGCATAATATATGAAGTTTGTTTAAAAGGAAAACTCCTTTCTTCATGTCCTATCTATGGAAATGGACAAAAGCAAGGATTTTTTTTCTTCAAATAATAGCTTCTTGATTTTATTAGCCAGTTTTTGAATGATTTGAAAATACTGCATTAGCAGGCTTTCCCCAGGCTAGTGGATTTCATTACAGATTGTAATGTTACTTCAGATTAAAAGTATGATGAAAAAAACAGAAGAGGTGTTAGTTCTAGGCAGTTATAGGCTGCTTGCCTTTTAATTACACTCCACTCGGGTCCCTTAATATAGGATGATATACTCCAGTTTTGATTTACTTAATCCCACACCTGCAGTATTTTTAGAATTTATTGCCTATTTTCCAATTTGTTTCAGCATGCAAAATTGTTAAGTTTCATTATATCCTCTGGCAATACAAACTCCAGGAGGACACATTCCTTGCTTGAATTACTCATACATAGTTCTGAAAAGCAAATTTTTTTTAAAAAAAGAGATCAATTACCCTTTACCATTTGCCAGTGCTAAAACACCTACATCAATTCATAACAGTGTGCTGTTAAGCAGATAACCTTGAAATGGCACAAACATATTATTCCTTTGCTTAAGTAGAGACTATTGTTCTATGAAGCACAGTATTTCAGTTTGTTGCAGAGAAAATTCATTGATTGGATCTACGTTGCTTACTTTCAGTATATCAAAAGAGCATTTCTATTAATGAATTTACACTATTTGTTTACCAGATATTACAAGAGTTTCTCTATTTCTGCAATGAACAATTATTTGAATGGTCTTACTGCTTTAAATTGCTTTAAAACTAAAGATCTCCTTTAGTGAACAGCCTCTAATATCTCTTTCCTTTTATGATTTAGACTGCTTTTAGCAATGTCATCCTAATGGAATGATTGCATCATAGCACAGCGGCTGATATAACTGATAATTAGTCAGACCCCCAAATTCAGCAAGGTACTTAAGCATGGGACTGGCATGAAATAGCCTAAGTTCTTACTCATTACTATTTTATGTGATGATATAGCTTGTTTTGAGATGGCTAATACAAAACTTGAACTATAAAGCATTTTAGTAGATGGATTTCTTCTCGGTTCTAGTGTGTGTGTGTGTGTGTGTGCGCGCGCGCGCATGTGTGTGCGTGTGTGTGTAGAGACAGAGACTATGCTATACAGAAGAAATATGACAATATTCATCTGTATGAGTTTTGGATGGCCACATGTAAAAGAAATTTGATCTATACATCACAATTGAGAAATTTGAGAACTTTTTTAATGGAAGACATTCATCATGTCATGTGGTTCATATTTTCCAGGGGGAATAGGGTACTCTGAGTGCCCGCTAAAGAGTCCAGGTCTGACTGCAGTGTCAGTAGGTCACATGGTAATGAGTAGATCAGGCATAGGGCTGCAGTGGGGTAAGTGTGTGAGATCTGAAATGGGGCTGTACAGCTGCAAGAGCATTTAGAAAATGGGCTAAGAGCTCTGGCCCTCCCCTAAACTCCTGCAAAAGCCTGCCCTTGAAATGCAAATAGGAATAAATAACTAAAAAAACCAGAGCCTTTGGGAGGATTCCTTCCCCTTGAGCACCGATCACCGTGAGCCTTCCCCAAGAGCCACTAACAGCTGAGGGAAAGGAGCTAAGACACACAAGACTTGGGGTTGAGGATTTTTTTTTAATGTTACATGTATTCAGTCTTACAAAGGTTAGGGAAATGGTACTCTTACACTCCACTGGGAAGGCAGCGTCTATCTGTAGGTCTATAGATGCATGTCAGGGATAGAGAATTTCACTCACAAGAAAGAGAGGGCACCCTAGATGGTTGCACAGTAATTGGTGCTTAACAGTCATAACTGGTGTTCATTTGTTTTCTTTTCCAAGCTTCCAGTACTAATAACCACTGATGGATCCTCTCCTCTATCTATCTCATTCTTTTCTACCCAATCTACCTCTATGGAGCTTTACAGAAGGACCAAATGCAAGACCGAAAAAACACAAGAACTTCCAGTTGTATAAGTCAGGTCTCCAGCTTATGAAACCCATTAACAGCCTATGAACCATGCATTCATGTTTTGGTTCAAATTTATCTGTGGTAAAGTCGCTGCAGATCCCTTTGAAATCAGTGAAAGCTGCATCCACTTACTGTAGGCATGAATTTAGTCCTCTATGTTTAACATGTATAAGTTTTCAAATAAGGAAGCCTGCAAAGGAAATGTGATATAAATGTGTATCCAGGTGCCCATATTCAAAGGGTGGAGGGAATATTATTTGTTTTACTAGGAACACTGCATAGACTTCCAACCCCACAAGTGTCTTTTTACCTAAACTGTGGTGCATTTGATTTCGGTATCAGACTGTACTCATTTTTCAGGTTAGATACAAATGAGAGCTGAAAGCATTTTACAGTATTTAGTGTGGGTATACACATATTTGCTACAAATCAAATCCATTGCTCCTTCCTTTTCCCCATTTGAACTCTGCCCATTGCTCATCCTTCTCCTATTTGTATTTGCTTGTTAGGTATCATGGGTCAGTGCCAATGTTTAGCTTTGAAGGTTCTGAGGGAAACTCTTCAGTAAACATTTCAAAGTCAGGGGACTTCAGGAGTTCTACAGCGCAGTGTGTGCTGTCCAGATATTAAGATGGCAAGATGAAAGGCTCAGTGCAAGTTCCCTCCGTGCGCACAGACACAGAGAAATCAGGCACGAGTTGTTTCTCAGGTCTGCTTTGTTGTTGGTTATAATGAAACTCACTTAGAAAACTCTCAGTGAACATTCTGTTAGGAAAATACCCCAAACTGCAGGGCCAGTCAGTTATATTAGGACAGATGGGGAGAAATCCTAGCTGGGCACAATAAAACACAATTGTGATGTTCCACTGAAGCCCCTTCTTCATCCCTCTTGTTTTGTTATTTAATTACTGGCAAGCACCCAGGCAACAACAATAAAGAATCACAGCAGAGTCTTACAATCTGTTATAACGTCAGGCAAGAGTCACTTCTATGAAAGATGCTGCCCAAGAATTCCGTTCCTTTTCAGTCCTGTACTACAGCATTCAAGGCAGATTATCGGAAATGTATCCTGACACATATTGGGACTATTCTCAGACTGTTTCCCTTACAGAACTTGCACAGGCATTGCCAGCGTGGTGAGGCGGATGCTTGAGTGCTACATGGCTCCTTTAAAATCCCTCACTGGGGTTTCTAACACAGACTAACTATATACAAACTGGGTTTAAAGAAATCCTTAAACACACTTCTGGATTTTATCACATCCATTTAAAAGAAGGGGGAAAAAAATCAGCAAGACCACGTGAAAGTCACAAGATTAGTAGCAGCAGCATTTTAACAAAGCAACTAATTAAGAACCTTGCTTTGCACAAACTATTAAACATCAATCAAGATTGCCATATGAAAGTTAAATGCATGGGGGACAAATGGGAAACACTTAGGATACGGTCTCTCTGTTATTAACTTCTGAGACCTTTTCAGTACAGCAAGGGATTCCAGCACACTGATTAAGAAAAAATAACAATTTAAAAGTAAACTAGCAAATTTAGACCTAGAAAATGGTGCACATTGAATTATTTTACCAAAATCCAATAGAGAATTTCATAATCCAGTTTTGCAGATGAAATTTTGCCATAGTTTACCTGTTGTAGAACTAGGTTAGTAGTTGAAAATTAAAATTATTTAGAGAAATGTTCAAAATGTAACAAAAACAAACAATAAATCTCCAGAAATGTTAACTGGATAACTTCTTTACAAATGTTGTGCTGTTTTTTTACAGTTGTGGTTTAAATACTCCAATAATGGGGAAAACAATAGAAAACTCCTGAAATCAAACAAAATAAAAACTTTCCAACTTACCCCTGCTGAAGATCAGTGAAGCAAGCAAACAAGTGCCTCTTTGGAAGAGTGAGCTAAAATGGAAAAGCAAGTTCAGGCTTTCAGACCTGTCTATTTAAACTTTAAAAGTCTACTGCTGTTTTGTAGTTTTCATCCTTCCTTACCCACTAATGAAAGAAAAGTGCTGATACCTCATAAAAAAAGTTTTTTTTTCTAACTTGGAACACTGGGAGAGCTTTTAACCAGCCACTGAAGGGAGGAGGGGAGAGGAGGGAAAACTAGGGAATGGGGAGGAGAAAAGGGGGAGGAGGAAAAGCAAGAAGAGACAGCAGAAAACATTTTGGAATAAAGGAGAGAGTTTTGAGTGTATTGAAGTTGAACAAATGAAGGGTCACTCAGTAAGGAATATTTGAGATATACTAAGTGATACACTGAGTGGTAGTTTATCCAGAATAGGACTCAGGGTTACCTGGGAAAAATGAGGTGGTTTAACTTTCTTAAGGAGTGTGGAGTCTTAGAAAAGGAAACAGAGTGAGAGGAATCAATTTGTAACCTGAGCCAGCCCGCCAGGCTCTGGCTTGGGATAGACTATTTTGCCCTCTTCATTCTCCTCCCTGTGAAGTGGCAGTCACTGCATTATAAGTTTATCTTTAGTTTCTTTGCATATCTTTAGTTTACTTTCTTCCATTTCCCTTAGGTGCTCAACAGAAAGTAACAGTGTGTTTGTTAATGTACTTTTCCAGTCCTCTGGCTGCCTCAAGAGATACACAGCACATTATATTTTGGTGAAGATTCTAGGGGAGCAGTGAACTTACATTCCAGAAAACTCATGCCAGGAAACTTCAATACAACACCCACAAAATAATGCAGGGCATTCAATCTCAAATAGTGAGCAGCACTGAGTAGTCACAGTATTTCAGTTCATTTCACTGAATGCGCACAAAGAAAAGAAAAAAAAAAGACCCCTTCCATTGGATTGAAGCCAAACTGCTTTTGCCCCGACCTGATTGTATAAACCCCCTTACAACAAAAGGCTTCTCTGTAAACACAGCACCATTTTGTACTGTCATTATGGTGAGGTTCTCAGACACAGAGTCAGATAAGTGTCCATATGAACTGGACATTCTGGACACTACATTAGGAATTTTATTTGTATTTTTCTTATTCATGTGGGTGGTCCTTTATTGCCTGGCCTGGGCATGACTGGATGGTTTAACTACTACTCCAACAGCTCCAAGTGGTTGGACAGCTCCCCATGACCGTTCTTCTGTGATGCTCTACACTTAGAGTTTTTCAGGTTCATTTTGGGCCCTAATCCTCAGGGAAGGATACTTCTGGATTCATTCAGGGTTCACAGCTTCTGGTCTTACTTAAAAGACTAATAACAGGGATAAGGTAAAATAATAGCCATTTTGGTGTTCATCCATGATTTTGGGTAAAGTTTCCTACTTATCTTCTTCTTGGAACTATGGATATCAAACCATGTAACCCTAAGCATGGATAATATCATAGTCTTTTGCTTAGCTCTTATAGAGTGCTTTCTACCCATAACTCTCAAAGTACTTTATAGATTAAGGTAAGTATCATTACTCAGATGGGGAAAATAAGGCAAAGATATTTGTCCACAGACACACAGCAGGTTAGTGGCAGGGCTGGCAAAGGAACCCAAATATACTGACTCCCAGTTCAGTGTTCACACTGTCTCCTGTTTTAAAAAGATAACACATGGGTTATCCATATACCCCTAAACTCTCCTTTTCCTGTGGCCACAGCCTGATACACTTGATTCTCCATCTTGTCTGGTTTCCCTTGATATTGTGTAAGGTGGTTTTTAGTTACTATAGTCACCAAGCCCTGTGAGTATTGTTTTTTCTTTACTGGGAATTTTAACTCTGGAGCGGGAGAGCATCTGGGTAAGAGGATTGGGGCTATGTGCATTAGAGGGCCCTAGGCCCTTGCTGAAAGTTAAAATAATTTACATGCCATGGGGTTCGGTCCCTTCTTCCCTCCCTCACTGAATATGGGTGAGGATAGCCACTTAAGTAAATAAAATGTTCCTAATGCAACCTAGTATAGACTTTAGTTATTAAGTGGAGTATGGATACAAACCTCATATTAGGTGACCATGGGATTATTAGCAGGACCCAGAAGGCCCCACTCCTACTAAGATGGGTGGTGAGATTTGGAGTGGCTTGTTTGCCATTAGTGGAAGTGTTGCTCCTCCTGAAGATTGCCTTAATTTGAAAGGCAATCAGATTCTCCTCTACAGTCTGGCATGCTGGAATATAGTGCTGTAATCTATATGAAAGACTTTCAGGGTCCTTGGGCCAAAATTTGCCATACCTTATTTTTTTTCTCCTATATCTGTCTGGAAGGTCTTTGTAATTCTTCATGCATGTCGTTCTCAAAAGAAAAGCTTGGAAGTGTTTCTCCACCTAAATAAACCAACAGTAAATGTCAGCAACCCAACTTCATAGTGTAACCATACAATAACGAGCCAGTGCATATAAGCACTATAAGAAAAAGAAATTTGGTAATAGTAAAGGTAATACTTGGCATTTCCCTCTGAAAGGGAAAATTTCAAGTTTCAAACTTTCAACAGGACATTATAAAGAAATACGATAGATTATTATTATTCGCAAAAAGAAAAGGAGTACTTGTGGCACCTTAGAGACTAACAAATTTATTAGAGCATAAGCTTTCATGAGCTACAGCTCACTTCATCAGATTATTATTATTATTATTATTATTATTGTTATTTTATGGCAAATACTTTGCCAATGTCTCTTTAAGAATTAGACTTGATTGTCACTGAATTCATGTTTCATAGCTTGATTTTACCAGCTCTGCCAGAAAAGGAGCCAAAATTCCACTCAACTTTATTTGTGTGACAAATTAAACCAACTTTTTCAAACCAAGTGAACATTTTCACACAGCTGCCCTCCAGTTAGACTCCTCAGTGTTCAGCAGAAATTTTGAAGGATGTCAGAGCTATGATATTTTTAAGTCTGTTCTTAACTAAGAAGGACTAGGGGGTGAGTGAAAAGATGGATGTGGGATCTCACATGGAGATTTTCTGTTATTGAACCCAAACATCTTTCACTTTTTTGGAATGAGATCTTAGAGCATGGAGTATTGAGACCAGTCTTGCCATCTGATGATGTTTGCATTTTGAAGCAAAAGTCATGCTGTCATGAAGCAATACTTGAGCGTGGCAATGCTATTTCTGTGGAACATGTCTGGGTTTGATCTGGCAGGCTAGAATGCAACCAGTGCAGGCAAGTTCAGGTTCCTACCCAAACATTTTATCCTCACTCAGCTTCTGTTACATAGATCATTGTGACTAAAACTCAGAGGCAATTTATGCAGTATTTCCTTTAATTCTCTGTTCAGTCATCACAGGAGTAAGATCCTTTATATTAGGGAAATAGTTCAGAGACTGCAGTTCTGTTTCAATTTTTTCTGTCCAGGACTCAGATTTATCAGAGAGGAAATTAACTACACATTCTGACAGTTTATTTAATATTTATTGTCTTTAATACAGCACTCAGTCCAGTATTCCTTTTCTATTTATTAGACACACACACATATGGTATGGTGAACATATATAATTCTACACAAAGGCTTTATTCTGAAAGATGCGATTTTTTTAATCAACTGGTTCACCAGGAAAGGCTGAATAGCAGAGTTTTGTTTGAAATATAGCATTAATAAGTCTATCAGGTCACTGATGTTAAAATCTATTTGTCCAAATTGGTGGACATTACAGAGGCAAAAATTTCCCATTGACTTCTAAGACCCACTCAGAACAAAGGGGTGTCACTATCCCATTGGTGCTGTGGATACATGGCATATTGTTCCTGAGCTGCAATTTGAGCATGCGGCTTTGTCTGCACTGAAACTTTGTCTGCAAAGCTTTTGTTGTTCAAGGGTGTTAACCCCGCTCCCCCAAACGACAAAAGTTTTACCAACGAAAAGCACCAGTGTGCGAACAGCGTTTGTCGGCAGGAGCACTCTCCTGCCAACAAGGCTGCTGCCACTCGTTGAGGGTAGAAGTTTTTTTGTCGGCGGGAGAGCTCTCTCCTGCCAACAAACTGCAGCTACACTGTGTCGCTAAAAGGTGAGGAGTGTAGACAAAGCCTGAATGTGTTGACTGCAAATCTAACTTCACTGTACTCCCCTGTACCGCTCAGCCCTCCTTAACTGTGGTTCAGAGAATGAGACCATTAAATGCAAAGTACACTCAACTGTGCACGCATGCACAGCACCAGTTGTGCATTACAGGGGAATTAGGCATCTAACCAGGAAAGTAACTTAACTATGACCTAGATGACCAGAAAAATTTCAACATCATTCTTTGTTGTATGCTTAGGGTTATGGTTGGTGCAGAGCTGCAATGTCCCATGTCTTGCTGATGGAGGGTTGGTGATTCAGAATACATGTTACCATAACTGTGCATGGTATCTTGCTTACCTTAGTGCTTAAATGTGCAACCTTAATTTTTTTAGAATAGTTGTGTTTTAGTTTTATTTTGTGAAATTAAGAAAAGGAAGAATTATATTCTTCATAACTTTGAAGTTCTGCTTGCGTCCAACAAGTTGGCCAAAACCCTGTTAATTTCCATAATCTAGGACCATTGGTCTAGAATCCCCCCAGAAGACCTTATCCCACACAATTTAGGATTGCAAGAGGGAGCACCACAAAACGCACAACTTGTGAATTTCAAAAGGTCATTACTTGGTCAAATACAAGCCAAAAGTCTTTAGATTGTAAACCCAAGGGGAAGGGATTGTCTCTTTTCTATGCTTGTACAGCACACTCGGGCCCCAATCCTTTGGGTGCTACTATTATATAAATATTTACCGAGAATGAAAAACAATTGGGATATTCAAAAGATTCCTTCTTAGCAAAAGGATTGCCATTCCTTTCTACCCACAAGGTGTTGTGACTGTAGGACTGTTTAGAAAAGATTGTTGCTACCTTTCTTGATGCTTTTTACTCTCCTCTTACTCAAAAACAGGTAAACTATTTTTGAATCAAACATTACAATTAAAAATATATAGGGTATCATCTTTGGGAAGAGCTCAAGACTGAAGAATTTCAGCTGAAGGTTTCCAAAAGTTAGAAGTGACTAAAACCAGGGGGTTGGAATAGAATTCATTATTCAACCTTCACTATAACGATCACTGTCACTCCTGCCGTAGTAATAGTTTGCGATTCTATCCTGACATCTGTCTAGAATCTCAGAGTGTTTTACAAACATCAAAGAAAGTTAAGCCTTACTCTACCCCTATAAGTTATGTAGTATGAAGTATTTTAACACATAGGAAAACTGAAACATTGAGAAATTAAGCAGCTTGCCCATGGCCACACAGCCAGCCATTGACAAAGACAGAACTAGAACTGAGATCTACTAACTCCCAGTACAGCACCTTTCTCTTGTCTTTCTAAAATACTGTTTAAGCAGTAAGGACAATTAAATTCCGGGTTTTTTAAAAAAATTACTACAGGTGTTACTGAAGTAACTAGAGGTTTGAAGTGAGGACGGGCTGCAGGGGGATGTGGCTCTTCCCACCCCACTCCAAGTATCACAGCATGCAACTGAGCAGCATTCTTCACAACTGAGATGTCACCACTGCTTGCTCATGGCAGTGTACTCAGTGCTGCTTGCCCCCTTCTCATGCCATATCCCATGACATACTAATTCACCCCAATGTTATTCGCTGGTTGGTGAACAGAATGTGGGGAGGGTAATGAATGGTTCCTCTGATTCCCTTTGACTGTATTAGCAGAACTTAATGAACTTAAAGATTGAAAAGTGGTGGATTTTTTTAAAAAAATAAAAAATTAACTGATCAGTGTAACTGATTCTGATTAATATCCACCCCCCTCTGAACAAACCACCCTCCATCAAAGCAATCATATAAATTAAAAAGCCAGTCAGAAGAGCATTTCAAGCAGGGAACGAAGACTGTGTCTATAGATACTTAAGAATTTGGCTCCATCTTCTGTACAGAGTGAAAATAAACATGAATTAAATTGTGTCTTGAATGCTATTTTCACTTATTATTGTTTTTACTTTCTAGTTCAGTTTCAAAAGCCTACCCAGATAGGTTCTCATGCGTTTTAGTGAATCTTCATCTCCACGTGTTGAAGCAGAGGTTTTTCAGTAATTCAGTTCCAAAGAGTGGGAGTATTTTTTATTTGGGAGTATTTATTTATAATTTATAATTTTATATGGAAGTATTTTTAATTCAATTACTTTAGGGAATTGAAGTCAGGGTAGCAGCTGGGACTATTTAAAGGTGTGATCTTTAGATTCTTTTAGATTTTTTGGTGTGTAGAGGATTCAGTTAGGGTATGTTAGAATTTAGAAAAAAAAAGAACAGCAGTACTTGTGGCACCTTACAGACTAACAAATTTATTTGAGCATAAGCTTTCATGAGCTACAGCTCAAGACCAGACTGTGTAGTGCTTACTTACATTGGCAAGTATTTACTCACATTAGTAATCCCATTGAATTTCTTAGGACTCTGCCCATGAGTAACTGCTCATTATAGTCAGCAAGGGCTCCACAGTCAGAACCCTATCTAGAACCTTATATTTGAATAAAAGGAGAAGAGGTTGCAAAAACCCTAAAGGTTTAGCAGTTTAAGACATTTTTGAACTTTTATTTTAAAAATGCTTTCGTTATCATTTGAATACTCTTATTATTTGATGTACTATTAGTCTGCACAATAATCTGCATGCCCATGGTAGTTATAATAAATGAAATGATTAACATGTAAATAATAATACTTACCATAGCGTTTACTTAGCTGTTTTTTCTCCAAGGATTGCAAATATTAATTAATACCTGGTAACACCAATATCTACAATAGCTGGTAACACCAATATCTACAATAGCTCACAAGGTTGGGTTGGGAAGTCTGAGTTTTTCTGCGGAAAAGGACCTAGGGGTGACAGTGGACGAGAAGCTGGATATGAGTCAGCAGTGTGCCCTTGTTGCCAAGAAGGCCAATGGCATTTTGGGTTGTATAAGTAGGGGCATAGCGAGCAGATCGAGGGACGTGATCGTTCCCCTCTATTCGACACTGGTGAGGCCTCATCTGGAGTACTGTGTCCAGTTTTGGGCCCCACACTACAGGAAGGATGTGGATAAATTGGAAAGAGTACAACGAAGGGCAACAAAAATGATTAGGGGTCTAGAGCACATGACTTATGAGGAGAGGCTGAGGGAGCTGGGATTGTTTAGTCTGCAGAAGAGAAGAATGAGGGGGGATTTGATAGCTGCTTTCAACTACCTGAAAGGGGGTTTCAAAGAGGATGGCTCTAGACTGTTCTCAATGGTAGCAGATGACAGAACGAGGAGTAATGGTCTCAAGTTGCAATGGGGGAGGTTTAGATTGGATATTAGGAAAAACTTTTTCACTAAGAGGGTGGTGAAACACTGGAATGCGTTACCTAGGGAGGTGGTAGAATCTCCTTCCTTAGAGGTTTTAAGGTCAGGCTTGACAAAGCCCTGGCTGGGATGATTTAACTGGGACTTGGTCCTGCTTTGAGCAGGGGGTTGGACTAGATGACCTTCTGGGGTCCCTTCCAACCCTGATATTCTATGATTCTATGATTCTATGATTCTACAGAGTGTTAACAGTATGCCAGGGGAAGAGAGCCTAGGAGAACTGATTCTTTTCATCCTGAATTTAGAATTTCATTCAAATCCTTCATATTATTTAAATCAAGTTTTTCATTTGGGCATCTGGAGGTACGAGTGTGAAGGTGGAAGACAAAGTGTTTTATCCACAACATCAAACTAGAGAATTTAATTATAGTGTTCTTCAAATGACTTAGTACCAAGAGGTGTTTGGAAATACATTTCTTCTTTGAGTCCATGCTGTAAATTAGAAAAGAGACAGTGAGAGTCAATCATTTGTCAGTTGTGCATTTGTTATTCCTTTCCTACAGGAAGAGCATGATCTAACTCAATTACTAGCTTTATTTTTATCATATCAAGATTAGAAAGAAGTTTTAGGCAGCACTTGTGTGCACACAATGTTTAGATTGACTAGCTCATCCAAATGTAACTTGCTAAACATGGGCACTCACCAGCATGCAGCGTATATTGGTAACTGTAATGCCTTCTTCTTATTCAAAAACCACGACAGGAAAGACAGTTGGTAATATGCCACACTATAACTTGTTTGGGGTGCGGATAAGAGTAACATCACATGACCTAATTAAAATTACCAAAAAAACCCCTGACAAGATTGACAACTGCGAGAAACAGTAATTGGTGAGACTATCCCAAAAAGGTGGTCCCAAATTATTCAACTGAGTTTAAGACACACCAACCAAATAGACAAAACAGTGTAACTTTGAAACAAAACTTATTTAAACAAAATTTTAAAATGTAACTGAACTGTGAAGGATGTACAATGGAATTACACAGTATACAAGGTAAATAACTGAGTCAAAGTAGCACTATGTGTAAAGAAACAAAAAAGATTGAATTTATATTTCTTTATGTGTTTAAGCATTTTTAATCATAGTTGCGTATTTGAATAATAGTTATTTAGCTGAATGTTGTAATCAAGCCAGATATACTTAAATCATATTCTAATATAACCTAAAGCATAGCCTAATCATCCTAGAAACAAGCACAAGAAATAAAAAATAAAGTGAGAAAAACTATATTAAACTATATTAATACCATAAAAACATTATTAAACCAAAGTAGGTTTAAGTCTAATAACTTTCTATACTGCCTTAAAATGAAATAAAAAGTTTCTAAAGCTTAATACAGTATTCAGAAGCAACAGCTTTCAATCAGATAACAAACATATAGCTCAATGCTAATATTTATCTACACATGGGTAGTTGAAACCTTTATTAGAGCAATTCATAGATCCTAAGGTCAGAAGGGACCATTCTGATCATCTAGTCTGACCTCCTGCACAACACAGGCCACAGAATCTCACCCACCCACTACTGCGAAAAACCTCACCTATGTCTGAGCTATTGAAGTCCTTAAATTGTGGTTTAAAGACTTCAAGGAGCAGAGAATCCTCCAGCAAGTGACCCATGCCCCATGCTACAGAGGAAGGTGAAAAACCTCCAGGGCCTCTTCCAATCTGCCCTGGAGGAAAATTCCTTCCCGACCCCAAATATGGTGATCGGCTAAACCCTGACCAAATGGGCAAGATTCACCAGCCAGATACTACAGAAAATTATTTCCTGGGTAACTCAGATCCCACCCATCTAATATCCCATTAGGGCTATTTACCATGAATATTTAAAGATCAATTAATTACCAAAATCATGTTATCCCATCATACAATCTCCTCCATAAACTTATTGAGTTTAATCTTTAAGCCAGATAGTTCTTTTGCCCCCACTGCTTCCCTTGGAAGGCTATTCCAAAACTTCACTCCTTTGACGGTTAGAAACCTTTGACTAATTTCAAGTCTAAACTTCCTGATGGCTAGTTCATATCCATTTGTTCTTGTGTCCACATTGGTACTGAGCTTAAATAATTCCTCTCCCTCTCCGGTATTTATCCCTCTGATATATTTATAGAGGGCAATCCTATCTCCCCTCAACCTTCTTTTAGTTAGGCTAAACAAGCCAAGCTCCTTGAGTCTCCTTTCATAAGACAAGTTTTCCATTCCTCGGATCATCCTAGTAGTCCTTCTCTGTACCTGTTCCAGTTTGAATTCATCCTCCTTAAACATGGGAGACCAGAACTGCACACAGTATTCCAGATGAGGTCTCACCAGTTAAAACCAAACTGAATACTGAAAACTGCTTTTACAAAGATTCTAATTCCAGTTTTTTTAACTGTTTAAGAAGACAGTACTCTCCTCTTTCCCTGGTCAAAATCTTACACTCCCTTCAGAGCACAGTGTTCACCTATAGCATATGAGTGACACATTGTTTTGCTCAACTTCTCTACACTGAAGCAGGATATGACAATCTCACTCTCAGCTTGAATTCCCTGCCTAGAGATGTTCTTCATGTCCTCAATCTTTAGGAAAGATTCTATTTCCCAAAAAGAAAAGGAGTACTTGTGGCACCTTAGAGACTAACAAATTTATGTGAGCATAAGCTTTCGTGAGCTACAGCTCACTTCATTGGATGCATTTGGTGGAAAATATAGAGGGGAGATTGATATACACACACACAGAGAACATAAAACAATGGGTTTTATCATACACACTGTAAGGAGAGTGATCACTTAAGATAAGCCATCACCAGCAACGGGGGGGGGGAGGAAAACCTTTCATGGTGACAAGCAAGGTAGGCTATTTCCAGCAGTTAACAAGAATATCTGAGGAACAGTGGGGTGTGGGGTGGGGTGGGGGGGGGAGAAATAACATGGGGAAATAGTTTTACTTTGTGTAATGACTCATCCATTCCCAGTCTCTATTCAAGCCTAAGTTAATTGTATCCAGTTTGAAAATTAATTCCAATTCAGCAGTCTCTCGTTGGAGTCTGTTTCTGAAGTTTTATTGTGGAAGGATAGCCACCCTCAGGTCTGTAATCGAGTGACCAGAGAGATTGAAGTGTTCTCCAACTGGTTTTTGAATGTTATAATTCTTGACGTCTGATTTGTGTCCATTTATTCTTTTACGTAGAGACTGTCCAGTTTGACCAATGTACATGGCAGAGGGGCATTGCTGGCACATGATGGAATATATCACATTGCTAGATGCACAGGTGAACAAGCCTCTGATAGTGTGGCTGATGTGATTAGGCCCTATGATGGTGTCCCCTGAATAGATATGTGGACAGAGTTGGCAACGGGCTTTGTTGCAAGGATAGATTCCTGGGTTAGTGGTTCTGTTGTGTGGTGTGTGGTTGCTGGTGAGTATTTGCTTCAGATTGGGGGGCTGTCTGTAAGCAAGGACTGGCTTGTCTCCCAAGATTTGTGAGAGTGATGGGTTGTCCTTCAGGATAGGTTGTAGATCCTTGATGATGCGTTGGAGAGGTCTTAGTTGGGGACTGAAGGTGATGGCTAGTGGCGTTCTGTTCTTTTCTTTGTTGGGCCTGTCCTGTAGTAGGTGACTTCTGGGTACTCTTCTGGCTCTGTCAATCTGTTTCTTCACTTCAGCAGGTGGGTATTGTAGTTGTAGGAATGCATGATAGAGATCTTGTAGGTGTTTGTCTCTGTCTGAGGGGTTGGAGCAAATGTGGTTATATTGTAGAGCTTGGCTGTAGACAATGGATCGTGTGGTATGATCTGGATGAAAGCTAGAGGATCTATCCAACTATACTCTTAGCCCAGCAGAAGAATCTGTCCTATCTCGGGGCCTCTCCTTTTGCCCCTCCACCCCCATGAACATGATACAGTTCTGTGGTGACCTAGAATCCTATTTTCGACGTCTCCAACTCAAGGAATATTTCCAACACACCTCTGACCAACATATTAACCCACAGAGACCTTCCTACCAACACTACAAAAAGAAGGATTCTGGGTGGACTCCTCCTGAAGGTCGAAACAGCAGCCTGGACTTCTACATAGAGTGCTTCCACCGACGTGCACGAGCTGAAATTGTGGAAAAGCAGCATCACTTGCCCCATAACCTCAGCCGTGCAGAACACAATGCCATTCACAGCCTCAGAAACAACTCTGACATCATAATCAAAAAGGCTGACAAAGGAGGTGCTGTCGTCATCATGAATAGGTCGGAGTATGAACAAGAGGCTACTAGGCAGCTCTCCAACACCACTTTCTACAAGCCATTACCCTCTGATCCCACTGAGAGTTACCAAAAGAAACTACAGGATTTGCTCAAGAAACTCCCTGAAAAAGCACAAGAACAAATCTGCACAGACACACCCCTAGAATCCCGAACTGGGGTATTCTATCTGCTACCCAAGATCCATAAACCTGGAAATCCTGGACGCCCCATCATCTCAGGCATTGGCACCCTGACAGCAGGATTGTCTGGCTATGTAGACTCCCTCCTCAGGCCCGACGTTACCAGCACTCCGAGCTATCTTCGAGACACCACTGACTTTCTGAGGAAACTACAATCCATTGGTGATCTTCCTAAAAACACCATCCTAGCCACTATGGATGTAGAAGCCCTCTACACCAACATTCCACACAAAGATGGGCTACAAGCCATCAGGAACAGTATCCCCGATAATGTCACGGCTAACCTGGTGGCTGAACTTTGTGACTTTGTCCTCACCCATAACTATTTCACATTTGGGGACAATGTATACCTTCAAATCAGCACCACTGCGATGGGTACCCGCATGGCCCCACAGTATGCCAACATTTTTATGGCTGACTTAGAACAACGCTTCCTGAGCTCTCGTCTCCTAATGCCCTTACTCTACTTGCACTACATTGATGACATCTTCATCATCTGGACCCATGGAAAAGAAGCCCTTGAGGAATTCCACCAGGATTTCAACAATTTCCATCCCACCATCAACCTCAGCCTGGACCAGTCCACACAAGAGATCCACTTCCTGGACACTACAGTACTAATAAGCGATGGTCACATAAACACCACCCTATATCGGAAACCTATTGACTGCTATTCCTACCTACATGCCTCTAGCTTTCATCCAGATCATACCACACGATCCATTGTCTATAGCCAAGCTCTATGATATAACCGCATTTGCTCCAACCCCTCAGACAGAGACAAACACCTACAAGATCTCTATCATGCATTCCTACAACTACAATACCCACCTGCTGAAGTGAAGAAACAGATTGACAGAGCCAGAAGAGTACCCAGAAGTCACCTACTACAGGACAGGCCCAACAAAGAAAACAACAGAACGCCACTAGCCATCACCTTCAGCCCCCAACTAAGACCTCTCCAACGCATCATCAAGGATCTACAACCTATCCTGAAGGACGACCCATCACTCTCACAAATCTTGGGAGACAAGCCAGTCCTTGCTTACAGACAGCCCCCCAATTTGAAGCAAATACTCACCAGCAACCACACACCACACAACAGAACCACTAACCCAGGAACCTATCCTTGCAACAAAGCCCGTTGCCAACTGTGTCCACATATCTATTCAGGGGACACCATCATAGGGCCTAATCACATCAGCCACACTATCAGAGGCTCGTTCACCTGTGCATCTACCAATGTGATATATGCCATCTTGTGCCAGCAATGCCCCTCTGCCATGTACATTGGTCAAACTGGACAGTCTCTACATAAAAGAATAAATGGATACTAATCAGACGTCAAGAATTATAACATTCAAAAACCAGTTGGAGAACACTTCAATCTCTCTGGTCACTCGATTACAGACCTGAGGGTGGCTATCCTTCCACAAAAAAACTTCAAAAACAGACTCCAACGAGAGACTGCTGAATTGGAATTAATTTGCAAACTGGATACAATTAATTTAGGCTTGAACTGAGACTGGGAATGGATGAGTCATTACACAAAGTAAAACTATTTACCCATGTTATTTCTCACTCCCACCCCACCCCCCCACCCCCCCCCCCCCCCCCACTGTTCCTCTGATATTCTTGTTAACTGCTGGAAATAGCCTACCTTGCTTGTCACCATGAAAGGTTTTCCTCCTTTTCCCACCCTGTTGCTGGTGATGGCTTATCTTAAAGTGATCACTCTCCTTACAGTGTGTATGATAAAACCCATTGTTTCATGTTCTCTGTGTGTTTATATCAATCTCCCCTCTGTATTTTCCACCAAATGCATCCGATGAAGTGAGCTGTAGCTCACAAAAGCTTATGCTCAAATAAATTTGTTAGTCTCTAAGGTGCCACAAGTACTCCTTTTCTTTTTGCAATATAGACTACCACGGCTGCTACTCTGAAACCTGTCTATTTCCCAAGGCAACTTTGATTAGGATATGGGATCCTAGTACTCAAATCCTCCAAATGTTTTGTCCATGGAGGACTTGGTTAAAGAAATGCCTCTGTTTTGGGGAGAGGAAGATTACCTTTTCAGGACTATAAGAAGTGAGTGGAGAGTCTCTGGATCAGGATCAAGACAACTCTTCACTCAGGATGTGTGGATCTTCAGGTGCTGCTGCTACTCCACCAACCTGTGGTGATGAGGATCTTCTTTTATGCACAAATTTTCCATTCAGTTGCATAGATGGTTTGGGCCATCTCCTTGTGCACCATGTTCTGATATCAGCACTTTTACCATTGGATAGAGAAAATTTTTGGGATGACCCTTCTTCAGGTTATAGATAATATCCATCGCTTAAGACTAGTCAGGGGTCACTGACTTGTTTCCACCCATCCAGTAGCTGGCATTCAGACCTCACAAAGGTGCTTTCTAGAATCTCAAATCTAAAAGAGAATTTAAATTATTATGCCAATGGTAATATTCTGAGGTCTTTTAGTTCTGTTTTCTGCTGTTAATTTGTCTTCTAACATTCAAGAACAGCTGTAACAGTCTCTTTGCATTCTGTGGTATATGTACAATACTCTTAAACTCCTTCAGTCTTGAAGCTTAAAGTTCATTTTTCATTTACTTAAAACTAACTTAAATTCAAGGTGTGGCCTGCGTTGTGCAGGAGGTCGGACTAGATGATCAGAATGGTCCCTTCTGACCTTAGTATCTATGAATCTATGAATCTATGAATCTTTTCCAGCCTCAAGTATAGGAAATGTTATCCCCCAAGTTTGCTAAACATTAAACAACTTCCAAGGCTCAGTATCAAATTAACATTTCAGTTCCAAACATCAAAATATTCTTTGCCATTTCAAATTAAACACTTTTACTTTAATCAAAATTAATGCAGTAAACAACTTGCTTTGTGGGGATGGGCGTGAAGCGGACAGCCAGGATCATGGAAAGTCTGATTTCTCAACCTTCAGCAGCCCACCTGGAAGGCTCTTGACAATTGCACTTTCTGCCTGCAGGAAGGCAGAAGAGCAGCCAGCACAAAAATTCTGCATTAGGTCTCCCAAAATGGATTTTTTTTTTGGTATATTTGACTTTTCATCTTGATTCAGGATGGAAAACTTTCAAAAAAGTGAAATTTCTCATGGGAAGGGACTTCCATTTTCCAGCCAACTCTATTCAAAAACAGACATGAGGACCTGCTTTATTTCAACATTAATGCCCATCTAGTTTCTCCAGTATTTTGACTATATTTTAATTATGACCCTGTAGTAGGTTCCCTCACCACTGGGGTGCCTTCTTGTGGCTGGGTCTGGGGATTAACTCCTTTCAGGGCTGGTGCCTCCCTTCTGATGGTTGTTTACATTGCATCCCCCCCCCACACCACCACCCCCACCCTCCCCCCCTCACAATGCTTCCTCTTTGTGACCCAGCCCTCTTCTGGGGTATCGAAGTCCCACTGGATGAGTCATCCACATGCCATTCCAGACAGATTTCCAATCCGAGGCCAGGTACTATGCCATTTTCCCAGCGGTTGGTTGGGGAACCTGGGCCTTCCACTACTCTGGATTCAAGTAATTATGGTCTGTTTGCTCCCAGACCACGCCACTATCTCCCTGGACTCCTTCCTACTTCTCTATCTTCTGCCTCCACCTGCCCCCCCACTACTACCCCTCTCTGGGTTTACTAACCCAAACTCCCTCTTACCAGTGAGTAACTGAAGACTACTTTCAGCTCTGACTTCTTGTCAGACTCTGTAGCCCCAAACAAATCTCCCTTCTCACAAGAAGTGAAGGCAGACCATTTCATCCCTTTATACAAGCCCAGGCTGCTACTTCTCAACAGGACTTCATGTTCTAGTAAGCTTTACTGGTCCCTGAATCTCTTCCAGGTGTGGCTTATAAAGTTAATTGACCTAATTTAACCTGCTCTGCCTTTTGAGGGGTGGACATCCCATCACAGACCCCTAAAGTGTGACTGTAGAAATCCTACTAAAAAGAATTACTTGTGTGCCTAGTATAGATGCCTAAATTATGGTATTCTTTTAATGTCTCTATAATAGGTATTTACTTTGTGGTTGGTACATAAGAATGACCAATGGTCCACCTAGCCCAGTATCTCTGACAGTGGCCAGTACCAGATGTTTCAGAGGGAATGGACAGAAGAGGACATTCTGGGACTATAGGGACAGAATGGACAGAATTATCGAGTGATCCATCCCCTGTCATCCAGTCCCAGCTTCTGGCAGTCAGAGGTTTAGAGACACCCAGAGCTTGGGTTTGGGCTAATTGTCGTTGATGCACTGATCCTCCATGAACTTATCTAATTCTTTTTTTAACCTAATTATATTATATTGGTCCCAGGGTGAACTAGAGAGTAAGTCTCTTCTCTTGCATGCCTTACAGCTGAGAAGGTTTCAAAGATGAAAGAAGGTTGGTTGTCTGTTCTTCCAAGCAATGTATTTCTCTTTCAAAAAGGGCAAATAATGGTTCCAGACAATGTGAACCTATAAACAAGAGACAGGTCTTCCTTTATGTGCTATGCAGCACACATTGCTGGCACATAGTACATAATAATAACAAATACAATAATAATAAATACAAATATTGATACAACATCATATTTGGGGAAATTTTGACCAACTCTAACTGTAATATCTATTAGAGTTATTTTTCCCAGCTTCATGTGTATAAGCTATACACTAGCTATAACTAAAGATCTTTGTCTTGCGTATTGTGATGATTGCTTTTAATTTTTGGCAATATGCCAAGAAGCCAAAACATTGATACTTGTTTTTTAACATCTGTTTCCAGACATAAAATAAAAAATTCAAGATACAGAACCATAGAAAGGTGTCTGAATAAAATATTTTGTTCATCTCTGACATTTGAAGATGTGCACAGAACAAACAGGTACAATCTGTATATATCTGGTAATTCTCAGATGTATCTGAGATCACATATTAACTTCCTGAGATATCTTAAGTATTCACCATTTCCAAAAGAGGCAATCTTTGTAAGTCTCTGTTTATGCTTACTAATAGTCTGGCACCTCACAGAGTAGATTCCTTTCTTGAAATATAGAAATTAGTCTCAGGGGTGGAGCCAGTTAGCCTGATAAGGGTGGAAAGAGATTGCCAAAAAGGTTTCTAGATAAAGGAAAAGGAATCATGCCACTGAGCTAGAAAGATTAAAGACAGCCTAAATCCTAGGAAAGTGAGAACACAAAGCAACAGCTGGAATCCCAGTGTTAAAAACCAAGATGAATCCTATTTGTATTATTTCAGTAACAAATATATGGCTATGTTATATACATATCAAATCATTTCATGACTCAACATCCACTTATTGAAAAGTGATACCTATTCATACACAGGGCAAAATTATTTTCTCTAATCCCCACTGGCAGATCTCCACTGCATATTCAACATTTGTTCCATGCACAGAATTCCCAGTGATGTCAACAAGAATGCTACATACAGAACAAACAGGGTCTATGATGTAGAAAATCATACTGTGGTTCAGAGAGAAGAATTTTGCCCTTTGAGTGGGCATGTGTATAAATATATATAACAAAAGACAGGCAACTGTGAGTAAGGTGGATATACATAACCTTTCATAGCTAGTCTAAATATACATTAACTTTAGGAAAACACATTCTAAACAGTACTGTACACTAAACAATGTACAGTTTTGACTTCTCTATAATCTCACAAATGTAGGCTTGATGGTCCAGGGAATAATAATGCACTTTTTTCCCTTTTATTTTATAGGCTGTCCTGCAGAAAAGTTCAGGGCCTTACTCCCATGGCATCCAAGACTGGATGGCAACATTTTTATCTCAGAAGAAAGGAAAGGTTAGAGTGAACTACAAACCCGAGTACTTTTTCTTATGTTCATGATATAATTTAGAAAATGCATTCACACTGGCTAGTAATCATACAGTGTTAATTCTGAATCTTAACTTTGTCCCTTGTACTTATGCCTTACAGTATGGTCTATCTTTATGCCATTACAAATTTGTCAATTAATACAAACTGGAATTTCCATACAACTTCACAGATAAAAAGTTAGATTGTTATACAAATTTTTCAGATGTTGATTGATTTTTAAAGAGACAAGTATAACTGAGGATAGAGGTTACCCCACAGAATCTTTATTCCTAGTGATAATGCATGAAGCACAGCTTGACTTTTAGGTCCCAAACTCAGTTTGCTGCATTGGCACTTAGAAAAAAACCTCACTGCAAACTGAGCAAACGTAACAGGAAATACACAGAGAAAGGAAGCATAGAATGCCACAATGCAGTTTTTACAGTCTCTTTTCAGATTTTAAAACACAATTTTAAGTTATTAAAATAAAACAAATTCATTAAATTAGATTTTTCCTCCATTTTTTTAAAATATCACTAAGAGTCAAATTGTTGTGAAACAGTGAGGTGCTTTCCCCCAGTGTGAGGCTCTTCTTAAAAGAAAAAGATATGTATTTATTGGTTTAGGAACAGAAGTGAAGTTTAGAAAGTTTGGGTTCTCTAGAAACTGCTGGATGTTAACATTTCATGTCACTTCCCACTAGGGGGAGATGTTACATAACAAGCTCTTCCTCCCTCTCCTCCCACCCCCAAAATCCCTCCCTGTCCCAGCACATCTGCTTGAAATCTGTCCACTTACTGTGAGTTACAAAAACACTTATTCATGGCCTCCACACTTTTTATTATTTATTGATCCCTGTTTGAGATAAACAAAAAAACCCAATATCTTCAGCAAATGCTTTTTTTAAAAGTATTTTGTTGTTGTTGCAAGAAATACATGGCTGCGGATATCAGCTATTGACAAGCAAAACTCATCAGCTTTTTGTTTGCAGAAGTGCATCGTTGTGCTTTAGGTAGATTCTCCCTCTTTTCATTTCACTTTGACCTTTAGGTTTGACTGAAACTAAAATCAAACCCACAAAATGTCTTGCATGATTTCCCCCTGAAACTATAAATTGACCCCAAGTTGCTTGAAACTCGGTTCAATTTTTTTGAAACTTACCCCAGGCTTGTTGGAACTATGGAATACATTTGCCAAAAGATTTACAGACCCTGACAAATCTCTACAAAGCTGACTCAGTTTTGATTTTCCAAAGAAACCTAAGATGAGTTTTTGAATTTTTTTCACTGCTCTACTACAACTCACTGTGGCGACTCTGCAAAATCACTCTGGGATCGCCAAGAATGTGAATGATAATACCATATATTGTGACTCAGTGGTGCAATCCTCTTAATTTGCCTCTTGTCACTGCATCTCTGCAACATCTACAAAGCACATTACATATATTATACAACCATTTGGGCTTGCACCCAAATCTTTCCAATGACTTGTTGCGAAACAATCATATCCATTGCATTGTATGTTCTTTACTATGGTTGCATTTTAATTCATACAAATATTCAAGCTTTTAGCATCATGCTGTACTCTAGCATCAATAAAAACACATCATGCATTGCCATCTGTGGTCTAATCTGTCAATGATACATATATAATAAGCTGATAAGAGATCACTCACAACTGATTTGATCTATTCCAATTGGGAAGTACTTGTACTATTGTGGAACTGGTTGCTTTACCAACTGTTTAAATCTCACAAGAATTTCTGACAAGTGCTGAAGTTTCAATACGGGGGTAGTGCTCTTCTGCAAGAAGGCTGAGGACTTAGATCCCTGCACCTCTGTCTATCTACAAAGATACTGCAATTCTTTTAAAGTAAATTAATAGAAGCAACACCTCTGGATACTGATATTTTGAGATTTAATGTCACAGAAGAGAAAAGCTTAATTTGCTAGAGTTGTGACATCACTTCCAAAAATACCACTTTATACATTTGAGGTCAGTGACTACATGAATAATATGGGGCATCCTTGGTACATGTAGATGACAGGAATTTCAAATCCTATTAATTTCTATTAATGAAACAGAAAATATACCGTTTAGTTAAATAATGGGCATCTGTCCAACTCTATTGAGGAAAATGGAAGTTACTATAAAGGACAACAAACCAGGAAATTGGAAAGCCAGAAATTGTACTATTTCCACCACTGAATTTAAGTGGTAGTATCAGTCATGCTGAGCTGGCTGTAATATTCACCATTAACGTTATATTTGATGAATTTAGCTCCTTTTCCTGTGCATAACTGATCTGCAAACAGACTTTGATTGTTACAAATGTATTCATTATTCAGAATGATTCAGCTAAAGGTTTATGTGAATATATTTCAGCTAAAGGAATGCCCATCATGAACTATTCACTATGACTGCTGCTTTTAGTATTTAGTGTCTAATTATTATTTGAGCTGTGTGAGAGAACACATAGGTCATATGGTATTATTTATATTCTCTGATTGGATGAGTCTTAAATCCATAAAGAACTTTGCAGATGGCCACCTAAATGAAAACTTCTGGTACAAATACTTGTGCAAATGCACATTCATGTGCATATTTGACACTTTGCCTTTTAACAAGTATTCTTTCAAACAATTTTTTCCCTTCACCAATATCCACAAAAAGCTGTAAAGCGCTATGAATATGCATTAGTTAAACATAAAGTTATGCTTTAATCAAACATGTTACATTATTAAGCTCAATGCAAGGGTAACTCGATTTAATGTAATGACCTGTCATATGCAGAAGGTCAGACCATATGTTTCAATGGTCCCTTTTGGCCTTAAACACTATGAATCTATTCATTGTGAATGCTGTTGAAGCAGATTTGTGTTTTTTATTGAAGTAAGTTTTCACAAACACTTTCTTGCAGCGTTTATTTAAGAATATGGCATCAACTCTGGTGGTGGGTGTGTTAGAAATCTAGATAGATCAAGAAGGTAGGAAGGTCAATGGAATTTACAATTCAAGACATACAAATTGAGAATGAAGATGGTAGCAGCAAAAGAATTTTTAGTGCAGATACAAGAAATGAAAAAGGACAAACTGCCAAGGACTTTCTGTATTGAAGGAAGCAGTTCACGAATGAAAACATTCTTAAATCAACTATTGAGGAGCTCAAAACCAAAATAGAAAAAAATCATGTCACATAAACTAGGTTACCATATCTTTCTTTTCATAGCTTGAGTTATTTAAAACTAAACCGGACAAAGCATAAGATACTACGCTGTAGGAAACAAGCCCTCCAATGGCAAAGGGGTAAATGAGATGACCTAATAAGTTATTTCCATTCTAATTCTTATTATTTTATGTTCATTCATTGTGGGATGTGAATGTAAAATGTAGTCACAGGAAAATCAGATTAGGTTGTGTTTTGATTATGTCCTCTTTGAACGTTGCAGAGATTTATTACCATGAAGTGAACAGTGGAACAAGATATTGTCAAAGCAGTGGGTGATTTTTAAACATTGATGCAAAGAAGATGAAACATTCACCTGAAAAAGAAACATCAGATAAAGATGAAAACTTCTTATTGAAAGCCATGCACTGTGTGATGGATGAGTATAGATTCATTCAAAGCTCAGCACACTAGTAAACTGTAATCTCTGGAAGAAGACAGCCTATATATAGTCAAGACTTCCCATTAGTAAATCAATAAAGAATTACACCTAATAGGATGGATGCTATATGAATGTGGGTGGTTTGTATTGACAGTGTGTTTAAAAATACCCCTAAATGTATATTAGGCATCAATAATAATAAAATGGCCTAATAGTGACATTCTAAGCAATAATTCACAGCAAATAACATACTTGACAAATTTAGCCTCATTTTGTGCTCACTGAATGTCTGTAATCAGACTGAGATTTCCTTGGTTGTAGTCATTATTCATATTGACTCTGTTAGCTTGTTGAAAAATATTTGTTTTGGTTTCTACTTGGATTGATTGTAAGCAGTTAACTTCAGGTATTCACTACTCAGTAATTAACTCTCATATTGGACCAAAAATCACCCAGCTATTTCCGAAATGTGGTCTTGGAGACCCTTTGTATCTCAAAATTGGAAAAACAAAAACAAATGGGATGCTGACTTATTCTAACCAGTGAACTATAAAACTATGAAGAAGTCAAATCTTTCCTATATCAAGAAGCACACAACACAGTACTTGTGTTGCAGCCTAACATTTTTTAAAAAGCTACACACTATACAGGTGTTGGGGTCTGACTGAAGCCATGTTTACATAATGAAAATACATAGCAACAATATAAAAGGCACAAACAAAGCAAAGTAGCAGTAAATGGTCTAATTTGAACAAATGGAGTTAATAGGTGGCATGTTCTGAATGTACAAGGTTCATACACTTTGTACATTTGTATGTGTTTTTCTGTCTAATTCTCTGGAGCAGATGTAACATCTTCCCCATTTCTTAGACTATGCATCAGTACTCAGCACATTAGACACTGTTTCCCTGGAAGCCTGAGACAAGGCTGCAATGTTCCTTTCCTATACCAGTGGCTTCACCATTTCTGTACCCAGGTCTCTGAGAAACAGCCATCTCTTACTCAAAGATTTATTATGCCATATGCAATTCAACAAAATGCAAATATATGTATTCAGACATGCCATGCATATGTGCAATGCAACAGACTCTTCTCCCCAGCAACGCTGACTGACTTTGCCCTAGCAATAGCATCTGTCAAGTGTGGGCTTGCCAGAAGAGGTATCTGACAATTGGGGCTTCCCCAGAAACTCTTTCTAGCAAGTGTAGGCTTCTGAGAAAATAATATGATGTCATTATCTTCAAAGAAACTCAATTTGCTGGACAACTGTTATGATATATGACACATATGTTATCTAGGTTTCAGAGACCCCCACCCCCCCAAGACCCTTTTGGTGCATTTTGTGGAAAACCCCAAATCACTGAAACTACAATGATAAAAATAATACTGAAAGAGTCATATAATCAAATCATAACTGTGGCCTCAAAACAAAAATAATCTGATGCTGGAATACCTGAGTAATTAATTTGGGGTTTAACTGACCCCAATACCTTTTGAGTGATTTTTTTCACTACACTAAAACCACAACAGATATGCAGAGAAAACCAACACTAACAGGTTGTTCTCATCAAAAATTGGGAATTCTTAAAGAAAGAAGAGGTAGCCATTTGCATAACATGTTTTACTTAAATGTTTATATGAGTTTGGGGTCCAAGAGACCCTCAAACACCTTGGAAGTGTAGTACTTTAATTTTCCCCAATGATTAAGATTCCTGGGTCTAATTCATCCCACTACCTTTTTAGTGACTTTTTTGCTACACAAAAACCACAACAGGTAGGATGATAAAACCAATGTAGAACAACTGACCTCATCCTAGTCAGAGAATACTTGATATATGAAGCAGCACAGATTTGACAGTAAAAATCTTATTTACACTTTTGTACACATTGGGGTCAGATAGACCCCCAAAACAGTAGGTGGGTTAAAATTTGAACTGCATTAGGTGTTTTTGGTAGATCATGTAAGTCACAAGTGTTGTTTCTGTCTATTCATGGGTATAACTCTTAAAATCAAATGGAGGGCTTGCACAAGCTAAAGGGGTTTTGAATTTCTCAGGGCGAAGCAGCAAACACGCAGGTTTAGGGAAGTTTAGAACACTTGCAACCTCTTTCTTTCTGGGTCAGATAGGCCTTGTCTGAAGTATCATACCTAGAAGCATTAGGATACTGCAAGCAATTGGATGCAAAGAGAGTGGAAATGTAGCTTTCACTTGTCAATTTCATGTGATAGCATGTACATCTGCAGTGGATGGTTTGGGCAGCTCCTTGTCTAGCTCATTTAATTGTCTGTGTGCCAGAGTTTTGGAAACCCTATCCCCCTGTTATCACACACTGTAGTATTCCATACAAACTATATCCATGCTAGTACTGGTATTTGAAGATGAAAACTTAACATTCACCTTGCATGAACATTCCTGTGAGTAAAACTTGATCCGGTGAATGTTCTTGGAACCAGGGATCTTCAAGGGAATTAGGCACTCAACTGCCCCTGGATTTTAATGGGAGTTGAGCACCTAACTCTTAGGTTCCTTTAAAAAAAATCAAGTTGGAAAGCAAACACTAAACGGGGCAAAAGAACTGCCACAAAAAAGGGTCACAGCCATTTTTAGATTTGAGTAAATATGGATAAGGTTTTTCAGTAATCAGTCAGCTACCATATTAACAATCCCTTCCTAGTCCTTCATTTTCTGCCATGCAAAGCATTGTTTGTCAAAGGGGAACTGTCATAAATATAAAGGGAGGGGTAATAACCTTCCTGTATACAGTAATATAAAATCCCTCCTGGCCAGAGGCACAATATCCTTTCACCTGTAAAGGGTTAAGAAACTCAGGTAACCTGGCTAGCACCTGACCAAAAGGACCAATAAGGGGACAAGATACTTTCAAATCTGGCCGGGGGGGGGAAGGTTTTGGTCTGTCTGTTCTGTGTGCTTGCTGGAGAGAGATCAAGAAAGCAAGCAATCCAACTCCATTAGAATCAGTAAATACTAGCAAGGAAATGCATTAGTTTACTTTTGTTTTGTCTTGTGATTTTCTCTGTGCTGAAAGGAAGGTGTATTCCTGGTTTTCTTTCTGTAACTTTAAAGTTTTTGCCCAGAGGGAAATCCTGTGTGTTTTAAATCTGATTGCCCTGTGAGATTAGCTTCCCTTCTAATTTTACAGAGGTACTTCTTTTACCTTTTTTCTTTCTAATAAAGTTCTGTTTCTTTTAAGAGCCTGACTGATTTCTCTATTGTCCTAAGACCCAGGGGTTTGGGACTGTGATCACTTTGTAACCAACTGGTTAGAATATTATTCTCAAGCCTCCCCAGGAAAGGGGGTGTAAGGGCTTGGGGGGATAGGAACTCCAAGTTGTCCTTTCCCCGATTCTTTGTTAAATCACTTGGTGGTGGCAGCAAAACCTCCAAGGGCAAAGTGTTTGTGCCTTGGGGAAGTTTTACCCTAAGCTGGTAGAAATAATCTTAGGGGATCTTTCATGCTGGTTCCCACATCTGTACCCTAGAGTTCAGAGTGGGGAGGGAACCCTGACAGGAACATTGTTGGATTTTCTCACTACTATGAATCTGGTGATGCAAAAACAGCTGGCATGCATATGTATTTTACTTTGGAGCTTCATTACTAACATTCTGACTATTGCTATAATTTTGAATGAGTGCAAATTATGAAATACTGATACAGGGGAATGTTGTGTTTCCTGATTTGCCATTAAAGACACTGACAACTTTTTCAAAGTTTTTATAGGAATTCAGATCAGGGACCTATAAGTGGCCAACTATAAATCAGGACAGTCTGTCAAAATAGATGTGAGGCCCTTGATGGCTTTATATTCCTCATAATACAGATTAAAAATAATATGGAAACCACTGTAATGAAAGGCTATTTCCATTCCCAGCTTCCTCCCCCCCCCCACACACACACACCCCTGCCCCTTCAGTGAGATTCTATTTTAGTTCATTATCATTTCTTCTTTGGTAGCAGGAAAATATTTTAGTGATACAAACTTGTTCTTTACATTCCAGAGAATCTTTTAGCAGCCCGACTTGGGGCACAATTCTAAAATGTGGGTTGGATTTATCCTGTGTTTGAAAGATGAGGCACATCGTTCTATAAACAATACGGCTGTTGTGCTAAAAATTAAATGGAAGTAATTCTGTAGACAGATCTGAATCTCAACTGAATTGAGAAATAGAACATGATATTTTCCCTTTATTTTCCATTGTGACTTTAAACAGCTGGCATGACTAGTCCTATAGATTTCAAACACACGCTTCACTACTTTGATAAAAACTTAATTTCAGAATGACTAATTATCATAGAATCATAGAATAGCAGGGTTGGAAGGGACCTCAGGAGGTCATCTAGTCCAACCCCCTGCTCAGAGCAGGACCAACCCCCTACTAAATCATCCCAGCCCGGGCTTTGTCAAGCTGACCTTAAAAGCTACTAAGGAAGGAGATTCCACCACCTCCCTAAGTAACCCATTCCAGTGTTTCACCATCCTCCTAGTGAAAAAGTTTTTCCTAATATCCAACCTAAACCTCCCCCACTGCAACTTGAGAACATTACTCCTTGTTCTGTCATCTGCTACCACTGAGAACAGTCTAGATCCAGCCTCTTTGGAACCCGCTTTCAGGTAGTAGAAAGAAGCTATCAAATCCCCCCTCATTCTTCTCTTCCATAGACTAAACAATGGACTAAACAGTTCCCTCAGCCTCTCCTCATAAGTAATGTGTTCCAGTCCCCTAATCATTTTTGTTGCCCTCCACTGGACTCTTTGTAATTTTTCCACATCCTTCTTGTAGTGTGGCCCAAAAACTGGACACAGTACTCCAGATGAGGCCTCACCAATGTCAATAATCCCTTGGATTATCATAGCTAGTTAAAATGTAACAATTGTGGGTAAATGGAAACCATTCTATAGAATTAAGAAATGAGAGTCAGTTTTGCTCAGAAAAATAGGGCTCTTCCTGCTGAGTTTAGAGACTCTCCCATTTTCCTGGGTGAATATGCTGAGAAAAATCTTAAAACAGTACCAAAGAAACAGACAAGAGAGTTGGCAACAGATTCAAATTGTTCCAAACCAATGGAGCTATTAAATATTTATAGGAAGTCCAGTGTATCATTATCCCATTTCTAACGCAAATATATTTTGTAGTATGTACAGGGGAAGCCAGACTGTGTCTGTGTGTGAGAGAAGCATCACTAAGTAACAGAACATTAAGGCCCATATGTTCCCAACCGCTGCACAACTGGAAAATAGTCTGAAGTTGAGCAATTTTGGTCTAACGGCATCCACATGAATGAACAGGGTGCATGGTATAATGTCATTGTCAGATTGCCACATATGTTGCTGTCTGCATAATGGTTGTGGGATCTGATCTTAAAAAGCCTAATTCTACCACCCTTTCTCATGCAGAACAATACCTTCCTCTGCAAGTAGTCTCACTGATTTCAAATAAATGAGTAAAATCATACCGCACAAGAAGTCCTACTGCAATTAAATGGGACTACTTCTGGGTTAAGGTACTACTCAAAGTGAGTACAGGGATTAGGCTGAAAGTGGCAGGATTAGGCTGAAAATGAGGGCTATGCCAGGAGCAAAAGTAAGACAAGTCAACAGAAAGGTAATATGCAATATTTGTTACTCTCCATAAAATAAGGTTTTCATGCTCAAATATCCATGCCAAGTTACCACTCCATACCAGCAGTAACTTGTGATCTACAGGACAAATAATCCACACTTGGGCGACATAAAATTAGGGTAACAGTTTCCTTTCTCATTCCAAGATCACTCTACAGATCTAATGAAACCCCTTGGATCTCAGTGAAGAGAATTTGATCCTTCATTAATTATGGACCAGACTATGACCCTCTTAGTCTTACTGGTGTCTGGTTACTCACATGAATAGTCAGACTGAAGTCAATTAAGGAGTAAGGAGTTCACAATCTACCTCTAAATTATTTCTAGTATATTGTGTCATGGCAAATTGCTATCATTTATATATCCATATATCCTGACTCTAACTTGGAGAAGGATGAATCAAGTTCTAGGTATCCATTATGAAACTTCCACCTGTCAAGTTAATGGCAACTGAACCTATATTCCCCCTCTGCGGTGCACTAAGGGCACCCACTCTAGGCTCCGGCTCCGCAGCCATTATCACTCGTGGATGAAAATCTGTGTCTATCTCCCTTCTAACAGGCTTTTGTTCAGACTGCATAATTCCTTGCCTATACGATGTTATTCCCAGCAAACTAGGCTGCCTAAGCAGGCTTTTGTCTGTGCTTTGCTTTCTCCTCAGAAACAATGACCAGCTGTGATTTTCCACAGTTATAAGTTACCTCATCACCCTTTTTAAGCAAGCACATTTATTCTTAATGTGGAAGCATTGCAGAGAAAACATATTACAAAGACTAAAAGAACCTACACACATGCCAATAAACTTGCCAGAGATCACTCCCCCTCCCACCCACACACATACAAACACATGCAGCAGGGTCTCTGGCAGTCCTTCAAAACCACACCAGGGGGGGTTTCTGTGGTTACAAGTTCATAACAGCCTCTGCTCAGAACAAATACCCACATGAATAAATAGGACTGTCTTTTATACATCTTGGGCCTTTGATAATCAAATTCTGGGAACAGGGAATCTGCAGACAATGGTTCTCTCTTCAAGGATAGCTTCAAAAGGTTGGGTCTGGAGGTGGGAATTTTCATGCATCTCTCTGTCCCCCACCCCCCAGGTATTTCCTAGGAAACCTATTTAACTTTGTCCCAAAAGTTCCTTCTTGTCTGGTACATTGTTTAAAATAGTCCTTTGAAGCTCATAACATATTGCTGGGTTTACATCGGCCACATCTCCCCCCTACGGAAGTTACAGCTAATCCCATAATAATACATAAACTTTGCATTCAATGCAACATACTTCAAAGACACTTAATTTAATAACGTTTTTCAAGGATATGATGGGAAATTGCCCTATCACACCATAATTTTTGATATTCACTGGGACAATTCTCTTCCTACAGCAGAATAAACAGTTCAAGGTGAGTTGAGATGTGTTACTTTGAAATATGTTTTTGCATTAGGAACCTGACAAGTATCACATTTATGCGTTCTCTATTCATTCTTTGAAATATAACTATAGTCAGTTTCTAATATTCCAAACAGCTAAGCCTGTTTTCCCTGTCATCTGTGAAGGAGTATTTTCTTGATATATCAAGAGCCATTGCAACCAGCTGCCCACTTACTTGCCTCCCGGGAAAAAAACCAAACAACTGCAACTTCTAATTTGAATGATAACACCACATTAAATTGACAAATCATTGTTTACAACACTGAATTCAAAACAGCTAAAAATAATTTAGGTAAATAAAGATAGCATTGCTTGAAAAACAGCTATGTTAGTTTTCAGAGTAGCAGCCGTGTTAGTCTGTATTCGCAAAAAGAAAAGGAGTACTTGTGGCACCTTAGAGACTAACAAATTTATTAGAGCATAAGCTTTCGTGAGCTACAGCTCACTTCATCGGATGCATTTGGTGGAAAAAACAGAGGGGAGATTGATATACACACACAGAGAACATGAAACAATGGGTTTATCATACACACTGTAAGGAGAGTGATCACTTAAGATAAGCCATCACCAGCAGCAGGGGGGGGAAAGGAGGAAAACCTTTCATGGTGACAAGCAAGGTAGGCTATTTCCAGCAGTTAACAAGAATATCTGAGGAACAGTGGGGGTGGGGTGGGGGGGGAGAAATAACATGGGGAAATAGTTTTACTTTGTGTAATGACTCATCCATTCCCAGTCTCTATTCAAGCCTAAGTTAATTGTATCCAGTTTGCAAATTAATTCCAATTCAGCAGTCTATCGTTGGAGTCTGTTTTTGAAGCTTTTTTGCTGAAGGATAGCCACTCTTAGGTCTGTAATCGAGTGACCAGAGCGATTGAAGTGTTCTCCAACTGGTTTTTGAATGTTATAATTCTTGAGGTCTGATTTGTGTCCATTCATTCTTTTACGTAGAGACTGTCCAGTTTGACCAATGTACATGGCAGAGGGGCATTGCTGGCACAAGATGGCATATATCACATTGGTAGATGCACAGGTGAACGAGCCTCTGATAGTGTGGCTTATGTGATTAGGCCCTATGATGGTGTCCCCTGAATAGATATGTGGACAGAGTTGGCAACGGGCTTTGTTGCAAAGATAGATTCCTGGGTTGGTGGTTCTGTTGTGTGGTTGCTGGTGAGTATTTGCTTCAGACTGGGGGGCTGTCTGTAAGGAAGGACTGGCCTGTCTCCCAAGATCTGTGAGAGTGATGGGTTGTCCTTCAGGATAGGTTGTAGATCCTTGATGATGCGTTGGAGAGGTTTTAGTTGGCGGCTGAAGGTGATGGCTAGTGGCGTTCTGTTGTTTCCTTTGTTGGGCCTGTCCTGTAGTAGGTGACTTCTGGGTACTCTTCTGGCTCTGTCAATCTGTTTCTTCACTTCAGCAGGTGGGTATTGTAGTTGTAGGAATGCATGATAGAGATCTTGTAGGTGTTTGTCTCTGTCTGAGGGGTTGGAGCAAATGCGGTGATATCGTAGAGCTTGGTTGTAGACAATGGATCGTGTGGTATGATCTGGATGAAAGCTAGAGGCTTGTAGGTAGGAATAGCTGTCAGTAGGTTTCCGATATAGGGTGGTGTTTATGTGACCATCGCTTATTAGGACCGTAGTGTCTAGGAAGTGGATCTCTTGTGTGGACTGGTCCAGGCTGAGGTTGATGGTGGGATGGAAATTGTTGAAATCATGGTGGAATCCTGAGGAAACTACAGTCCATTGGTGATCTTCCTAAAAACACCATCCTAGCCACTATGGATGTAGAAGCCCTCTACACCAACATTCCACACAAAGATGGGCTACAAGCCGTCAGGAACAGTATCCCCGATAATGTCACGGCTAACCTGGTGGCTGAACTTTGTGACTTTGTCCTCACCCATAACTATTTCACATTTGGGGACAATATATACTTTCAAGTCAGCGGCACTGCAATGAGTACCCGCATGGCCCCACAATATGCCAACATTTTTATGGCTGACTTAGAACAACGCTTCCTCAGCTCTCGTCTCCTAATGCCCCTACTCTACTTGCGCTACATTGATGACATCTTCATCATCTGGACCCATGGAAAAGAAGCCCTTGAGGAATTCCACCATGATTTCAACAATTTCCATCCCACCATCAACCTCAGCCTGGACCAGTCCACACAAGAGATCCACTTCCTGGACACTACGGTCCTAATAAGCGATGGTCACATAAACACCACCCTATATCGGAAACCTACTGACACCTATTCCTACCTACATGCCTCTAGCTTTCATCCAGATCATACCACACGATCCATTGTCTACAACCAAGCTCTACGATATAACCGCATTTGCTCCAACCCCTCAGACAGAGACAAACACCTACAAGATCTCTATTATGCATTCCTACAACTACAATACCCACCTGCTGAAGTGAAGAAACAGATTGACAGAGCCAGAAGAGTACCCAGAAGTCACCTACTACAGGACAGGCCCAACAAAGGAAACAACAGAACGCCACTAGCCATCACCTTCAGCCCCCAACTAAAACCTCTCCAACGCATCATCAAGGATCTACAACCTATCCTGAAGGACGACCCATCACTCTCACAGATCTTGGGAGACAGGCCAGTCCTTCCTTACAGACAGCCCCCCAGTCTGAAGCAAATACTCACCAGCAACCACACAACAGAACCACCAACCCAGGAATCTATCTTTGCAACAAAGCCCGTTGCCAACTCTGTCCACATATCTATTCAGGGGACACCATCATAGGGCCTAATCACATAAGCCACACTATCAGAGGCTCGTTCACCTGTGCATCTACCAATGTGATATATGCCATCTTGTGCCAGGAATGCCCCTCTGCCATGTACATTGGTCAAACTGGACAGTCTCTACGTAAAAGAATGAATGGACACAAATCAGACCTCAAGAATTATAACATTCAAAAACCAGTTGGAGAACACTTCAATCGCTCTGGTCACTCGATTACAGACCTAAGAGTGGCTATCCTTCAGCAAAAAAGCTTCAAAAACAGACTCCAACGAGAGACTGCTGAATTGGAATTAATTTGCAAACTGGATACAATTAATTTAGGCTTGAATAGAGACTGGGAATGGATGAGTCATTACACAAAGTAAAACTATTTCCCCATGTTATTTCTCCACCCCCCCCTCCACCCCACCCCCCACTGTTCCTTAGATATTCTTGTTAACTGCTGGAAATAGCCTACCTTTCTTGTCACCATGAAAGGTTTTCCTCCTTTCCCCCCCTTGCTGCTGGTGATGGCTTATCTTAAGTGATCACTCTCCTTACAGTGTGTATGATAAAACCCATTGTTTCATGTTCTCTGTGTGTGTATATCAATCTCCCCTCTGTTTTTTCCACCAAATGCATCCGATGAAGTGAGCTGTAGCTCACGAAAGCTTATGCTCTAATAAATTTGTTAGTTTCTAAGGTGCCACAAGCTATATTAGTAAAAGCTTGCTGTGGTCCATGGTCAAGTTTAAAAAGATAGTGGGATAAACTGATCCCCCTACCATGATCCATAAATATATACATTTTAGCTCTGACTTGGAAAATTAGCCTTAATTTTGCTGCATGTGACTTTACCTTTCATTGCTCTGATCCTGCGGTTAGATCTGCTTGGGCAGGCTCTTATGTCTGCATGGAGTGGCTTAGAAATCAGTGAGGCTCTGCATGGGTACAGAACATATAACAGCTCCAATTGTAGGTTTGGGGCCTAAATGGCTAAGGCTTTGTACACGGTCCTTGCTGTTTAGTAAAAATAGCACAAACTAAATTTCCCTCTCTCTCAGTTGTAATTCCACTGAGATGAAAATTTAGTCAAATATTGTTAAATGCCAAACAGTTCTTTATTTAACCTGTTTTTTTGTGAAATCTTATTCATCACAGTAGATCCACATCTGCATGGCCTCCATACAAAGAGTTACTAGTTAATGGTCAGGATCATTATGTTTGTATCAATCCATGGGAACCATAAAATGATGGTACCAAAATAAAATAATAATCGCTAGAGAACAGTACAGGCCCTAGCCAAATTTCAATTACAATAATTCTGTCTAAGTCTTCCCTTTTGTTTCAATCAGATAAATTAGTATTCACATGTCCTAATGCCATTGTCATGTAATGTGTCTGGAATGGAATAGCTACTGCTTTTCATACATTAAGTGGCTGCATCTTAGATGAAGTGATCCCTGTATTTAGTCTTTACAATTGCACACTATAGGATTCCTCAAAAGGCAAAGTTCTCCATAAATGTTAAAACAATATGATTTAAAGTTGAAGGATGGCCTTGTGATTAAGGTACTGCATTGGGACTCAGGAAATCTGAGTTGAATTCCACCACAGACTTCCTGTGTGATCGTGGGCAAGTTACTTGATCTTTCTGTGCCTCAGTTCTCCATCTGTAGAATGGGGATAATAATTCCTTTCTCGCAGCCTTTGTCTGATTTAGCTATTTAGATTATAAACTTTGGGGTAACTAAAGTTTCTCATAATGTGTATGTAGTGCCTCTAGAACAATGGGACACTGATATTGGTTGAGTTCTCTACGTACTACAGTACGAAAAACAAATAATGATTTTAAACAAAACTAGAACTGATTTATCTCATAGTTTTACATTCTGTTGAGTGGTTTTCTAAAAAAGCCTTGTCCAAATGAAGTGTTCCATTTTTTTCTGGCATTTTTCTATTTTCTCCAGTAAACTTTAAAGATATATATATCCTCTGATGTTTGAGAAAAATCCACTTAGACTAGCAAAAGAGGCTAGAGCACATAAGGAATATAGAAACAAAGTATGAACAGGAAGATTAAATACATAAAATTGTTTTGAATTTACTTGCCACACTATTCTGTTACAGCAATAAAATATCATGAAGACAGTACTTAAGCAGTATATTTTAAGTTAAATTGACCCAATTTAAAAGCTGGATTTTATTAACAGACAGATTTTCAATAATTATCTTAATATTGTTCCAAAGCATGTTTAGTACATCTTCAGGGTTATTTACAGTCCTCACTGCCAATGACAATTTGCAAATACTAAGCAGGATTGCTTTGCATTGCACAATTCTTCACAGCAGTGTGTTTCAAATAGCCCAATGAATGACTAATTAATACTTGCTGAAGCTTCTCTGTTAAGAGCAGTGCAAGAGGAGAGATGATTCTGGCAATTTTAAGAAACTGTCTACAGGCTTGGCACTTTAGTGAAGACTTCATTAAGAATGAATCTTCACAGTGGTGGGTGAGAACTAGTTAGTTAATAGATTCGTAGATACATAGATTCTAAGACTAGAAGGTACCATTGTGATCATGTCTGACCTCCCGTATAACACAGCCCATAGAACTTCCTCTAAATAATTCCTAGAGCAAATCTTTTAAAAAATCATCCAATCTTGATTTTAAAATAGTCAGTGGAGAATCTACCACCATCCTTTGACAGTGGCTAATTACATTCACTGTCAAAAATGTACACCTTATTTCCAGTCTGATTTTGTCTAGCTTCAACTTCCAGTTATTGGACTGTGTAATACCTTTCTCTGCTAGACTGAAGAGCCCATTATTAAATATTTGTTCCCCATGTAGATACTTATAGACTAATCAATTCACAGCTTACCCTTCTCTTTGTTAAACTTAATAGCTACTTGAGTCTATCACTAGAACACGTATTCTAATCCTTTAATCATTCTCTGAACCCTCTACAATTGATCAACATTCTTATTGAACTGTAGGCATCAGAACCGAACACAGTATTCCGGCAGCGCTCACAGCCTTGCCAAATACAAAAGTAAAAATAACCTCTATTTCTACTCGAGATTCCCATTTTTATACATTCCAGGATCTCATTAGTTCTTTTGGCCACAGCATCACACTAAAACCTCATATTCAGCTCATTATCCACCACGACCACTCAAATATTTTTGGAGTCACTGGCTCCCAGAAAAGAGTGATCCTATAAGTATGGCCTACTGAATGCATCCGATGAAGTGATCTGTAGCTCATGAAAGCTTATGCTCAAATAAATTTGTTGTCTCTAAGGTGCCACAAGTACTCCTTTTCTTTTTTGCGAATATAGACTAACATGGCTGCTACTCTGAAACCTACTTTCTTTGTTACTAGATGTATACATTTATATTTAGCCATGTTAAAACAAATATTATTTACTTGCACTCAGTTTACCAATCATTCCAGATCACCCTGAATCAGTGACCTGTCCTTTTCTTTCTTTACCACTTCCCGACTTTGTGTCATCTGCAAACTTTATCAGTAATGATTTTATGTTTTCTACCAGGTCACCAATGAAAATGTCAAATAGCGTAGGGCCAAGAACCTAGCACTGCAGGACCCCACTGGAAACATGCCCACTCAATGGAAATTCCTCATGTCAATTACATTTTGAGACCTATCAGTTATCCAGTTTTTAATCCATTTAATGTGAGCCATGTTATGATACTGTTTTAGTTTTTTAATCCAAGTGTTATGCAATACTAAGTAAAATGTCTTATAGTAGTCTTAAGCAGAAGTCAACACTATTATCTTTATTAGCCAAATTTATAATCTCAGCCAAAAAAAGATAAAGTTATTTTGGCAGAATCTATTTTCTATAAACTCATGTTGATTTACATGAATTACATTGCTCTCCTTTAATTCTTTATTAACTGAGTCCCATATCAGCTGCTCCATTATCTTGCCCAGGATTGATGTCAGGCTGACAGACCTACAATTATCTGAGTCATCCCATTTACCCTTTTTAAAAATTGGCATAACATTAGATTTCTTACAGTTTTCTAGTACTTCCCCAGTTTTCTAAGACCTACTGAAAAAAATCAATATTCATGATCCAGTGAGCTCCTCAGCCAACTATTTTAAAACTCTTGGATGCACATTAATCTGGACCTGCTGATTTAAAAATGTCTAACTTCAGTAGCTTTTGTGTAACATCTCCCAGAGAAAGAATGTTATTATCACCATATGATAAGACTATATCACCTGTTTTTCCCCAAATACACAACAGAAATATTTATTGAACACTTCTGCCTTTTCTGGTTTTATTTTATTGATAATTTTATGATTGCCATTTAATAGTCCAGATTTATGTATAATTTATGCCAGTCAATGCTAGTCTAAACCTCAGTGGAGTCCAGTGATTGATAATGCACAGTGGGAGTTTGCTGTTGCTGATGCAGCCTTGCAACCTCCCACTGCGGGGGAGAAAGAGAGCCTCTGCTGCCAGAACAGTAGGCAAGAACGAATGGGTCAGGGCATGCAATGATTCATTTCCTGTCCTTGGCAGAGCTCCTGAAGGTAACCAGTGGAAGTTACTGAGAGCAGTTGACCATATTGTCAGTGAATTCTCAGACTCAGAAATGATGTATGTGGATGTAAATGAGTCACAGGAAGTCTAAACGTATGCCTACACAGCAGCTGGGGTGTAGCTTCAACTACACCAGTGGCAGCTTAGGCTAACTGCCTGAGTGCAATCTTGCCTGACCCTCCTGGGTGCATACTTTGGCAGCTAATTGCTGCTTGAGCCACTCTGGCCACACTGATTTTCAGGCACTAGGCTGAGCAGAGCTAGTATGTTTTCATCTATCTCAGCTGGGAATTACTCCTCCCAGCTGCTGTGTAGATGTACCTTAATTAAGGGTGAGGTATTGTCTATTTTATTACTCACATATCAATAGGGGTGTAGCAGAAAAAGTGACTCACATGAGAGTCTATGAGAGTCCCCATTGGGAACTGCCACCTGATGTGCTGAGACTACTTCTGAGCTAGTTTTTCCTGCCAGCTTAGGATTTCAGTACCTTGCCTTGTTTAAGCCAGACACGCTAGCCTGCTGCAAACACAGATCCATGTCTGAACCACGGCCCCACAAGCAAACCCCAAATAAATCTGTTTAACCTTTATAAGCTTTATACAGGGTAAACTCATAAATTGTTCTTCCTCTATAACACTGATAGAGAGATATGAACAGCTGTTTTCCCTCCCCCACCAGTATTAATACTTACTCTGGGTTGATTAATAAGTAAAAAGTGATTTTATTAAATACAAAAAGTAGGATGTAAGTGGTTCCAAGTAACAACAGACAGAACAAAGCAAATTACCAAACAAAATAAAATAACGCACAGAAGTCTAAGTTAATAGAGTAGGAAACTAAATGCAGGCAAATCTCACCCTCAGAGATGTTCCAATACGCTTCTTTGACAGACTAGCCACTTTATAGTCTGGGCCCAATCCTTTCCCTGGTACAGTCTTTGTTCCAGCTCAGGTGGTAGCTAGGGGATTTCTCATGACTGCAGCTCCTTTGTTCTGTTCCACCCCCTTATATATCTTTTGCACAAGGCAGGAATCCCCTGGTCCTCTCTGGATTCCCACCCTCTCTCTAAATGGAAAAGCACCAGGTCCAAGATGGATTCCAGCACCAGGAGACATGGCCACGTGTCCTATGAGACCCCAAGCCCTCACTTCTCCAGGCCTGACTCACAGGAAGGCCTGCAAGCAAACAGAGCCATCTACAATCAATTGTCCTGGCCAATGGGAGCCATCAAGATTCCAAGCCACCATCAATGGCCCACACTCTGCATAATCACAATAGGACCTCAGAGTTATATCCCACATTTCTAGTTTCAGATACAAGAATCATACATCCATACAAATTGGATGACCACACTCAGCAGACCACAAACTCTGTAAAGATATCTTAAAAGAGTCCTCCTGCATGAAGCACATTCCAGTTACATTACATTCACTCATTAGCACATTTTCATAAAATCATATGGAGTTCAACATCACAATAAGTTTACATGGATAACCCCTTATTTATTTTACTTTTTTCTTGCACTTTCTTCTGATCCTTGGGTCATATGACTTACACCATTTTAATCACCCCTCCATTCACTTAGACTCCTAGATATTCGTTTAGAATGATTCTCCTCTCACTTATCCCAGTATAAATGGAGAGTGACTCCCTGATGGAGTTACACTGGTGTAAAACAGGGATAAGCGGGAGAAGAATCAAGCCATTTTAGCCTCATTTAGACACCTTTACATCCACTTACCAATGTACGACCTCGTCAATTAGACACACAGATTCTACAAGAATGGGCAGCGGTATAAAACAGATAGATTAGATTTAGGAGCTATAACCACCATAGAAGTAATTGTATGAAACTGGGCAAAGGAGAATGTAGGTTGTTTATCAGAAAAGTTTTCACAATGCCCTTGTCTAGTAGAATGCAGAATATTTTCCCATGTGTTGTGACAGAAACCACACAGAGAACAAACTAGACAAAACAAAAAATTGTGGACTGGAAAAACCATGTGAAATATCCCATGAGAAAGAAAACCTGCACAAGCATGCAGAAAGACAACATGACCTCAAGGACCAAACCTTCAAAAAGGTTTCAGCTTTGAGTGTAAATTAAATATGCAATCTGTAGGCACAAACAGGTCCCATTGCTTTAAAATGGATTTTATTAGATCTTCAAACACCAAGCACCTGACTGTGTGCAATACATACAAATAGCTATCAATACCCCTTTGTAAAGCAGGCATGACAGATCACTTCCTTCTCTAACTCTAATGACTTTCTAGTAGTGTATATTAATCTATAAACATTTCACAAACATTAACATACTAAATACTGTCCAGCTTCTGCAAACAGCAAGATGGTATTTCCATCAATGAGTTCTCATAACATCAAACAGGAGATATTAATCAATATCATTGGGTTTATTAGTATCATCTGAACGCCTAAGGTGGACTTACAACCTTGGGCTCATTTGTTTGGTGAAGAATATGCCATTATTTACACTATGATAAATAATGAGTTTTCATAGCTGTATTACCATGCTTTATTTTCTCTTACTTCCCTCTTCTCAGCTGTCCCTGATTGTTGTCTCCTTTCTTCTTGTTTTCCCATCCTCATCTGCCTCTCTCATTTCTCTGTTCCGCTCCAGTCCAAGGTATTGGTTCTTGGTCTGCCACTGGCTGCAGGCTTCTATTCCGTTTTTTGGCAGCTCTAAAGTGGTTTTATATTCAAAAATACTGAAGTGGTAGTGTTAAAACTGTTGGTTGAGCTTCCTTAAATAGAAATTGCAACTTTAAATCTGTTGCTACTATTGATAAGCACAAGAGTATATACTGGCAGATTCAAAGAGCACATGCCATTGCTTAGAAAGGAAGGGTAATGTGATGGGGTCTGGACTCACCACTGCAACACCTCCTGCTGTTCAGTCCAGGAATTAGCTCTGTCCAGTGCGGCATGCCCTCTGCTGGTGGTGTCCCATCCATCTCTTGCCCTGCTGGCATTTTGACCTGCGTTGCTCCCAGCTCGCGGCATTTTTTTCAGGACACTGCCCTCCAGCAGTGCCCCCAAGTCCACACTCGCCCTCTTCCAGGAGACGGGGGGTTAACAGCAGTCTTTCCAGTTTGCTCCTGCCGCCAACCATAACCCCTCGAGTCTAGCCCCTTGTTCAAGGGCCGGTTGCAGTCTGTCACGGCCACCCTTCCACTGCCAGGTGCTGTACAAGGAGAAAGGGAGGGACCCAGGCCCGCCCACTACTCTGGGTCCCGACCCAGGGACTCTCCAGTGGCAGCCTCCCTGCCCTCCTTCTCTCCCTTTGTCTAACTGTCCCTGGGCCACTTCCCGTCTGGCCCTTCGCACCCTCTAGGCCCTTTCTATCAGGGCACACAGTCTGGCAGGTATTGGGCCAGACTCCTTCTATCCTCCCCCGAGCCTGCCCAGCACTGCTCTGTCTGAGGTGCTTGTCTCCTGCTCAGGAGACAGACCTTCCCTCCCTGCTCCCTTCCTGGGCTGCCTTTATATAAGGCCTAGCCTAGCACTGATTGACTGGTTGTAATACTGGCAGTGATTGCCTCCCAGTAGGCCTTTTCCTGATTGGCTTCCCTTCTGCTCAGCCGCTCTGGCCTACTCTAGCCCTGTCTCTCATAGGGCTGGAGCAGCCGCCCCATCACAGGTAAAAAAAAGAAAGAGCTGGAGAATTTCAGCTGTAAAATGTGTTTTCCTCATGCTGCTGCAGTAACTTCTTAACTTATTTATTTTTGTAAGCTTTTTTTTTATTCCATCATTTAGAACTGATGTTGGTATCATAGGACCGTAAATATGTAGGACAAGATTTTCAAAGGCGACTAGCATTTTTGGGTGCCCAATGTGATGTACATCAAGTTCCAGAGGATAGATGCTCAGCACTTCCTGGAAATTAGGCCCCTTTAAGTTTTCTTAAGTTAGGCATCCAAAAACTGAGGCACCCAAAAACACTTATCACTTTGGAAAACGTTAGCCACAGAGTGTTATTGTACTGTGACAGAGCCACTCTGAAGGGTCAGGTTACATTCTGAACAGCACCTTGCACAATGAGCAGTCCTACTGCAGTCATTCAGGTTGCTTGTGGCATAAGGTTCTGATCAGTGTGAACACAACGGTTACAACCTGGCTCTCTGCAGTTAAGAGAGAGTGCCTACTGCTTTGATGAGTGCTGTTATTGTTTAGTAGGAGAACTTGAGAAATCTACCCAGTTTCTAGAGACATTTATTGAGAACTCTCCTGCTTTATCCAGTCCTACATCATCAACTGTCTCTCCCAAATCTGATCTCACTGTCAAGTCAAATTCAACATTGCAAAAATTGAGCTTCTCACCCACCTCACCCTGTCTTCTCTATCTCTGTCTACCATTCCCCCTGTCACAACCTTGGCATCATCTTTGACTCCTCTGATATCCAGCCTGACATTAAAAGCTATCTGTCTGTCCTTACAACATCTCCAAAATGGATCTTTTGCACGCCAACCCTAAAATGTAATGTCTTTAGCACTTATTTTTAAGTTAACATACAAAAAGTATTACCTGACTTTTTCTAAACATTATTTCAAATAATGTGTCCCTGGTACCTTAATGGATTTTAAAAGCAAACACTGAAAATCATCAATTTATCACGTTTCACTGTTGCTTGTACAGATGGTTGTATGAGTTTACTTGTATACTGTACACATGATGAAAAAAGGATAGATTAAACCTACCTCATACTAATTACGTACAGTTTGTCACAATCGGGGAGAAATCCTGGCACCACTGAAGTCAGTGGGAGTTTTGCCATTGATTTCAGTGGGGTCAAAATTTCATTCCAAGCGTCTTATGTTTAGGAAAAAAGAAAAGGAGTATTTGTGGCACCTTAGAGACTTAACAAATTTATTAGAGCATAAGCCTTCGTGAGCTACAGCTCACTTCATCGGATGCATTAAGGAGATGCCCACGACTATGATTTCAGTCCTGTAAAGCTTTATTTCCATGAGTAATCTTTGCTCAAATGAGTAAGGCAATATTAGATTGGGTTGCTAGATTGGATAACAGTTTAGCAGTTCAGGATGGACTAGCACTGCCAAAGCTGTGTCTGGATTGTCCCTAAGTGAGAACTACAAATTAAAGGGACCTCTGCACATAGATCTCTCACCTTCTGAATAGCAGTAAGGCTCACTATCTCAGTGGCACAGTCCCCAGGCCCATGAAACCTTGTGAGAGCTCCAGGGCCTGGGCTGCGCAGGGAAAGGGGTGCAGTTGTTGGAGCAAGGAGGGTGCCCATCTTTCCTTCTCTAGCCCCATGGAAAACAGCTGGAAAATAATGTAGAAACATGAATAAAATTATCTCAGTCTAAAAGATACAGTTAGTTACTTTGAGCAATAATCATGTTTCCCAAGATTCTCCAACCGCCCCCCCCTTAAAAGATGTGACCAAATATTCATTTAACAAACAAATCTGGCTTAGATTTACAGCTTTGTCCTCAGAATTTGGACACATTTTGAGAGGTTTTCACTGAGGCTGGTTTAATTCAAATTAGGCTAAAATAATACCAAATATACCCTAAAAAGTATGTTAAAATATTAATTTGGTATGATCAGTTTAACATACAATTAGACATTTTCATTTTTCTTTTACAGTCGTCACCCAAGCAACTAATAATGACCTTCTGCAAAACATTTAAAATATAATGTGCATCTGTATGTGGAATGACTATTACCATAATATTTACTTTAATACATTCATGTGTATAGAAAAATATAAGCATAGGATGGCATCCATTCATAGTCAATGCCTCTAGGAGTCAATAAACAAAAATGTAAACTTTATTATAGTAAGGGTATGTTTGAATTCTTTAAATGGTACTGATGAACAAAATTATTTTCCTTTAATGCTTTTCAAACCATTTCAGAAAGTCATACAAACAGTAAGGTATGGTTTACCGGCTCCCTAGACTCTGTGCTACATCCCTCTTGATACTCAATGCCTTGTGAACACATCTGTTTTGCTGATTTCATGCTTCTCTGTTCTCTTTCACTTTTGTAGACCACTGGACCACAACAACAGTCACATTCAAGAAATGTTTCTGTGTTGCGGTTTCTGAAATTTGGCAGAGAGTACCATATTTCCATCCTCTGAGCCAAATGCGGTTCCCAGTCAGTGCTAGCTATGTGCATGTATCTCACTGCCAAATTTGGCCCTTTGTGTTGATCCTGTTTCAGAATGGATTTCTGTGACTCAGCACTTAGTTTGGCTATTGGGAGTTGTTTTTTTTTTTTGTTTTGTGTTGTTTTTTAAGAATAAGCAAACAAACAATTCTTGATTAATGAACAAATTAATTCATTTTTACTCAAGTTTAGTTTAATTTTTTTCTTAAATCAAAGAAAAAAATTAAAACCACATTTCTGAGAGCTGCTCATATCATACAACCAGATTAGCTTTTCTCTTTACAAGGGAAAAAATATATAGTATTGAGCCTTAATAGATTTCAGAGACATCTGATGTGTTGGATAAATCATTTAAAACCTAAGCAAGATGAGATACTAGCCATGTTCAAACAGACTCTAAGCTCCCATGATTTTCACAATATGTGTTCTTGTTGCTGGTATCCATTCCAAACTTCTGAGCTCTACTCTAACAGTTAGGTGTGCCACAAAATATACCACAAAAATGATGTATCACAAAATGCTGCTCCATTCCCCACAGGATGTGGGAAATTGATTCAGGTCAGAGCAATTATTAATAGCTTGAGATCCAGGATTTGCTATATTCACTCCTGGACCAGTCACAGATTTAAGGGCCGTGGGTCTGTTACTATTCAATATTTTCATTAATGACTTGGATAATGGAGTGGAGAGTATGCTTATAAAATTTGCTGATGACACCATGCTGGGAGGGATTGCAAGCATTTTGGAAGACAGGATTAGAATTCAAAAGACCTTGACAAATTGGAGAATTGGTCTGAAATCAACAAAATGGAATTCAATAAAGACAAGTACAAAGTACTACATTTAGGAAAGAAAAATCAAATGCCCAAACTACAAAATGGGGAACAACTGGCTGGGCAGTAAGACTGTTGAAAAAGATTTGGGTATGCTAGTGAATCACAAATTGAATATGAGTCAACAATGTGATACAGCTGCAAAAAAGGCTAATATCATTCTGGATTGTATTAACAGGTATGTCATATGTAAGACACAGGAGCTAATTATCCCATTCTACTCGGAACTGGTGAGATCTCAAATGAAATACTGTGTCCAATTCTGGGCATTACACTTTAGGAAAGATGTGAACAAATTGGAGAACGTCCAGAGGAGAGCAACAAAAATTATTAAGGTTTCAGAGTAAGTGAGCTGTAGCTCACGAAAGCTTATGCTCTAATAAATTTGTTAGTCTCTAAGGTGCCACAAGTACTCCTTTTCTTTTTGCAAAAATTATTAAAAAACATTTAAAAAACATGAGGAAAGGTTAAGAAAACTGGGCATGTTTATTCTTGAGAAAAGAAGACTGAGGGCGGACCTGACAACAACCTTCAGCTATGTTAAGGGATGTTATAAAAAGGATTGTGACTGATTGTTCTTTGGGTCCACCGAAGGTTTAATCTGCAGCAAGGGAAATTTGGGTTAGATATTAGGCAAAACTTTCTGGCTGTGAGGATAGTTAAGCTCTGCAAAAGGCTTCAAAGGGACTTGTGGAATCCTCATCATTGGAGGTTATTTAAGAACAGGTTGGACAAACACCTGTCAGGGATGGTCTAGGTTTTCATGGTTCTGCCTCAGCACAGGAGACTGGACTTGATGACTTCTCGGGGTCCCTTCCAACCCTACATTTCTATGATTCTATGATTTCATGAATCATCAAAGCTAAATTCATCCTCAGAAAGCTGTGATTTCAAAGGTCTCAGTGATATATACTGCACTTCATTCATTTCTAGCACGTGTAAAGGGCACTGAGATCCTCAGAGAGAAAGAGAAGGGTAGTAGGGTAAGGGCATATATCTTTTCACCACTGGAATTCATGTTAGTCTGATCACCATCTTGTTTTTCTGGCCCTCGGGTCAAATTCTACCCTGATATAGGTATACTGACTTCTACCACTGAGGTTACCTCTGTTGTTGAAGCCCTATGAATGCACCTAAGGGCAAAACTGGCCATTTATTCATCTAAACAATGTAGTGTAACACTACTGTATTTGCTATGTTGGCCCTTGTGAAACTATGTGTTCAGTTTCACCTTGTAATAAAATTTGCATGTATATTACATAAAATAATCTGTGTTAAAAACACTATTTAGGTTTCATAGACAAGCATACAAATACCGCTATGGCAGTTGCTGCTGCTGTAGCTTTAATTCTGATCCTTTGTGTGTCTAGCTTGTGCACTGGTTCTGTGGAAGAAATAATATGTGAGCATGTAATTGAAGACTGTATTGTGATACACAGGTATAAAGGGGGGGTGAGGACTGAATTAAACTTTCATGAGCAACTGAAAATCTGACATTTCTAAAATTTTGGGTGCTTGTGTTTGCAATGTAAATAACATTTGAGGGGTTCCTTTTTTCAAATGTAATTGCCCAATTATTTTAAAGGAAAAAGGTAAATACAGATTCTATTGTGTGCATCTATAATAAGCTCCTCATCATGCATCATCAGCAAAGTTTCAAACCTTAGCATAACAGCACAGACTTCCCGCACTTGAGCTATAGAACTAAGTGGCAGCAAGAGGAGGCTGTTATCCTCGAGAAGGGGGCAGAGGGATAGATAGCTGGGTATATGTCCTGGAATCTGAGGGGGCAGTAGTTGGCTAGGAGGAATCCAGTTTGGCTTTGTCAACTCTCTCTTCTTGCCATGCCTACCGTAGGTGATGCCACAAGGTGCTGCCACCAGAATTGGAGGGAGAAGGCAATGGGCTGCTGGGGCCATGTTCTGCAACTGATAGGTAGTGTCTGGGGTGGGGAGATTGGCCTGGCTCCTTCTTTCTCCAGCTCCACAGAAGTTGGGGGATTCCTGCCCCAAATAATGCACCCAAAAGGGTGCATGGACTTCTGGAACCTTATGCTGAAGAGAATTTCATAGGACAAATAAGAGGGATAGCCCACTGCTAACAATTGAAGGCCTGCTGTAAACAATGGAAGTGTGAAAACTTCTCAGAGAAAAGGCTGCAAGAATGTCTCATAATGAAAGCGTAAAGCAACCTATCTAGAGAGGTCACTACCAGCTCCCTATAGAATATATGATGAAGAAAAAAGCTAATAATCTGAAAAAGAAAAGAGAAAGAAAGAAAGAAAGAAAGAAAGAAAGAAAGAAGAAAGAAAGAAAGAAAGAAAGAAAGAAAAAGATTATTCAAAGTTAATAGAGGAGCACAGGAAGTAACACACTTTCAGCTGATAACTGAAGTTGTATTAATAACTACCCATGCACAACTTTGGAAACGTATTCTAAACTTTCCCAGCATGATTTTTGTAACAAACCTGGGAAGTGCCATTAGCCAACATAAATGAATGTGTGACTTCTAAGAAACTGAACCCTGAGATATTTTTTAAGGTTTCTACAAAGTCACCTTCAAATTTGCCCAGCAAGAAATGTTCAGCATTCAATTCATTAACCAATTTACTTTGTTCTTCCGTCACATTTCTCGGCTGAAAGTCCAACAGGAGTTGATAAAAAGATGATAATTTATGAGACAGTGGGTCAAATTCATCCCGTAGTATAAATTAATTGAAGGCAGTTCAGTTGCATCAGAGGATGTTTTCTCCACACTATTTTTAACACAAATCTGACAAAATTGTGAAAGATGCTGTTTTATAACATTTTGTATAAAATATATAGTGCCTCCAAGGAGCACTGACACTCTCCAGAGCACCAAACAAAAGTAAAAATGAATGGCCAGGCCTTAAGAAAAGGTATGCTTTAAACAGCAGACAGAAACTTTCATTTTCCATTTATTTCAACCTTCCATCTAACCATTCCTTCATCTTTCTCAAATTTGTGCAAGAAAGTTGCATTAAACAAAAAAAACCCAACAAAATGCTACAAATTCCTGTACACTTGTGCTCTTGGGTAGACCACCTTGATGGATCATTTAGGATGTTTAGCTTTCAAACTCCTTGTGGCTTTCTTGTCTTCCAAACCATTTTTATTGCCTTTCTTATACGGTTCAATAGTCTTGGTTTCTCTCTCTCATAAAACTGCTGCAGGCCACAGTGCACATGCTGTCAGAACTTTTACTTTTTGAGAATGTTGGTAATTTATTTTTCTAGTTCTTAAAGCAACGAGTGGTACCATGTGATTTGGTAGGATTGCTTTCTTCACAAGACCATTCTGCAAGTCTTTCTTAGATATACATACAACCTACAGGGCCAGATACAAATCCCCCTGAAGTCCAGTAGAAAAACTCCTGTTGATGTCACTGGGCTTTACATCAGGCCCTGAAAGAGCAGATTATTTTTTTAAAGATAAAATAAAATGCACTTACTGCGGGCTAAGTCAGGCTACTTTCATGCTGCCCATAGTAATGGCTGGTGCGCAGGCACACCATCCCAGAAAGACAATTGGGAGACACCATTACTCAGTTATATAGCTTGGGGCTTCCCTACTGTGTTGATGGGTGGGGCATGTGTACATGGTGAGTCGGTGGCAGAGCCATGCAACCCCCACCCAGTTGCTCCTGGGGGTGCTTCTGGTGTGCAGTCCTAGGATTCCTGCAAGCACAGAGTTGTAATCCAGGTAGCCCTTAAGTAGTGATGCTAAGTGGGAGGGGAAACCTTAGTTCTTCTTTCACAACCATTTAAGAGCCAGGCATAATCAAGAACATAAGAATGGTCATACTGGGTCAGAACAATGGTCCATCTAACCCAGTATCCTATCTTTGGACAGTGGCCAACGCCAGATGCTTCAGAGGGAATGAACAGAACAGGACAATTATCAAGTGATCCATCCCCTGTCATCCAGTCCCAGCATCTAGCAGTCAGAGGCTTAGGGACACCCAGAGCATATTGTTACATCCTTCACTATTGTAGCTAATAGCCATTGATGGACCTGTCCTCCATGAATTTATCTAATTCTTCAACTATCAGAACCTGCTGAACTTATTTTCCATCTGGTGTAGGCACCAAAGGGAATGGGAACTGCCATTGCTGACCTAATACGAGACATATTAAGTGCATTTGCATAATAAGTGTAGGGCTCTCCTGCTTCAGCCATCATCCACATGGTCAATCTTGTTCCTGGAAAGCAGAGCTATCATCAAAACAGAGAGCAACTATACTTCATACTATGAAAACACAGCACCAAAGACTTCTTGGGGGGTACATTAGAAGAGAGGGGGACAATTCATCTCTGGTGCAGTTCAGTCAATGTCAGTGGAATACCGGGTCTCAGTTCTGCTTGATTTCATACTATGGATTTCTTTTAGCTCCACTGCTCAGAATTGGATACAGCTGGTCTGCATAGTCTTGTGTGACAGCCTTGTATATGCAGTGAACTATATGAATCCAATGACAGCCTTGTATATGCAGTGAACTGTATGAATCCCATCAAAAATTGAAGTTTGGAAGCAATTCACCATTTGCATGCCTGAAAGAGAAAACAGATCTATTTGACCTCACCAAAATTAATGGTTATCTTCTAAGTTTGTCTCATTCTAGTTTCAGATTTTCATGGGCAGGCTATCAGTTGTAAATTACTTGAGCACTTGGGTTTGACAATGACTGAGCTTTCCCTTTTAGTTGAAATTCACAATTAGTACTGAGCAGACTGCTGATCCAACACCCATGATGATTCTCTGTGTATATTCTGGTTGCTTAAAATAACAAAATCATCTTCACTACAGTCCCCCTTTTCTCCTGGGTGAAGGAAGATGTTGGATTTTATTTCCAGCAACCAAATTACTTTGAATGTATTACTTGGGAATGATACAGCAGTGAAAAACTCTTGCTGACTCAAGACATTCTGACGAAATAGGAGAGAGAAAGGGGTTATAAAAATGCAACAAAACAGAATGTGTGATTTAGTCTATATAATTTGTTTTCTCCATTTGTTTGACACAGTATATTGCCATATACTAAATTCTAGTTATTAACAATGAATAAAATGTCAGAGAGGATATTTTGCCTACAGTTAATGTCTTTAAAAAATTCCGAAGTTGAGTCTGGAGGACAAAAATAGTTTGCTAAAGATCTTTACAGAGGATAAAGCTAGTATCTTGGCTATGAAAGTTAAGCCAATGACACATACTCAGGTGCACCAAATTAAAAGTCACATTCCAGAGAGAAAGCCAGTTTTGTGTTTTAAGATTTACAAACTAATTGCTTGAAAAGGCCATTAAAAAGTCACAGTGTGGTTGTAAGACTACAGTATACACACAGTTTGCTATTTTAAAATTATAATTCAAATAATTATAATTAAGTTATACATAATAATTATAGGTTTCAGAGTAGCAGCCGTGTTAGTCTGTGTAATTATATTGTCAGTTGTAAATTTTGTCCATGGGGATTTTTTTAATGAATTTCTATAATCAGAAAAATATTAGTGAATTAAAAAGAGGTTCAGATAAGAGCAACAAGAATAGTCAGAGGGCTGTGACTGATTCATAAAGAAGGATTAAGGGAGTTAATATGTATAATTTAGCAAACAGCTGACTAAGTGGCAACGTAACAGCCTGATATCTGAAGACTTCATGGTGGCACATATGGGTAAAAGTAAGAGTAATGGAAAACTTAGACTAAATATATGGAGGAAAGTCCTGCCAATGATGGACTGTTCTCTGAAGGGAAGTAGAGAAATTTCCATAACTTCAGAGTTTTGAAACTAGATGAGACAAAGCATTAGAAAATGTACTCTAGGGAGTAATCCTGCATTGGAAGATGGATGGATTGCATGAATGTATTGGCTTTTTCCCTCTGTAATTTATAAATTTAAGTCACAGCATTTTTGTTTTAGAATTAAATTGGCAAGGGGGACCAAAGTCCTCAATTTTATCACCATCATGTGGGTAATCAGATCTCATACTGACCAAAACGGAAGTCAAGAAAATATCCCTCACCACTTTCAATTATAATACTGCACAATTGGCTTGGAGATTTATGGCAGATTTTCACCTTCCTTTGAAGCATCAGATATGGGTCATTGCCAGAGGCAGATTTCTCATGTGGGGCTGAAGGCCTGATGTAGTATAACTAATCCTATGTTCCTTTTAAACAATGATCCAAACCCTGCTGAAGTCAATGGTAGCCTTTCTATTGACTTCAATGGGCTCTTGATCATCTCATAATGAAATAAAACCCAAACCAATGCCCAAGGATCAGGAAAGCCCAAGAAGTTAGATCTGAACATTGTTTACTAAGAGGGGAATTAAAATAGTGAAGAAGTGAGCTGGGAAGACCTTGTAAGGGAAGTAAAAGCTAAACTGCATGTTCCCTCTCTCATGCAGCTCATTCTTGGGAACAATATGCTGGGGATCTGCTAGAAATTGGAGGGGGGGTAGAAGGTGGGACAGTTTGCAAGATTGCCAAGCAAAGAGGCAAATATATGCCCTGATCCCCTAAAGAAAGGAATAAATCCCTCACCAGTTTTATCATGGAAGTTAGCAGATTGGAATGAAGAAGCTAGTGGCAGTAATAGCACAAGCCAGTGGTGCTTCCATAGGTAGGGCAGCTCTATGTGTCTGGTCAGAGATCTTTGAGGTCAGGTCCTGAGTAGCCTATGAATCCCCTCCCAATTTTCCTTCTGCTAGGCCACTATTCCAAATTTAAAAAAAGGAGGTTGTGCAGGAGATGAGGCAAAAACAAAGAAAGTTTTTCCCCTCCTAAATAACTTTCCCCTTCCACTGTTTTTATGTCAAAAAGGAAGGATCTGGGACAAAGTTGGGAAAACTAATAATAATGTATGCTACAGACACATATAATTATAATACAGATCTACACTAATACAATTTTATACAGTATATAATTTTATGCTCCTGGCATTCAAAGCTTGTAAAACCTAGGACTGCTTTAGGCTGCACACAAACAGGAATGTGCTGGAAATGCATATGAAAAAAACCACCAATCGTATTTAAAGTGGGGAAAAGAACCATACATCTGATATCTGATTGTTTGCAGTAGATCATTTATTTCTCTTTCCGATTCAAGGACTGAAAGTATTAACAGCTGGGTGTCAAAAAAAGACATGTTCCTGGCTTTTTGCCTCGACAGCCAGTTTAAATTCAACTCTGGCCAGTATTAAGGAAAGAAGTTTAGTGCTCTCAATTCCCTTTCTGAGAGACTATTGTTCCCATCACAGCAAGATCTCACATTTAGCACAGTTGAACAAAGTTATTAGTGGTTTTTCCTTTAAAATGATAGGACTAAATAAGCTTACAGAGAGAAAAAAAATTCTCATTTCAACAGAAGATCATCTTCTCAGACTAGCAATGATTTTCAGTGGGCAGAGTCTTACAGAAAAGTCCTGTTTTACATTCACTGACAGTCTAGTTAGCTGAGCACTTTAAAGAAAACCAGCCCCCAGAATGTTGGTTAAGCTAATCCCCAAACCACTGAAAATAAAACATCAAGAATAATGTAATGAACTTGGATAGTGTGTATATATCCTATTGCCCTCTACTGGATAGAATCAGAACGATTCAACTATGGGTCATAGGTCCTGTCCTGCTAACAGCTAACAGAGATTTTTTCTTTAGTTTCAGTGGCATGGGGGCTTGTGCTCACTGAAGAGGATCTGAGTTTTGTAAGTGATGCTACCTTAAAGCTATCGTGTGCATCATGTCATGAAATCCTAGATGGCCAAAGATTTGTTATGATACAATCTAAGATATATAAGATGTACAGTTATCCTATACGATAAGTACGATGAATGAGTTCAGTAATTTACTTTTCCCCTTCAAGAGGATTTAGACTTTGACAAGCAAAATTCTGATTTTCATACAGTTCCACCAGATCTACTAAATGAGGTAAGACAAAGCCAAATGGAGGATATACCTCACATTTACTATCCCTATGCCAAGCTAATTTGCACACAGCCTGTCCTACAGAAAGTGAACATCAGCAAAAATGACCAGTCTGTACTTGTCACATGTGAAAGCAAGTTTTGCTAGGTGTTTCCTCACAGAATCTGAAAAAATATATATGAATTATTAGTTCTACACTCCTGTAAATATGCATAATACAGATGAACACAATATGACAAGGTCTCTTCCCCCAAAAAGTTTACTATCAAGGTGAAACTTACTACAATAGACAACTTGCTGACCTGAGTGACTCTGTATAACCAGGAAAAGATTTACTAAATATGGCATGGAAACAATGGCTTCCTTCGTATAGGGTGGTACCTAACACTGAGGATTTCATACTTAATGATATTGCATTTGCTGCTTCCAATGATTTTTCCATATCTCATCCACATCTTCTGTATAATTTTTTGTGGATGGTTCAACAGATGCAATTCTGAATTACTCTGATTTTGCTCCTTTAAATTAGGTCCTTAAGGGTAGATAATGTCCTTTATGGAGGAAGAGAATGCTTGAGCTGGACATTTTGTCAGATATTTTAGTTGTACTATGGCTGCTGAACTTCTACCAGATTACACCCATTGATTTTTGCAGGATAAAATATGTGATGAGTTGGTTGCTTATGAAGATATAATACTACAGGTCCCACATATGAAGAAGGATGGTTTTATGATGAAAGCACAGGGTTGGGAGTAAGCAGATATGTGTTTTATTTCTGACTTTGCTGAAGACATGGGACAGATCCTGCTTTCACTTAGGGCCTGATCCAAAGCCCACTGAAGTCAATGGAAATATCCCCATTATCTTTAGTGTGGGAATTGGATCAGGTTGTTACCACTGGTCTTGCACTAATGTACTTCAATTCTTCTGCTTTCAGCTGAGTTAGAGTATTACAATTTATATGCACATAAGAGGAGCAAAACCAGGCCATTTATATGTGACCTTGAGTCATAAGCAAGAGTTTTAAGCATAGAAAATGTAATAGGAGGGAGAAAGAACACACATGAGTATCGGAAGTCCAGTCACATAATAATAAGACTTAAATTGTAGTAACACAAGGAAACAACATTATACACCATTATATTAAAACAGAAGCTCATTTTGGTTCATGGAAAAAATAACTGATACATTAATCTACAGGAGGATGAAGGAACTGAAGTTTAGATACAGGAACTGACATCCATGAGAGCAGCTCTATTATAGCTCTATTACAGCTCATCACTTTTTCTCATATCATGGGATGGCTCTGGTTCAAAGTAGCATTCTGTAATGTTGGATGGACAAAAGTGTCTTGGGGAGAGGATTTCCCCACTGTCTTGTGCTATAGAGTTTAGCACAAGTTAGCAATGAATGTAAAAGTTTGTAATTTGCTGCCGAAGAGCCAAATCCTGCAGTGTTCACTACAGCTAAACTAGCAGTATTCTGGCATGGCTTTAAGTCATGTACACCAGACTGACCAATACTTAGGAAGGAAGTTAGGCTGCTCTGTGGTAGGAACCTGTTTAATCTAATATGTGTCTGGGAGCTCATATAAATGAGCTCACATCTCCTTCACTGACTTGTGAAGGCTCCTGATCCTTCTCTTTTCTGTTCAAGGACTGCAGAGAATACTGTTGTTTGGTGGCAGAAATAGCATCCACAGAAAGGGAGGGAGAGTTAATCTTGGTGGGGTGGAGAATGTGAGAGTTGACGGAGGTTCTGCTGTTCTCCCCTACTTACCTTTTCCTGCGGTATGGAGTTATTTTCCTTCTGGGTGGACTACCATCCCTGGCTGACAGCTCCATTTCACAGATGCCAGCTGGCTCTGGTGTTGGTAGTGATGGGGCCGGGCTCTTACTCAGTCTTCCTCTTCCTTCCCCACACCAGCACAGTCTGGAAATCTGCCCTCATGGAAGGTGAAAAGGCTAGGTAGCTAAAGGGCAGTTCCAGGGTTATGGCTGAGGGCCCCTCCTCTGTCAGAACTGCATTACTGTCCCATGCATCAATGGCTGCACTAGGATTTGGCAAGATGAGATTCCAGTGGGAGTTTTCCCTGCCTAAGAGCAGATTTGGCCCTATAAAAATATTTACTCCAATGCATAGCTAGTGAAACTAATTTAGGAGCAAAGAGAAATTAAGTCATTAGGACTGTGGAAATAGTGTGCCAGACGTTTTCAACTATTAGCAAATAGCTTAAATCTAGTCATAATATTTGACGTTATTTAATTCTAGCCTCTATTTTTGTAACTTGTTTTTGATGAACCAGATTTTCAAAAATCTTTGCATAAGCTGTTATTTGGGTTAATATATATACATACTCCCCTTTGTAATTATAATTGTTGGAATGTATTCCATCTTCTCATCGCTGCTTAGTACAGTTTACACGATGATTACGTAATTATTTACCTTTCACCTTATTTTCTTCCTATGTTTCATGATGCTAAATAGCAGCCAAAGTACAGAATGTGTTGCCTTTTATTAGAGCAATAAAAGAAACAAGCTCTGGGACCAGAAAGGTCACTCAGCTTAAGTACTGACAGGTTTAACAGCAAGGCTAATTTATATAAGACTGGCTATGTTGACCTAATTAATATGATTTACATAGTAGATACAATAAGCGAGAGGCTTTATTTTCACTTTATAAGAGGGTGGCTACATCAAAAGCTGCTGCCGAAAGATGTTAAGATATTCTCACTATTCTCTGGGCAAAGTGGACCAAAATGGAAATCTGTGTAAGCAGGGTCTGAACGAATGCTGCCCTGACAGCTAACTGGGCGGGGGAGAGACTTTGGGTGTGTTTATGTAAATACAAAAAGAAAAGGAGTACTTGTGGCACCTTAGAGACTAACAAATTTATTAGAGCATAAGCTTTCGTGAGCTACAGCTCACTTCATCGGATGCATTTGGTGGAAAAAAACAGAGGAGAGATTTATATACACACACACAGAGAACATGAAACAATGGGTTTATCATACACACTGTAAGGAGAGTGATCACTTAAGATAAGCCATCACCAACAGCAGGGGGGGGGAAGGAGGAAAACCTTTCATGGTGACAAGCAGGTAGGCTAATTCCAGCAGTTAACAAGAATATCAGAGGAACAGTGGGGGGTGGGGTGGGAGGGAGAAATACCATGGGGAAATAGTTTTACTTTGTGTAATGACTCATCCATTCCCAGTCTCTATTCAAGCCTAAGTTAATTGTATCCAGTTTGCAAATTAATTCCAATTCAGCAGTCTCTCGTTGGAGTCTGTTTTTGAAGCTTTTTTGTTGAAGTATAGCCACTCTTAGGTCTGTGATCGAGTGACCAGAGAGATTGAAGTGTTCTCCAACTGGTTTTTGAATGTTATAATTCTTGACGTCTGATTTGTGTCCATTCATTCTTTTACGTAGAGACTGTCCAGTTTGGCCAATGTACATGGCAGAGGGGCATTGCTGGCACATGATGGCATATATCACATTGGCAGATGCGCAGGTGAACGAGCCTCTGATAGTGTGGCTGATGTGATTAGGCCCTATGATGGTATCCCCTGAATAGATATGTGGACAGAGTTGGCAACGGGCTTTGTTGCAAGGATAGGTTCCTGGGTTAGTGGTTCTGTTGTGTGGTGTGTGGTTGCTGGTGAGTATTTGCTTCAGATTGGGGGGCTGTCTGTAAGCAAGGACTGGTCTATCTCCCAAGATCTGAGAGAGCGATGGCTCGTCCTTCAGGATAGGTTGTAGATCCTTGATGATGCGTTGGAGAGGTTTTAGTTGGGGGCTGAAGGTGATGGCTAGTGGCGTTCTGTTGTTTTCTTTGTTGGGCCTGTCCTGTAGTAGGTGACTTCTGGGTACTCTTCTGGCTCTGTCAATCTGTTTCTTCACTTCAGCAGGTGGGTATTGTAGTTGTAGGAATGCATGATAGAGATCTTGTAGGTGTTTGTCTCTGTCTGAGGGGTTGGAGCAAATGCGGTTATATCGTAGCGCTTGGCTGTAGACAATGGATCGAGTGGTATGATCTGGATGAAAGCTAGAGGCATGTAGGTAGGAATAGCGGTCAGTAGGTTTCCGATATAGGGTGGTGTTTATGTGACCATCGCTTATTAGCACCGTAGTGTCCATGAAGTGGATCTCTTGTGTGGACTGGTCCAGGCTGAGGTTGATGGTGGGATGGAAATTGTTGAAATCCTGGTGGAATTCCTCAAGAGCTTCTTTTCCATGGGTCCAGATGATGAAGATGTCATCAATGTAGCGCAAGTAGAGTAGGGGCATTAGGGGACGAGAGCTGAGGAAGCGTTGTTCTAAGTCAGCCATAAAAATGTTGGCATACTGTGGGGCCATGCGGGTACCCATCGCAGTGCCGCTGATTTGAAGGTATACATTGTCACCAAATGTGAAATAGTTATGGGTCAGGACAAAGTCACAAAGTTCTGCCACCAGAAGTCACCTACTACAGGACAGGCCCAACAAAGAAAACAACAGAACGCCACTAGCCATCACTTTCAGCCCCCAACTAAAACCTCTCCAACGCATCATCAAGGATCTACAACCTATCCTGAAGGACGAGCCATCGCTCTCTCAGATCTTGGGAGATAGACCAGTCCTTGCTTACAGACAGCCCCCCAATCTGAAGCAAATACTCACCAGCAACCACACACCACACAACAGAACCACTAACCCAGGAACCTATCCTTGCAACAAAGCCCGTTGCCAACTCTGTCCACATATCTATTCAGGGGATACCATCATAGGGCCTAATCACATCAGCCACACTATCAGAGGCTCGTTCACCTGCGCATCTACCAATGTGATATATGCCATCATGTGCCAGCAATGCCCCTCTGCCATGTACATTGGCCAAACTGGACAGTCTCTACGTAAAAGAATGAATGGACACAAATCAGACGTCAAGAATTATAACATTCAAAAACCAGTTGGAGAACACTTCAATCTCTCTGGTCACTCGATCACAGACCTAAGAGTGGCTATACTTCAACAAAAAAGCTTCAAAAACAGACTCCAACGAGAGACTGCTGAATTGGAATTAATTTGCAAACTGGATACAATTAACTTAGGCTTGAATAGAGACTGGGAATGGATGAGTCATTACACAAAGTAAAACTATTTCCCCATGGTATTTCTCCCTCCCACCCCACCCCCCACTGTTCCTCTGATATTCTTGTTAACTGCTGGAATTAGCCTACCTGCTTGTCACCATGAAAGGTTTTCCTCCTTTCCCCCCCCTGCTGTTGGTGATGGCTTATCTTAAGTGATCACTCTCCTTACAGTGTGTATGATAAACCCATTGTTTCATGTTCTGTGTGTGTGTGTATATAAATCTCTCCGCTGTTTTTTCCACCAAATGCATCCGATGAAGTGAGCTGTAGCTCACGAAAGCTTATGCTCTAATAAATTTGTTAGTCTCTAAGGTGCCACAAGTACTCCTTTTCTTTTTGTTCCAGTACTTAATTATCCTTATAGTTAGAAATATCTTAACAATATATAACCTAAATCTCCCTTGCTGTAAACTAACCTTATTACTTATTGTCTTGCCCTTTGTGGACAGGTAGAACAATTAATCACTGTCCTTTTACAAACATCCCCTTCAAACATATTTGAAGTCTTATCATGTCCCCTTTCAGCCTTCTCTTCTCTAGACTAAACATGTCCATTTCTTTCAACCTTTCCTCAGAGGTAATGATTTCTAAAATACTTACCATTTTTGTTGATGTCCTGTTTAACTGGACCATTTTAATCCCCAATCCTGCAAAGACCTCAGGTGTACTTAACCTTACTCATGTAAGTAGTCCCATTGAAATCTACGCACATACATAAAGTTAAATATACATGCAAGTCTTTGCAAGATTGGGACCTAAATGTCTACCATTTTTCATACTTTTTTTTAACAGAAGGTCAGTGGTGATTCTTATGAATAATAATAAAGAACCACTCTATCATATCTGTGTATGTCTAAGCTATTTTTTTCTAACTTGGCTTTTGTTTTGCACATTCGACAGGCTTTGAGTCAGATAGCTGTAAAGCAAATTACAACCAAAATGGTGAAATGAAGGAATTGAAAGCAAAGCATTACTGGACCATATGGAACAAAATGGATTCAGTTTATGGGAAATTGCTTCAGTGTGGGTATGCATTGGAATTTAGAGGTTTTATATGCCTGATAGGAAGGACGCTTGAAATTCAGCCAGTCCTTTATGTCATTTTTCTAGCAAAGTGAGTTTTCATGTTTCTCAAAAAGTCAGTTTAACCTGTCATCTCTGAACAGTATGTTGTTTGTGTCCTGGTATGAAAGCATTGGTGTATAATTTATTATGTAGATTCTACTATCTTGAATAATTCTTGCAACATCATTAATATTGGCTTTTTCATAAATGGATCGCAATGTGAGACTAATGGAGATACCCACTCTTGTTCTCCTCTCGCTCCAACATAACTCCACTGATGTCAATAAAATTACACCTGATTTACGCTAGTGTTAGTGAGAGAGTCAGACCTAGAACTTTTAGTGTAAGTGCAGTGTATGCGCTATAGTGTGAAAGACTTGCACGAGAGCTCTATGATCATTACTATTCAGGCTGGTGCATTTATGGCCCCCCTGGATTTTTAAGCAGACAGACTGCAGAGGCTCACTGAAAATAAATGAAGCTGTTCGCCAGAGCCTCGCGAACCAGCTGAGCGGCAGCGAACCAGCTGAGCAGCGGGGACAGCAGAGCAGCTCACAGCAGGAGTTTGCCTGGGAGTTCGCCTGGAGTGAGCCCAGTGAGGCTTACATCTTGCCAACGTCTCTGAGGAAGCTCATAGTAGGTAGGTGATATGGAAGGGGGGGGTTCAGCTGTTGTGACCTGCACTGGATGTGCCATGTTTGTCTTTCTTCCACAGGACAGAAGCGACTTTGTCTGTACAAAGTGCAAGCTGGTCTCCATATTGGAAGAGAAGATTGAAGGTCTGGAGCAACAGGTAACGACCCTGCGTTGTATACAAGAGACTGAGGATTTTCTGGACCAAACTCAGGATAGGCTTCTAGGGGCACAAAGCTCTAAAGATATAGAGCAGGTTGCACAGAGGTGCCAAGAGGCCAGTGAAGAAGCTTGGCAACATGTGACCTCCAGAAGAGGTAAGCGGAATGTCCGGGTTCCAGTAACACAGACACAGGTAACTAACCGCTTTCATGTTCTCTCCACAGGTACCATTGCGGAGAGTGGACCAGATGATATGTCTGGGGGGAGAAAGCAGAAGGAGACTCCGCTGGTTGGGAGGCATGAGATGCGATGTCCTGAGGTTGGGGGTTCCACGACCACCACTCCCAAGAGGAGAAGGCGGGTGGTGGTGGTCGGGGACTCTCTCCTCCGGGGGACTGAGTCATCTATCTGCCGCCCTGACCGGGAAAACCGAGAAGTCTGCTGCTTGCCAGGGGCTAAGATTCGTGATGTGACGGAGAGACTGCCGAGACTCATCAAGCCCTCGGATCGCTACCCCTTCCTGCTTCTCCACGTGGGCACCAATGATACTGCCAAGAATGACCTTGAGCGGATCACTGCGGACTACGTGGCTCTGGGAAGAAGGATAAAGGAGTTGGAGGCGCAAGTGGTGTTCTCGTCCATCCTCCCCGTGGAAGGAAAAGGCCTGGGTAGGGACCGTCGAATCGTGGAGGTCAACGAATGGCTACGCAGGTGGTGTCGGAGAGAAGGCTTTGGATTCTTTGACCATGGGATGGTGTTCCATGAAGGAGGAGTGCTGGGCAGAGACGGGCTCCATCTTACGAAGAGAGGGAAGAACATCTTTGCCAGCAGGCTGGCTAACCTAGTGAGGAGGGCTTTAAACTAGGTTCACCGGGGGAAGGAGACCAAAGCCCTGAGGTAAGTGGGAAAGCGGGATACCGGGAGGAAGCACAGGCAGGAAGGTCTGTGAGGGGAGGGCTCCTGCCTCATACTGGGAATGAGGGGCGATCAACAGGTTATCTCAAGTGCTTATATACAAATGCACAAAGCCTTGGAAACAAGCAGGGAGAACTGGAGGTCCTGGTGATGTCAAGGAATTATGACGTGATTGGAATAACAGAGACTTGGTGGGATAACTCACATGACTGGAGTACAGTCATGGATGGTTATAAACTGTTCAGGAAGGACAGGCAGGGCAGAAAAGGTGGGGGAGTAGCACTGTATGTAAGGGAGCAGTATGACTGCTCAGAGCTCCGGTACGAAACTGTGGAAAAACCTGAGTGTCTCTGGATTAAGTTTAGAAGTGTGTGCAACAAGAGTGATGTCATGGTGGGAGTCTGCTATAGACCACCGGACCAGGGGGATGAGGTGGATGAGGCTTTCTTCCGGCAACTCACGGAAGCTACTAGATCGCATGCCCTGATTCTCATGGGTGACTTTAATTTTCCTGATATCTGCTGGGAGAGCAATACAGCGGTGCATAGACAATCCAGGAAGTTTTTGGAAAGCGTAGGGGACAATTTCCTGGTGCAAGTGCTAGGGGAACCAACTAGGGGGAGCGCTTTTCTTGACCTGCTGCTCACAAACCGGGTAGAATTAGTGGGGGAAGCAAAAGTGGATGGGAATCTGGGAGGCAGTGACCATGAGTTGGTTGAGTTCAGGATCCTGACGCAGGGAAGAAAGGTAAGCAGCAGGATACGGACCCTGGACTTCAGGAAAGCAGACTTTGACTCCCTCAGGGAACAGATGGCCAGGATCCCCTGGGGGACTAACATGAAAGGGAAGGGAGTCCAGGAGAGCTGGCTGTATTTCAAGGAATCCCTGTTGAGGTTACAGGGACAAACCATCCCGATGAGTCGAAAGAATAGTAAATATGGCAGGCGACCAGCTTGGCTTAATGGCGAAATCCTAGCGGATCTTAAACATAAAAAAGAAGCTTACAAGAAGTGGAAGGTTGGACATATGACCAGGGAAGAGTATAAAAATATTGCTCGGGCATGTAGGAAAGATATCAGGAGGGCCAAATCGCACCTGGAGCTGCAGCTAGCAAGAGATGTCAAGAGTAACAAGAAGGGTTTCTTCAGGTATGTTGGCAACAAGAAGAAAGCCAAGGAAAGTGTGGGCCCCTTACTGAATGAGGGAGGCAAGCTAGTGACAGAGGATGTGGAAAAAGCTAATGTACTCAATGCTTTTTTTGCCTCTGTTTTCACTAACAAGGTCAGCTCCCAGACTGCTGTGCTGGGCATCACAAAATGGGGAAGAGATGGCCAGCCCTCTGTAGAGATAGAGGTGGTTAGGGACTATTTAGAAAAGCTGGACGTGCACAAGTCCATGGGGCCGGACGAATTGCATCCGAGAGTGCTGAAGGAATTGGCGGCTGTGATTGCAGAGCCCTTGGCCATTATCTTTGAAAACTCGTGGCGAACGGGGGAAGTCCCGGATGACTGGAAAAAGGCTAATGTAGTGCCCATCTTTAAAAAAGGGAAGAAGGAGGATCCTGGGAACTACAGGCCAGTCAGCCTCACCTCAGTCCCTGGAAAAATCATGGAGCAGGTCCTCAAAGAATCAATCCTGAAGCACTTAGAGGAGAGGAAAGTGATCAGGAACAGTCAGCATGGATTCACCAAGGGAAGGTCATGCCTGACTAATCTAATCGCCTTTTATGATGAGATTACTGGTTCTGTGGATGAAGGGAAAGCAGTGGATGTATTGTTTCTTGACTTTAGCAAAGCTTTTGACACGGTCTCCCACAGCATTCTTGTCAGCAAGTTAAGGAAGTATGGGCTGGATGAATGCACTCTAAGGTGGGTAGAAAGCTGGCTAGATTGTCGGGCTCAACGGGTAGTGATCAATGGCTCCATGTCTAGTTGGCAGCCGGTGTCAAGTGGAGTGCCCCAGGGGTCGGTCCTGGGGCCCGTTTTGTTCAACATCTTCATAAATGATCTGGAGGATGGTGTGGATTGCACTCTCAGCAAATTTGCGGATGATACTAAACTGGGAGGAGTGGTAGATACGCTGGAGGGGAGGGATAGGATACAGAAGGACCTAGACAAATTGGAGGATTGGGCCAAAAGAAATCTAATGAGGTTCAATAAGGATAAGTGCAGGGTCCTGCACTTAGGATGGAAGAATCCAATGCACCGCTACAGACTAGGGACCGAATGGCTCGGCAGCAGTTCTGCGGAAAAGGACCTAGGGGTGACAGTGGACGAGAAGCTGGATATGAGTCAGCAGTGTGCCCTTGTTGCCAAGAAGGCCAATGGCATTTTGGGATGTATAAGTAGGGGCATAGCGAGCAGATCGAGGGACGTGATCGTTCCCCTCTATTCGACACTGGTGAGGCCTCATCTGGAGTACTGTGTCCAGTTTTGGGCCCCACACTACAAGAAGGATGTGGATAAATTGGAAAGAGTACAGCGAAGGGCAACAAAAATGATTGGGGGTCTAGAGCACATGACTTATGAGGAGAGGCTGAGGGAGCTGGGATTGTTTAGTCTGCAGAAGAGAAGAATGAGGGGGGATTTGATAGCTGCTTTCAGCTACCTGAAAGGGGGTTTCAAAGAGGATGGCTCTAGACTGTTCTCAATGGTAGCAGATGACAGAACGAGGAGTAATGGTCTCAAGTTGCAATGGGGGAGGTTTAGATTGGATATTAGGAAAAACTTTTTCACTAAGAGGGTGGTGAAACACTGGAATGCGTTACCTAGGGAGGTGGTAGAATCTCCTTCCTTAGAGGTTTTTAAGGTCAGGCTTGACAAAGCCCTGGCTAGGACGATTTAACTGGGACTTGGTCCTGCTTTGAGCAGGGGGTTGGACTAGATGACCTTCTGGGGTCCCTTCCAACCCTGATATTCTATGATTCTATGATTCTAAGTGCTGATTGTTCCAGAAGAGCCTGACCAAATTAATTAATACTTAGGTGTGAAATGAACTTATGCCTTCTGTTTTCCCTAATACATCTCTTATGGTACTAATTTACTTTCAGTATACATTGGTACAGAATGGATGTGAGGAACATATGTGAGGCTGAGTTAAAACCTTCATTAGATAAGCATTGCCACATTTCTTGTAAGTTTTAGTAGCATAGCTCGTGCCTTAGCCTTAGTTTTTTAAAAAGTGTAACATACTGATACTTAAACATTGTTAGTGTCTTTCTAAATGAGGTATATTTGGATGATAACAAAGAGAAATTGGTACTTAGCAGTTATATTATAGCACAGTATTGTATCATTCCACAATCTTTTACAGTGTACATTTGAGTTTAAAATGAGTTGTTTGAAGGTTTTTGTTGAGGATGTGTTAAATGGAAATTGTGTGAGTGAATGTTATAGCTGCAATCTTGCATGCAGTGTAATACTATGTTGCTGGAGGGGCTTTATGTTTATGTGTGTGTTAAGCAGATTTTATGGCTATGGGTGTCTGTTGTGCATTGTTAGTATAAGAGAGCCACAAAATGAAGTTGAATGGTCCCGACACCCTTAGTATGAGCAAAAAGGCACTTAACCATAGAAAGTTCCAAAGTGCAATATAAATATTATAAACATTTTGGTCAGTGCTTTAAGACACAATCTGCATTTTGATGGGGTGTGGAAGTACCTCCTGGGACTCTGATTTAGCATAAGCTAGAATGAAAGCTCTTCTACATTTTGAAAGGGGCAGCATGTGCTTTTGCCTATGGGGGCCCAACTTTGGGCCTGATATAGAGGATTAGTCCTGCTCCAAATTACATCTACTATTTGGGTATTAGCTGAGACCAGCTAAAAGTACTCCTTTTCTTTTTGCGAATAGACTAACAGGGCTGCTACTCTGAAACCTGTCATTATGTAAATACAGTTTGCTCCTGTACAAATCCGCACAGACACACCCCTGGAGCCCCGACCTGGGGTATTCTATCTGCTACCCAAGATCCATAAACCTGGAAATCCTGGACGCCCCATCATCTCAGGCATTGGCACCCTGACAGCAGGATTGTCTGGCTATGTAGACTCCCTCCTCAGGCCCTTCGTTACCAGCACTCCCAGCTATCTTCGAGACACCACCGATTTCCTGAGGAAACTACAGTCCATTGGTGATCTTCCTAAAAACACCATCCTAGCCACTATGGATGTAGAAGCCCTCTACACCAACATTCCACACAAAGATGGACTACAAGCCGTCAGGAACAGTATCCCCGATACTGTCACGGCTAACCTGGTGGCAGAACTTTGTGACTTTGTCCTGACCCATAACTATTTCACATTTGGTGACAATGTATACCTTCAAATCAGCGGCACTGCGATGGGTACCCGCATGGCCCCACAGTATGCCAACATTTTTATGGCTGACTTAGAACAACGCTTCCTCAGCTCTCGTCCCCTAATGCCCCTACTCTACTTGCGCTACATTGATGACATCTTCATCATCTGGACCCATGGAAAAGAAGCTCTTGAGGAATTCCACCATGATTTCAACAATTTCCATCCCACCATCAACCTCAGCCTGGACCAGTCCACACAAGAGATCCACTTCCTGGACACTACGGTGCTAATAAGCGATGGTCACATAAACACCACCCTATATCGGAAACCTACTGACCGCTATTCCTACCTACATGCCTCTAGCTTTCATCCAGATCATACCACTCGATCCATTGTCTACAGCCAAGCGCTACGATATAACCGCATTTGCTCCAACCCCTCAGACAGAGACAAACACCTACAAGATCTCTATCATGCATTCCTACAACTACAATACCCACCTGCTGAAGTGAAGAAACAGATTGACAGAGCCAGAAGAGTACCCAGAAGTCACCTACTACAGGACAGGCCCAACAAAGAAACAACAGAACGCCACTAGCCATCACCTTCAGCCCCCAACTAAAACCTCTCCAACGCATCATCAAGGATCTACAACCTATCCTGAAGGACGAGCCATCGCTGTCTCAGATCTTGGGAGATAGACCAGTCCTTGCTTACAGACAGCCCCCCAATCTGAAGCAAATACTCACCAGCAACCACACACCACACAACAGAACCACTAACCAGGAAACCTATCCTGCAACAAAGCCCGTTGCCAACTCTGTCCACATATCTATTCAGGGGGATATCCCATCATAGGGCCTAATCACATCAGCCACACTATCAGAGGCTCGTTCACCTGCGCATTCTACCAATGTGATATATGCCATCATGTGCCAGCAATGCCCCCTCTGCCAGTACATTGGCCAAATGGACAGTCTCTACGTTAAAAGAATGATGGACACAAATCAGACGTCAAGAATTAAACATTCAAAACCCGTTGGAGAACACTTCAATCTCTCTGGTCACTCGATCACAGACTAAGAGTGGATATACTTCAACAAAAAGCTTCAAAAACAGACTCCAACGAGAGACTGACGGTTGAATTGGAATTAATTTGCAAACTGGATACAATTAACTTAGGCTTGAATAGAGATGGGAATGGATGAGTCATTAACCAAAGTAAAACTATTTCCCCATGGTATTTCTCCCCCCCACCCCCCCCCCCCACGTTCCTCTGATATTCTTGTTAACTGCTGGACTAGCCTACCTGCTTGTCACCATGGAAGGTTTTCCTCCTTTCCCCCCCCTGCTGGGGTGATGGCTTATCTTAAGTGATCACTCTCCTTACAGTGTGTATGATAAACCCATTGTTTCATGTTCTCTGTGTGTGTGTATATAAATCTCTCCTCTGTTTTTTCCACCAAATGCATCCGATGAAGTGAGCTGTAGCTCACGAAAGCTTATGCTCTAATAAATTTGTTAGTCTCTAAGGTGCCACAAGTACTCCTTTTCTTTTTGCGAATACAGACTAACAGGGCTGCTACTCTGAAAACTGTAAGGAGAGTGATCACTTAAGATAAGCCATCACCAGCAGCGGGAGGGGAAAGGAGGAAAACCTTTCATGGTGACAAGCAAGGTAGGCTAATTCCAGCAGTTAACAAGAATATCTTCAAGATACTAAATGAAAAGAGTCAAGTACATTTCAGCAGTATGCACAACTGCCCAGATCCTCAAAGGTATTTAGGTGCCTAACTCCCACTGAAATCAAATTTGGAGATTTGGGCCATGCTTCTTAAAACCAGAGGGTACTAATTAAAGTTACTGGACCTACAGCAATTTATATCAGCTGAGGTTCTTCACAGGATTTCTTCATCCCTTTAGTGAGCCCATCACCTTCCAAGGCAAGCACAGTGCTCAAGCAAGAAAACAGTACTGAGCAAAGAAGAGAAGACTCGAAGAGGAATAGAGAAAAAATATTCATTTACTTACAGAAATTTTAATCATACTTCACTCCTGTGTAGCCCCTCCCATCCAAGAATCCTGAGAGCTTTATAAACATTAAGCAACTAATGAAAAAGCTCACAACATCCATGTGTCCCCATTTTACAGACGTGGAAACCAAGGAATAGAGGAATTAAACCCACATCCTCAAAATTATTTATGCGCTGATGGAAATCAATACCTTTGAGGAACCGGACCTAAAAGTTTCGGCTAAAATCAAACAAGAAATCTGTAGGAGAGCCAGGAATAAACCTTGATCAGCTGACTCTCACTGCCGCACCTTAACCTCAAGATGATTCATACTTCTTGCCCCTAGAGCCAACGGTGCCATTGTTTTTGAGTGGCATAACCTAGTAATGTAGGTTGAGAGTTTCCAATAAATTATGTTATACCAAGCTTTCCATCTTCAATGCACTTTGCAAACATTAACTAGCAGGCAGCTCAGTTTCCATGGGGTTACTCTGCTGAGAGTGAGAACAAAAATGCCAATCAGAGCTGGCTGTGATAGTGACTTTTGTGATGTGCACATAAAATATCACATTAACCACTTCCTAGCTGATATGATACCCTCTCACAAACTCTCAAATTGGCAATCTTTTTTGGCTGTTCCTGCTTCAAGGTCAAGGACTGAGAGTTCATAGAAAATAAAAACTACCCTTTCATAGTCCATTTAAGTCAGGGTGGAAGCACATTTGTAAGGTAGTGGCAGGGAAGTTTGCACTGTTAGTTTCTATGCTATACTTGGCAGGTTTCAGAGTAGCAGCCGTGTTAGACTGTATCCGCAAAAAAAAAGTACTTGTGGCACCTTAGAGACTAACAAATTTATTAGAGCATAAGCTTTCATGAGCTACAGCATCCGTGAGCATCCAATGAAGTGAGCTGTAGCTCACGAAAGCTTATGCTCAAATAAATTTGTTAGTCTCTAAGGTGCCACAAGTACTCCTTTTTTTATGCTATACTTGTTCTGTAGCTAACAAGGGACTTCATTCTGCAGTGGTATACATGTGGCATTTTTATATTTACTTTTAAAAGTACTAAAAATAAAACATTGTTTTACTTCCCTTGTCAACATTCTGGTTTCGGCCTGAGAAATACTGTGCAAAGGGGTTAACTCTGCATCATAACATTGAGAATGCTAAGTGGGCAGGTGTACAAGGGAGTTAATGGACTTGATTTTCTCTTGTAGGCACCTGGAATCAAATCTGGAATTAGATCACAAGTGGAAATGAATTTGATGGATACAGCCATATGACTGCTGGATCTTTACTTATGTCACAAACTGCAACAGTAACTATCAGTAAAATATTAACTATTCTCTTTGTTACCTGGAGCTTATTTTATGATGCATGGTAGTGAAATATATTTGCAGATTTATTAGGCCAAATTCATCCCTAACATAATTCCAATGAATTTATTGGAATTATACCCATTAACTTTAGAAAAGACATACATGTAATGCATTATTTTTTTCTCCAAGAGATTAGTATTAATTATCTATTAACACCATATATGTCTTTGTGTATTCTAATTACCTTTTATTACACAGCATAATTCACTTAGGAACCAAATACTAACTTCAGTGTACAGGTAAAAGAGCAAAATGTCATGGTGAGAAGCTATTTTTGTTGTAAAATTCCTTCTCTCTTTTCCACTACTTTACACCAGCAGCTGTTTACATGAGTTCCAAAAACTTTTCTGGATGTAAAATTACATCAGTCTTCAAGAGAAATTAAACAACTAAAAGAAAATAAAAGTACAAAATATTGTCTTCCTGAATTGAAATAAACACTGGCGTTACTATTTGTAATGCTTTTAATTTTTTAACAGCACTTAGGCAGTTGCAGACGTCATAGCTAGTTTACTGTCATTCAGAATACTTGAGAAACAAAGCACAATTCTTTCATGGTACTATATATACACACTTCCACTAAAAAGTTGATATAGTTTGATATAGTCCGGAAAACTAAGGGCCAAATTCTGCCCACACATGCACACACATGTGGCCATTATTAAAGTGAATTACAGCTATGCATGAGCATCTGAAAGCAGAATTCAGTCCCAAGGAGAATCTCAGTAAGCATTTTTGAAGCACTTCAAAAATGAACCAAGCAAACCTACTTGTTTATCATTTCTAATTAGATTCCCATCCCCCCCCTCTTTGTATTCCCTGAAAGGAAGGGTACAAATCATTAATAGGAACATTATACATTAAATGCTAAGGAACGAAATATATTAAGTGTATGGCTCTACATACAAATGCAAGGATCGTGGGAAATACTTGAGGTGATACTAGAGAGAGGAAATTCTGTCTTGTTGGGTGCTGGTATTACAGAACTGTAGTGGGAAACCCTATGCATGGAATGTTATTGTTCATATTAATGAATAAAATTTGTTTAAGGATGGGGGACAGAGGAAAGGAAGAGAGGGTGTGGTTTCTCTATACAAAAGCATTGGAACTCAGATGGAACAATGATAATGATAAATGTTATCTAATTGATAACAACGACACATTGTACAGGTTAAGTTGAGACAGATAGAAAACAAAAGGGAATTCATAGAAGTGTCTGCAGAACACCAATCAGGAAAGAGGGGGAGTTGATTAATTGCTTTTGAAACATACCAGTTTGACCCTCACAGAGGAATTAGTATTTAGCACTAAGAAAAATCTGGAGCAAGAGATCATGGACTAGTTGTACTCATTCACTGTAAGGAAGACAAGACTAAATGCAGGCAATTATAAAGGTATTCAGCTTCTGAAAGGCAAACCTTCTGAAATTAAAAGGACAGTGGGGCAGGGTCTTATGGATACTAAATAGGGACTTACTGGGAGGAAAGATGAAGGATTCTAAAACATAAAATTATTCAAGTTCAGTAAAAGAACAGGAGAAGTACAAAAAAACCATTGTGACCATCCAGCAGATTCTTTATAAAACTGAAGGGTAGTAAAGATTTATTTAAAAATCTGAGGCCCCCATGGGTCCCTACATGGGGATAACTCACATTGGAGTATGTAAATTTATAGCCATGGAATTTCTTCCTTATTTTTCCATCAGCTGTGGGTGCTCAACTGCCAAAAGAAGTGACGCTATCAAGGGATCTATTGGAGGCAATAAGCATCCATGTAGAAACCCTCAGCTTTTGTACTGCTACCAAACCACCCTTAGCAATATGGCCCCTTCCCTTCTGCAGAGCTGGAACTCCACAAAGCACTACAAAAGTGACTTCTAAGGAGTGGCAAATGGGGAGAGTATAATTTCTCTCTTCCATGATGACCCTCCCACTATACTGCAGCTGGGATCTGCAGGTCCCAATCCACTCTGCTTGGAGAAAGGCACACAAGTCTCTAAATGGGGATAAGATTTATCAGATGACTCTACAATGGATGAAATCACCAATAACTGCTTTGCCCCAGCCTGTAACAAAAATGCTTAAAAACAATGTGAAGTATATTGAGTTCAAGACAAATGTGATGTGAGGAAGTAGGTCAAAAAGATGTTGTTTGTATTAAAATACTACGGTGTCTGGTGTGGAGATAAAATTGGCTTACTGACTAGAAACAGAGTGATTATAAATGGTGCAAAATCAAACTGCAAAAAGGGACTGAGTGGGGTTCCATAGCACCATTTTTATTCTCAACTGCTGTCCATAGATAACTTTTGTAGTGTTAATGGGAGTGGTGCCCAGACATTGTTTAGGCAACTCACCCGACAATGTTCAGTAATCCAAAACTTACTGAAATCAATGGAATGAATAAATTTAACTCCGTGTGAGAGCAGAGTGTTTTACTAACACGAAACATTTTAGTACTTTAGGAAATGTCTCCAGAAATCAACCCCTTTAGTCTGTGAACTTCTATCAGAGATTTTCTAAAAACAAGCAAACAATAATAATCTGTGTTTTATTCTTTACTTTGTATTTATTCCATGCTTGTATAATGTGCTCACTTTGGTATCTGCGATATCAAGCTGTGGTTTTAATATACCACATTCAAGTGACATGACAATTGGTACAACTCTATTTTTATTTATATTTATTGCTTTACCTTGCATACATTAACTCAAAAGAATGAATATAAATCACACCTTTTAGTAATTCCACCACAAAAGAAAAAAATCTCAATGGGAAATATGTATGTGTAGTAAGTGCAACAAAAAAACAACAACACACTGTCATATTCTTTTCCTTAATAAACTAATGCTTAAACAAATGTCAGATTCCAGGTCAATAGCTTCAAAAGTCAGAGAGATGTGCAGGGCAGTAGTTAAATATTGCTGCCACCTTCAGGTTGCAAATGGTATAAACCACAAAAACTAATAAGAGAAATTACTGTTAGATTATATTGAAGAATTATGGTAAAACCACTAGTTAGCATTTATATTGTGCTTTACAGATTATATTGGAGAATTATGATAAAACTGCCAGTTAGCACTTATATTGTGCTTTACATGTTCATAGTACTTTTCATATTAGCAATTGAATTAGATTTTATTATTCTCACTTTACCATGAGAAAACTAAGAAACCAATATTAAGCGGTTTGCCTAAAATCATACAGAAACAATTACATACCCAGGATTAAGTTCTTGCCTCCCTTGAAGTTATGCCAAAGAAGAATTTGGCCCATTAAATCTTTGCCTTGGCCATCCAGACATGGACTACTGTCACTGAAACTTGTTTTGCTATTGACTTATTGAGATTGTTATTCATTATTTAAGTGCAGACTGTATTCTCTGTACTGTACTGTACAGAGTGAAAGACTTGATGTGTGGTGTTATTAAGGGCTAAGCCCCAAGCTGGGAGCAAGAAAGTTCTGTGTTTTAATCTTGGCTCTGCCTCTTACTCGCTATAATGGTGATAAAACGTTTTAATCCTTCATTCTTACCTATTTTGTAATGCAGTAAATAGAATAGCTTAAACTATCTTAAACATCAACCAAATCAATAAGCAGTAATCAAACACATTATTAGGTACTGCAATAATTCAATAAGATGGGAGAAAAGAGAAAAGGCCAAATAAGTGACCTAATGCTGATGCCTGAAACCTTTTAACACTGAGATTTATACCCACATTTAGAGATGAACAATCAAACTATTTTGGTAACCCATTAGAATACAAAATAAAACTATTCTAAAATATTGTAATTCATTATAATATCTGGGATCATCTATATCCAACCAAGAATGCTGTTCCAAAGAAATCAGAAGATGACTAGGGATGGCTCCGTCTGCTATGGCCTCCCTTAAGAAAGTGTGGAAAAACTAGAGTATCTCGAAATGTATGAAGGTCTCACTGCTGAAAAGCCTAATTTTTTCCATAATCATTTATGGATGTGAATCATGGGAAATTAATGCTGCTGACAAGAAGAAAATTGAAGCTTTTAAAAAGTAGTGCTGGTGAAGACTCTTGTGTATCTTCTGAGTGGGGGAAAAAAAAAGATGAATGCCTATGTTAGAAATACTATTGGAGAGAAGCATACCCTGAAGTCAGAAATCAAGAGGCACAAACATATGTACTTTGGTCACATTAGGCATAAAAAGGAAAATAACATTGAGAAAGTTAGCATGGAAGGAATGGTGGGGGGCATCATAGCAGGGTAAAACCTGAGAGGAGATGGATAGATGGTGTGCAGCAGATCACTGGAAGGTCAGCTGCTGATTGCCCAAAGTTAGTAATAGATCATGAAGGCTTCCAAAATTTCTGCTATGATGTCACAGATTTTCACACATGGAATAAATGTATTTATTTATTTATGGGAAACAGATTCTTTAAAACAACTCCAAAGGGAATTTTTCCTTTCACGGACCACAGTTTTTCCATCTGCCATTGCCTTTCTCATTTATTTATTTAACATTTATTTCACCTTTACCTGAAATCCTGAGGAAACACTGGAATCAGTTCCTAGATATCTGCACTAATGTAATTATATCCAAAGACTCTGTGTTAAAACATATACAAAAAGAACTCATGGTGAATGCATAAACACGAATTGTATTTGTTTTGTTTTTAAGGGGAAGCCTACCATAGATAGCCTAGTGATAGTGTTTTCCATTGCCACTTGGAAGAAGGCCTGTCTTATGGCTTGTCTACAGCAGTTGCACCAGTTTAACTTAGATCGGTTTAGTTAAACTGGTGCCACTTTTGTTTAGTGTATCATTTAAAATGGCTAATATCAGTTCAGTTTTTATCTCACTGATGATAGCTAAACATACACAAACCAAGTTCAAACTGATATACTAGAGTCCACAAACAAAAGTTGCACCAACTTAACTAAATTAATATAAAATCACACCTTTAGTTATATCAGTACAATTCTGTATGTGGACCAGGCCTAAAATTGCTATTCCTGGCCTCTTACTCCAAGGGAGAGAGGTTAGAGATTGGGACAACAAATCAAAAAGGACTCTTGCATAACAGTGCTGAGTACCAACTCAGAGCCACCAAGTCAGATCACAAATATGAACTTTATTGATAAAAATGTAGGTTCATGTGTTCACAATCTGTGATTTTGCCACATACATTTTATAGGAAGTTTTGCTGTGGATATTTTGTGAAGAAAGAATAGTAAGCATTGTACAGTGATTTACTCTATGTATCCTTTAACTAACACGAGCAGAAGCCCACAGAATTGGTGTAGAAGGCATGAGAGGGAAAACATCAGTTCCTCTTCAGGCTCTCCATGAGAACCTGGAAGTGTCTGCTCCAGAGACTGTAGGATAGGAGCTCTATATACTGGGAGAAGCATGCCAGAGAGCAGCTGTTCTCTGCTGCATCCTGTCCTCCAAGCCTGGTGGTCGTCTGCACAAAAATTAATACTGCTCCTAGAAGCTTAAATTCTGTTCCAAGTATGCAACCTCTCTGGTGAAGGGAGAACTCTCCTGCACTTCCTTGATGAGGACCAATTATCACCCAAGAAAGGACACTGCAGTCTCAAAGAGAGCTTTCTCCATTGATCCCCAGGATTTGCAGGGATGAAAGTCTTGCTCTCAGGCCTTGTCTCTTACCTTTTGTGACCAGAGATTTTGCCTCAGATGCCCGAAATGCCTTACAATACTTTAAATTGAAGATTTGCAGAAAAACCTTGAGAAAGGGTTTCAATTCGGAAAAATTATAAAGTGCTTAATTGGACATAAAATGAGTAATGATAGTATCAGGATCCTCAGAACAGTAATTACTTTTAGGAATAAATCTTTAATTAAATAAAAATTAAGAGTAGTTTAAATTAGAACATCTAGTAATGGTGGCTATTGGGTGATGTAATATAGTAGGAGATCCTATTTCTAGGGCACATGGGGGTCCATTGCTTATGATGTAATGATTCAATTTCCTATGATGCAATGGTAAATTCCATTTCCTGTGGGGACTGACTCAGCAAAATTCCATAGACATCCATTGAAGCCTATAGGAATACATGGGGCTTTCAAAAAGGAGGTAGTTAGGGTTCATCCAAAGGTCAGCTGAAAAACTCCATAGGAATACGCTGAGCCCTAAAAGTGTATGGGAGGAGGAGGAGCTATTAGTACACATGTCTAATTAGCATATAATTGCCATATAATAATATCTAGATGCTGATTGGCTGAGCTTGAGTGTCACATGTCGGTACATGTGTCATAAATTAGCATAGGCAAAATCCCTGAAAGTTGATTGGCTGAATTATGATAATAAATTATAGCTAATGAGCCGCAAATCATATATAAAGGAGACAGCCAGCAAGCTAAAACCTTGTAGGGGACAGGGACCTGAGGGAGATCAGAACGCTGCAGGACACCTGGAAGATGGAAGGCATTCACAGAGCTGTTGCAACCATACCAGCAGAACCTTGCTGTGTAAGAAAGCTAACTATTGCCTTAAAGCAACAGAATGGCTAGCTACCCATGATTACAAGCCACAGAAAACACTCACTAGCGGCCATCATTCACAAAGCAGCTACTACTGCAGCAGTATCACAAGTCATATCAACGGATTCTGTAAATAGCTAATGGCCTTTCCACCCTTGCAAAGCAGTTACAACAGCACTGCAACCCACACTCGCTAGCATCGTTCCCAAGCAGCTCTTGCAGCAGCAACAGCAGTCTACGCAGGGTTCCAAGGTTGCCCCGGCAATGGCCGTTTCTGCCACCCAGGCAGCAGAGGCCACTGCAGCAGCTATGGGGGGTCCCTGGTATACATCTCCCCATTTTCCATTGTTTCAGATATCCGTCGCTAATCAATAAGGGAATGAATTCTGATTCATGTTGGTCCTGATCTGCATATCCGTCATTTGCATGGATCGGGACTGAAGTAAATTGGAACATGTTCCCCTATTGTACAGTACAGTACGTGCATCTGCCAGTGGCCCACAGGGCCGTCAATCAACTCCTCCCCCTCCCTCCCTCATGTGCCTCCTGCCCTGCAACAATCAGCCTGTTAGGGTGGCAGTCAGGAGGCGCGGGAGGGAGGGGTAGGAACGGGCATGGGGTGCTCAGAGAAGGTGGAACTGGTGGGAAGAGTCGGGGCGTGGGTTAAGGGGGCAGGAAGAGGTGGGGCGGCCCAGAGTATAATACTCATGAGTGCAAAACGTGTTCAAAGTGTTAAGAGTGGGCCTGTGTCTAAGAGGCAACCAAGAGTGTAATATTAGAAGTGAAATTAGACGTTATAAAGCATATTGAAAGAGGTGAGCACGCAGTTGACATATTCTCTGTTTGCCTGCTTCAATGGTACGCTCAATTTTTAAGAGTGCTGTTTGAATTCGTGAAAGCACTAGAAGTGCTACGAAATTGGCATCAGTGAAGATAACGAAACAGAGAAGCAGTACAATGGAGAAGATGGAATGTTTGCTGATTGGATTGGTGACCTCCATGAAAAGAAAATGCCTGTGAGTTTAAGCTTGATTCAGGAGAAGGCCAAAAGCCTATATAATGATTTAAAGGAAAGAGAGGGAGAGAGCTCAACATCAGAAAAGGAGGCCTTCAATGTTAGTTGTGGGTAGTTCCACAGATTTCAGAAGCGTGCCAATCTACATAATGTAAAAGTCACAGGAGAAGCGGCTAATGGAGATGAAGAAGAAGCTGAAATGTTTCCTATGCTGCTATTCGCCATTGTTTTGGAAGGGGGCTACTCTCCAAAACCAGGTTTTAATGTTGACGAGATGGGCCTTTACTGGAAGAAGATACCAACGAGGACTTATATTTCTCATGACAAAAAGACTGCCCCTTGATTCAAAGCCTCAAAAGACCGCTTAACCCTTCTGCTAGGGGAAATGCAGAAGGCGATTACAAGTTGAAGCTCTTGCTTGTCTACCACAGTGAAAACCCAAGAGCAATGAGGGGCTAAGTCAAGTCTCATCTCCCCGTAATTTGGAAGTCAAACAGAAAGGCCTGGATGACACACAATATTTTCCATGAGTGGTCTGTAGACCATGCTGTCCCTGAATTTAAGGCTTACTCTCAGAAGGAAAATTTGGCTTTTAAGATTCTCCTTCTGCTGGATAATGCAAGTGCCCAGAAACTGGACTATGAAATCCTCTGCCCAAATGTCACGGTCCTATTTTTGCCACCCAATAGCACATTGTTGCTGCAGTTTATGGACGAGGGTGCAATGGCCAGATTCAAGGCTTATTACCTACGGAGGACGTTCTCCATGCTGATTAAAGAGACGGCAGGTGAAAGAAATCCCAGTGTAAGGGAGTTTTGGAAGTCCTTCAACATCTTGAACAGTGTGGAAAACATTGATGCGTCATGTGAAGAGGGCACTTTGTAATGTATGAATGGCATTTGGCACCATGCATGGCTAGATGCTGTCCAAGCTTTGTGGGATTTGATGCCGTTCCTGCTCTTGAGAAAGAAATTGTCAAGTTGATGAAGGATGTCAGCTTCGAGGAGGTGGAGGAGGATGATGTACAGGAGTTGTTGGATTCTCACACTGAGCAACTGACAAATGAGGAACTGATTGAGCTGGACCAACAACGGACATTCAAAGAAAGCAAGGACGATGATGATGATGGTGTAGGGCAGGAAACCAGGAGTCTGACAATAAAGAATCTCTCCCGTTTATTTGGATTGCTGGATGAGATGATGGAAATCATACAGAGCGGCAATCCTTTTCGTGACAGTCTGCCAAAGTCCCTAGGACTCTCAATGTTACAGTGGCTTGCTACAGGGAGATCTATAGTTCAAAGATTCATGCAGGAGAGCAGACGTTGATAAAATCCTTTTTAAAGACTTCTGCAACCAAAAAGTCAGCCATGGAAAAGCAAGCCCAAGAAAATCCAGCCACCACCCCTGCGTAAGTTTAGCGTAATTGATACTGTTTTATACAATATTACAGTACTGTATTTACTGTATTAAAATGTTCTATGTGTTTGAATGGTGTTAGTAGGGTTTTACATTTTTTTATTCAATATTTTATGTGTAAAATGTGTACTATATAACCTGTCATTGCAAAAAGGTACACTGTTTAGGCAAAAAGAGCATTGTCATAGGCGAGTGTAGTGAAGTTGTGAACGCATCCCCCCCTTATTCCATTATTTCTTATGGGGAACAATTCCCTGATATATGTTGTTTCGGTATCCTTTTTCTCTTTTCAAGAACGCAACCCCAATATATACAGGCTACCCCTGTACCTCAGCAGCAGCCAAGCAGGCTTCCGTATCTGCTCCCTGAGGAGAAACTTTACTTTAGTGGAAGTATGCAGCCCCTTGAATAACAGCACAGATTGCTATCAGCGCTCCCTAAACATTACTCCCAAAGCATAGACAGAGCAGAAGGACCTCTAACATGATTCAGAGGGGTTGTTAAGAAAGCCCTTATAAGTCCAATCTTTCTTTTATTTTACCATCCTAGAATGTATGGGCCTCAAGTGTAAATAAAGCTGGATGTTTGTGGTCTGACTGAGATCTGCTCCCACCCATTTAGTAACCACCAGGCCATTGCTTACTAGATACTTAGTTTAAGTATTTAATATTGAATGTTTACTTAATCTATTGTTACATGCTTGATAGTTATATTGATATAAGGTACAGAGGAGTAAGCGAATGATTCTGTTATATTGTTATATGCCATAGAGTTAATTGAAATTGTTATTATAGTGTTGCATTTTTTATTTATCATGCCGCTTCATTCCCTTTTTAACTGTAACCCTATTATATATACTCTTTCACTGTAACCACCCATTTCTAAATAAATATTACTTTTATTTTCGAAGATTTACTGCTTAACTGTCTATTCTTGATCAGAAGGCTGTATCCGTGTCTGTTTAAGGGAAGTTAGCTAGCCATGGCTTTCCCTGGAAATTCCTTTAGGGCGGACGACAACCTTAATTACCAGTATACATAAATTAAGAATAAAGGTTTTAAATTAACAGGAGTGTTTTTAGGCAGACTCATTTGTTTGATATAATTGGTTTAAAATCTTCTGGCAACACTTTGATCAGAACATTCCAAAGAAAATCTTGAAACTGAACCTTGTGAAGCTTACTCACCCACAGATTTTAATGAAGGACGGTACAATATAGTTCTATATTATTATCAAGGCTTAAAAAGTCTATCAGAAACTGGTAAGCATGGACAGTATGGAAGATATGGAGAAAGCCTGCAAGCCTCCAAGGGCAGTGAGCAATTAAGAAGCCCAGCATCCTTTTTCAGTTGCTAAGAAAGGTGAGAGTGGGTGAGTTAGGTGCCTGTACCTTCCCTATTAAGCTGACTGGTAGTTGTCACAACTTTGAAACTATATTCTCTTTCCTTCATTTTTAGGGTCTTCCTTCTAGACTCTTCCTCTCCCTCCTGCCTAGTTTGTTTCATCCTTCTAACTTCTGCAGGAGCTCATCTAGCTTCTTAAATGACTTCAGATTAAAAGCCAGAAACGGACAAGACTTCAGTTAGTTTTACTGCTTTTCATAAGCCTGTTAGGAGCAGGCAGTGTGAATGACCAAAATATTATCAATTTCCTTTCACTGATGACAGCAGTCATCCATGCACCTGAGGAAGTCTCTTATACCCTACTTGATAGGACAAGTGGATTTTTCAATCTGATAAATTAGTAAGTACATACTGCTCACTTGGACCCCAACCTGCAAGTGAGTCCATACAGGTGAATCCCTGTAAACGTGCAGAGCCCTATTGACTCAAAGCTTGCCCAGTCATTTGCAGGATCAGGGTCTTAAAAAGAATACCAGTAACACTTATAATTTGATAACCAATAAAATGCCATTTTAAAAACTTTTATAATCATTATATTTATATAGCATGAAATTTAACACATAATTATCAACTTTATCTCTTTCTATATAATATACATGTATTGTACCATATCACTGTATTATTTATTGCAACCATCTGTTGAAAAATGATATGGAAATTAAAACTTATGGTGCAATCCTGCTTTCACTCTTGCTTGGTACTCACTTATTTGAAGGAAGGAAAATCTCAGTAGGTATCAACTTTAATGCATTTTTTATAATATTTCCCTCTTCTCATGGAGAATTCTGTTGTCCTATTACACTATAAATCCATGCACATGCAGGTAGCCCCTTTGTACCTGAATCTGCTCTCCTACTGGTGTAAATCTGTACTAATACCACTAAAGTCAAACGAATCACACCAATGTAAAAGCAAAGGGACAGGATAATCAGATCCACTAGCTTCTCATCTGAGTGAGGGTGGGCAGGGTTGGGACTTTTCTCCTTAATGTTGGAGATGCAGAGAGCAGATTTTTCTGAAATTGTTTTAGGTAGTGTCTGGTTGTTCTTCCATAAACTCTGGCCTTCCCTGGAAAGTTCTCCAAACTACTGGGCAAAAGTAACCCATGACTTCTGCTCTCTTGCCACTACTTTATGATAACGGGTGGGTGTATGGGGCCGAGAAATTCCCTAAGTGTTTACAGGGAAGACAGGCAAGAAAGCAGATTGTCTCAGTACGATCTCCGACTTCCTCTGCTTTGCACAATGCTTTAGAACAGTGGTTCTCAAAGCTGGGCCGCCGCTTGTTGAGGGAAAGCCCCTGGCGGGCCGGACCGGTTTGTTTATCTGCCGCGCCCGCAGGTTTGGCCGATCGCGGCTCCCACTGGCCGCGGTTCGCCGCTCCAGGCCAACGGGGGCTGCGGGAAGCGGTGCGGGCCGAGGGATGTGCTGGCCGCCCTTCCCGCAGCCCCCATTGGCCTGGAGCGGCGAACCGCGGCCAGTGGGAGCCGCGATCGGCCGAACCTGCGGGCGCGCCAGGGGCTTTTCCTGCACAAGCGGCGGCCCGGCTTTGAGAACCACTGCTCCAGGACGGCTATTGGGAGAGTCCCTGAGAAAGCGGACAGCGTGAGAGAGCGTGGCTGAAAGCAGACGTGTGCAGCGAGGTTGTAGCCCTGTTGGTCCCAGGATATGAAGGAGACACGTGGGAGAGAGGTGATGTGCTGCATTGCGCCAATTTCTGCTGGAAGGGACACGCTTTCCAGCTTCACAGAGCTCTTCCTCACGCTTGGCGAAGGTAACCAGAGTGTTAGGCGGGATGGGGCGAGGGAGGAAAGGGGGTGGGCAGGTGTCACTCAGCAGTGACTTCCCCTCAACCGCCATCATCTCACCTAGCTCCGGCTGCACGCGGGCCAGCCCCCGCCCCGGCGCCCCGCCCTTCCCGCCAGGCCTCTCGCGACGTTGCTAAGGGGCCGCGAGACGGTGCAGCCGGCGCGTGGCCAGTTGCTAAGGGCCGGAGCTTCCGCGAGCGGCCGCGGCGAGCAGTTGGGGGAGAAGCGAGGCTGGAGTCCCCGCCGTCGCCACAAGGTGATTCCCGCCCCCGGGAGCGCGGCGCGGGGAACCCCCGGCCCCCCCCCCCCCCTGTCGGCTCCTTTGCCCCGGAGACCTCCCGGGGCCGGGCTCCCACCCCGCCTCCCGGCCTGGCACGTGCCCCTCTGCGGGGCCTGGCTCAGTGTCTCCCTCCCAGTCCCAGCCCGCGCTGGGATCCTGGCGGGGAACGGGGTGTCTGGGAGCGGAGACCGGCAGCCACTCCCCGCCTGGCCAGCTCCTGTGCGAGCCAACCTGGCGATCCTGCTCGGGGCGGGGCCAGCCTGGATCCGGCGAGAGGGCCCCGCTGCCAGGCCGGGCCCCGCCCCGGGGGCGGTCCGTGCGTGGCGCGTAGTTTGGTGATTGTCAGCCCCCCCACATCCCCCCCGCTAACGCTGAAACGAACGCGCTGAGTTAAGGCCCCAGCCGCCCCCTGTCACCTACTCTCCGGCCAGCCCCAGTCGAGGCGGCTCCGGGACGCTGCGGAGCCTTAGCCAGGCCGGAAGCGCCGCGTTCCCAGCCCCACGAATCAACGGTGTTTCCTCCGCCCTTGGCAGGGGCGAGGCGGCCGCGAGCCGACAGGGTAAACTCGTCCCTGGGTTTCCGGGCCTCTAGAGCATTTCGCATTAACGGGGTAGAAGCGTCCGCGTCAGGGGCAGCCAGCCGTTCAGTTGGGGGCAGTGTTTTGTTTTGTTTTGTTTTTGTTTTAAAGCGGCTGAGTTGCTTCAAATCCGAAGGTTTGACCGTCACTTTCTTTAGGGGCTGACAACGGCCCGTATTCTGATTTCAGCAATTGATGTGGATGAAAGTAATTGACATGGCACAGAGTACTGTTGTTTGCAACCCCTGTACGTTAAAAATCAGGCTATTCTCTCAAAATTTTCAAAGGTATCTTGCCAAAATGAATAATGGGTCTGTGCCCATTTATGTTTCTTTATCATATATAAGAAAGACCTGAAAAGCTGCCTTGCCCCTCAAAAAACTCCCTCCCCACCCATTGCCTCCACTTGTTTCCTTTCGAAATTCAGGTCCTTTATAGTCTGGAGTCCTAGCAAAATGATTATAGCAAAAGAGTCAAGAGTAAATGTTGAGCAATTGAATGGAATAGGAATTTTTAGTCAGACTATTTTAAAATGCAATTAAAATTAATTTAGCTTCAATAATAAATTAACATTTTGGATTAAGGTGGCCTCTGGTAAAATTATTACCTCTGTACCTTCATTTAGAATGTTAAACTTTTTAGTCCTACAAGCTTTTTCTCATGGATGGACCCTTATTCTTATGGAGCTGTGAATAGGGATCTGACTACATGGATCATTTTACAGGACAGGTCATAGACAACTGAGAGATCCTATATCAAAACCAGGGAAAACTAGACTTGACATTTCAGATCTGTCTTCAGTTAAAAGGTAGATCTAAATCTTTCACAAAAAGAAAAGGAGTACTTGTGGCACCTTAGAGACTAACACATTTATTTGAGCATAAGCTTTCGTGAGCTACAGCTCACTTCATCTGATGAAGTGAGCTTTAACTCATGAAAGCTTATGCTCAAATAAATGTGTTAGTCTCTAAGGTGCCACAAGTACTCCTTTTCTTTTTGTGAATACAGACTAACATGGCTGCTACTCTGAAACTAAATCTTTCAAGGGATCAAAAAAAAAACCAACAAAGTGTCAATTTAAAAAAAAAATCCTTTATGTTGCCCCTTTCAGCTGATGGTGTTTTAAACCAAATGACCTTATTCAGAACACACTAGAGACAATATTCATGATGTCTTTATAAATACTTTGCAATGGTCTCTTCCTTCTTTTATTTTAATTTTTAGATGTGCCTGTTAACCAATACTCCAGATTTTTACACAATTTAAAAATACCAAAACACACTGTGGTGTGTGCGCTTGTGTGTGGATAGATTAAAATGTTTAGATATAGATAGATATATAGCTATAAAACCATTAAAATGTTAAATGACTCTTACTAAGGGGTTCAAGATTACATATGGAGATATCAAATTCACAAACTGATAACAGAGAGTGTCATTTACCTTCTTGGAATGCATTGAGTTTGATTAAATTTTTAGAAAGACTGAGATTTTTAATAATAGGGAATGGACACCATGGAATTGTAAGAATATGACCGGGAATACAGCCTGTCTATTTTAAAGTTATTTCTGACATGCTTTTTTTTGATGGAAAGAAACCTGAGCTAATTTTGAATTGTGTTTGATCAAAATGAAATGTTGCTGTACAAGTTTACTATTTTGGCAAAGGAAAATGTTAAACCAATTAAAATAATTCCTGAAAATAATATTTTAGTAGAGTTGCAAGCCCTGGATTGTATTAAATATGACACTAATCAATGATGTTTTGCCACAATTTGATTTCACTTTTGGAATATAAAAATCTCTACTATCATTAGATAAATGCCTCAAATTGTGAACGTTATTGACTGTTGTTGAAATATTGTTCAGGTTTTAAATATTAGAAATCTTTTGCAGAAAGTGGGTCCTTAAATTGTTCTGGGTAGTTGTTTTTTGGATTTGTTAATAGTGGTTGTTAATAGCAGTTATTCATTGTACAGATTGTATTAACTTTGCATATCTGATTTATATACAGGTGGTTACAGGTTTTAAGATTAGTGCTTTTGAGATTTGAAAAAACTAATAATCTCAAAATCATCCTTCCTTGATACAGATGGTGACAAATCCAGTCACCACTGGGGAGTAGGAAACTTTCCTTGGAAAATGAGATGCTTAAGCCATTACTTGAGGCAGAAATAGTCTTTTTTTTTTTTTTTTTTTTTTAAATGGAAGAGTAAACCCTCACAACATGAGCTGACACAAGGATGTCTTGCTGATTTGGCATACAGATTTATGTATGACAGATTTAATGCCTTACTTTTGCTGCTCATAGTTTTCTTAGGCCTGTGTAGAGTGAAATTGACAAGTCTCTGGTCAGGCCACTGAGATATTGACAGCCATCTGGACAGTAAAAAATTATGTCAATTTCACTTTGCTCTTGATGTTGGGAAAACTATGAGCATCAGCCAATTCAGGCCATTGGGGAGGAGAATCCAAAAATCAGAGGTTGTGGGAGGATGTTGAATAGGAGAGATCCTTCGGACTATAGAAGGCTCTGTGGTGGACTGAGAAAAGAAAGTCGTTTCTCCCTTTTAACATGCAAACTGGTCCATGCTGTAAATTTATCAAGCTCCTATTAGAGGCTGGTATGAAAGAAGGTGCTTATAAGAGGGGTTCCAGTCCCAGGGCATCTTCCTAATAAGACTCATAACACCCTTTCATTTTTCAGCCATACTTATGTATATGAGGGTTTGGGAGATGGCTTCTGGGTTTCTCATCCAGGTACTATCTCTAGATCTTATTGGTGAGGAGGCCCCTATATTTTTATATCTGCTGCTTTCAAACAGGCTTAGTCCTCAGAATAGTAAGTGTTCAAGGGCTTGTCTGCGTACAAACTGGAAAAAAATCGGTTGTAGTTCTTTCACCTTTAGTTATTTCAGTGTAAGGTTGTGTGTGGGCATGTTTATTTCAGATTAAGAGTGTCCTATTTCAATTTAAATTAAGTAGATAAGAAATCTATTTGCCATTTTGAAGTAGGGCACTCATAAATAGAAATAAACTTATTTAATCCTTTCTGTGTATGAATGCATTTATATGTGTATTACAATTTTTGGCAAAGTGAGGGTATAACTTCATATTATTGGTGACCAGAGGGGAAAAAAGTGATATTTGTATGAGAGATTAGTACTCTTATTTTAGGATATTGAGAAAACAGACATGGGAAATGTACAGTTACAGTACTTTCATGTGTTTCACACAGATGTCTCATTTCTCTTGTGAAGATGAAGCTCTGTTACAGTCTATGCTCAGACAATTACTGCAGAGTGTGAAGGAAAAAATCATAGGAGCACCATCAGTGGAATGTGCAGAAGAGATTCTTTTACATTTGGAAGAAACGGATGAAAATTTTCACAAGTAAAAATATTTTTGTTGTTTTAATTTTATGGAGTCATCTAAATGCTGTCAACTGTTCTGTGAAGGGAAAATGTTTGCTACCTATATTGATGCATATATTAAGAAATACTTTAAACTTCCCTATTACTGATGATCTCCAGAAGAATGTTACTTCAGAGATTTATTAAAACTATATTTTTCCTAGTTCTTATTTTTTTTAATTCTGTTGGTATTTTCTTTCTTCTTAGATTGAAACATTATCAATAGAGTAAATGATTCTTCAGGGAAAATCCATTGTCTCTTAATTAACTCTGATAAATGTGCTACATTCAGAGACAAACGAGCTAGAAAAAAATCCCAACTGAAGGATGCCAGACAATATTTGTAATTGCTGTTGGGGTCCTTATTATTGTTCCTCATGTAGGTGAAATACAAGCAAGATGGCTAAAATATGATCTTTTACAGGCAACTTTCACAATTAGTCTTTAGCCAACTATCTTTTTATACATTTGATAAGATGCATTCTAGTTTACAACAGAAATCCTATTACATTTTGAATAAAACTGAAAATCTTCTCTATTATCTCTAATGACTTTTGGATGTCCAACGTGTGCTAATGCACACTCAAATATTTACATACGTACTGTGCTCAAATTCTCCTGAGGCCACACTCATCTTTGCACTTCACCTCCATTACACAAACACAATGTTGTAATGGTTTTGTGCTCAGGCTTCCATCCAATGGAATGTATTTTGCTACATGGCAGATTTTAGGACACAGTTGTGAGGTCTGAGAGAAGCCATCTAACTTAGATGAACTGAAAGATGTTTAATTGTTAAAAGCTGGGTTCTGTGACCTTCATTTCTTCTGCAAAAGCTGATGACCTCAAAAATATTTTTAAATAATGCAAGGCAGTGCATTATCTGCACTTCTTATAATTTAACTAGCTGTCAGTAATGTGTTGTCAGTAGTAGTAGCGAGCTACCCGACGTCTTTGAACTTGGGTGATAGCAAGTAAGTAAAGTAAAAAATAGAAATTACTTTAAGCTATTTTTAAAACTACATTTAGAATTTTACTGCCTCCGTATGTTTTCTGTTAATGATTTTAGATTTAGGGTTGTGCATTTGAGCAGTCCAAAAATAAATGGTCAGTGGACCAGTCAAATGTTCGTCAAAAATATTTTAAAGCGCTGATTAATTAGAACAGAAAAAAATAAACAAAAATCAAGACTTTATTGTCACATCCCGAGCCCCCCCCCCCAAGGGAGTTCCCTGGGAAGGCAGATCAGCACTACATGTTGCTAACGCTGTTGCAAGCATCACATTTTGGGGAGAGTCAGAGTTGTGAGTGTGAAGTGAAAGATTCCTTTGCAGGCTGCGAGAGGCCAAATGGGGAGGGAGGAAGAGAGCAGAGAACAGGTTAACTCAATGCTTCAGCTAGCTCAGTCCGAAGATAAGACGCTGGCTCCGGTCCAAGGTCATAGGCTTGATGAGAAGTCGGCATCTACGTTCACATCTTACCCAACGCCCCTTCCCCCCACCTCCCCAGCCGTTAGAAGTGAAGAACTAAGTGGAGCAGGGCTGCAGAGATTACAGTGAAAAAAGAATGAGACGGCGAAGGCCAATGGTGGGGGGGCGTGTTTTGGGAAAGCCGAGGAGGCCACAGTGAGCCGGGTTGGACTGGTACAAAGAGCATGGGGAACAGAGGTCACTGAACAAAATGCCCCCAAAAGAACCCAGGACTTAAAAACCCTTCTGAGAGCCGAGGCAAATCAGAGATCAACAGCGGACCCTGGACGACCTGTGTGCACAGAACAGAACTCCCGTCCACCCCTCCCCCTCTTCTTCTTGCATTACACCCAGGCCTGGCCAGCATCGGATAGTGCGTGTGTGAGTATGAAAGTGGGTTAGGGCTTGGGCCACTAATGCTTTCTTCCTTCCCTCTGAGTGATGTTGGGAACCCCTTCCTTCCCCCAGTACTCTCTGTTGTTGTTTTATTATTTTATCAATAAAGCTTTAAAACTGAGTTACGTGGTGTGCTCTATCATCTCCTCCCTAAAGATCCTGCCGCCTCAGCCTGGTCACCTGACGCCCTAGGCAGATTGGTAATAGAAATCTGTCACATTATGGCGTCCAACAGGCTTAGTCTTAGATGTTTATGTCTAATTACAAAAACCAAATTACTTAAGTGAGTTATTTTAATTGAGAAAAAAGTGAAAAACAATGAAATGAAGTTCTAAAAAATGAAAGACGGGCACCAGGATGCAATAAAAAAGGTAGGCCGTTGCCTACATTGAGGAATTCTTGCTGGAATATTTGACCATGATCAAATAATAGGCAGTTATCTGACATTATTTAACTGGTCAATTGACTGGCTTTCCAAGGCTATTTATGTCTTAAATGGTTTTATTTTTAAAGTTTATTTTTCACTTGTAACTTGTATTATGCAATTGTTAATGCCATTGTAATGCTAATATCTCTGCAGCCACTCAGAATTTGAGCTCTAGATCAGGTGTTCTCACCTTTTTTTTTTTTCTGAGCCCCCCCCCCACCATGCTATAAAAATTCCACAGCTCACCTGTGCCACAACGGTTCTGTATATAAAATCCAGGGCCAGCATTAGGGTGTATCAAGCAGGGAAATTGTGTGTGGCCACAGGCTGCAAGAGGCCCCATGCCGGAGGAGGCCCCATGAAGCTAAGTTGCTTGCGCTTGTGGTTGGGCTTCAGCCCCGCTACGACGGGGCTCCGGCTTCAGCTTTCTGCCCTGAGCCCCACTGAGTCTAATGCTGATCCTGCTTGATGGACTCCCTGTTCGCAGCCCCTGAAGGGGCCCTAGACCCACAATTGAGAACTGCCGCTCTAATCAGCGGATACTGAACATGAGTAGAAAAATGGTTGCAGATATCAGTATTAAAAGTATATTTTAATTTCTGGACAATAACACATTTTCATTAGAATAAGGTGCCTTTCACATCATAAAACGTGAAACTAAGTTTCTGATGTTTCTGAAGAAGCATTTGTAGCTTCTGGCAACATACTCCCCTCCACAAATGGTGCAAAAGTATATAGAACATTCTACAAGGTTCATCTTCTGGAGCTCATTGTGCTCAAAGAAAATGAGTTGAGGGATTGGAAATGAGGAAAGGAGATGATCCTAGAAATGCTATGGGAAAAGCAGTCTCAATCTGGAGCAGCCAAAGATGAGGGTTAGCCTTCTTGGGGATCCTCAGCTTTTCCCTCTTCTTAGCAAGTTTCTGTGTGAGTCACACTACTATTGACTGTCCCCCATCTCTTGTGCCTGTGCTGTAATACAGTTTGGAATCAAAGATACTTGATTCTAATCTGACCAGAATTAACTGTTGCAATGAATTTCGTAATGCTTGAAGGGAGCGTGCATCACAGTCACTGCACTGGATTTGTACCCCTGTGACATTCTTCTTTCAACTGAACCATAGATCCCTGGTGGTCTAGATGGGCTTTCATTGGTTCACAAACGGGTGACAATATGCCATGGAGACTCTGCTCCCCCAGTGCCTTTAAGTTTTGAGGTGTTCCTTTACCCTTTTCTTCTTCCTTGATGTTGAACAGCAGGAAACATGACAGGTTTCAGAGTAGCAGCCGTGTTAGTCTGTATTCGCAAAAAGAAAAGGAGTACTTGTGGCACCTTAGAGACTAACAAATTTATTAGAGCATAAGCTTTCGTGAGCTACAGCTCACTTCATCGGATGCTGTAGCTCACGAAACGCTTATGCTTTAATAAATTTGTTAGTCTCTAAGGTGCCACAAGTACTCCTTTTCTTTTAGCAGGAAACATGGAGCCCTTAATTTGAGTCTGCTGCAGAAGGACAGAATGGATGACATTTCTCTTTCCAAAGTTCAGTCAAAGCTGATTCACATCAATAATCTAGGACCTTAGAATTTTTATTTTTAAATAATCATATTTACCTTTCAGAGTAGTAGCCATGTTAGTCTATATTCGCAAAACAAAAATATTGTTGAAATCCTGGTGGAATTCCTCAAGGGCTTCTTTTCCATGGGTCCAGATGATGAAGATGTCATCAATGTAGCGCAAGTAGAGTAGGGGCATTAGGAGACGAGAGCTGAGGAAGCGTTGTTCTAAGTCAGCCATAAAAATGTTGGCATACTGTGGGGCCATGCGGGTACCCATCGCAGAAGCCCTTGAGGAATTCTACCATGATTTCAACAATTTCCATCCCACCATCAACCTCAGCCTGGACCAGTCCACACAAGAGATCCACTTCCTGGACACTACGGTGCTAATAAGCGATGGTCACATAAACACCACCCTATATCGGAAACCTACTGACCGCTATTCCTACCTACATGCCTCTAGCTTTCATCCAGATCATACCACACGATCCATTGTCTACAGCCAAGCTCTACAATATAACCGCATTTGCTCCAACCCCTCAGACAGAGACAAACACCTACAAGATCTCTATCATGCATTCCTACAACTACAATACCCACCTGCTGAAGTGAAGAAACAGATTGACAGAGCCAGAAGAGTACCCAGAAGTCACCTACTACAGGACAGGCCCAACAAAGGAAACAACAGAACGCCACTAGCCATCACCTTCAGCCCCCAACTAAAACCTCTCCAATGCATCATCAAGGATCTACAACCTATCCTGAAGGATGACCCATCACTCTCACAGATCTTGGGAGACAGGCCAGTCCTTCCTTACAGACAGCCCCCCAGTCTGAAGCAAATACTCACCAGCAACCACACACCACACAACAGAACCACTAACCCAGGAACCTATCCTTGCAACAAAGCCCGTTGCCAACTCTGTCCACATATCTATTCAGGGGACACCATCATAGGGCCTAATCACATCAGCCACGCTATCAGAGGCTCGTTCACCTGTGCATCTACCAATGTGATATATGCCATCATGTGCCAGCAATGCCCCTCTGCCATGTACATTGGCCAAACTGGACAGTCTCTACGTAAAAGAATGAATGGACACAAATCAGACGTCAAGAATTAATACGTTCAAAAACCAGTTGGAGAACACTTCAATCTCTCCGGTCACTCGATTACAGACCTGAGGGTGGCTATCCTTCAACAAAAAAGCTTCAAAACCAGACTCCAACGAGAGACTGCTGAATTGGAATTAATTTGCAAACTGGATACAATTAACTTAGGCTTGAATAGAGACTGGGAATGGATGAGTCATTACACAAAGTAAAACTATTTCCCCACGTTATTTCTCCCCCCCCAACCCACCCCCGACTGTTCCTCAGTTGATCTTGTTAACTGCTGGAAATAGCCTACCTTGCTTGTCACTATGAAGGGTTTTCCTCCTTTCCCCCCCCCCCCGCTGCTGGTGATGGCTTATCTTAAGTGATCACTCTCCTTACAATGTGTATGATAAAACCCATTGTTTCATGTTCTTTCTGTGTGTATATCAATCTCCCCTCTGTATTTTCCACCAAATGCATCCGATGAAGTGAGCTGTAGCTCACGAAAGCTTATGCTCAAAGAAATTTGTTAGTCTCTAAGGTGCCACAAGTACTCCTTTTCTTTTTGCATATTTACCTTGTTTTCTTCAGATTTGGGGAACACCAACAATATAGCTTGAATGGAACTTGCAAGCCTGTGCAGAAATTTGACTTTTCCATTATTTTGTTACGAACTAGTGAAAAAGATGAAAGAATGCTGCAAGGAGCAACACTGTAGTGTCAATTGTACAAATACATTTATTCTCTCTTTAGGACTACCGTCTTTCTCTGCAGCAAATACAGTGTGCTGTGATCTCTAAATTATTATTATTATTTGTGAGAATGAAGCACTTACTTCAAAAATACATTTTCCGCAAACACCCCAGCCATAAAAAAAAAAAAAGAGAGAAAAAAGACTTATGAAAACTTTCATTCAGCAGACTGCCACAGTGCTATTTTTTATAGTAATAGTAATGGCTGAGCTATCCTTATCAACCCCTTATCAGTAAGGGGAAAGAGACAGAAAGTGAACAGAGAAGCTAAAGAGTTACATTTTTCCTTGGGCTGCATTTATGTTACCTCTACAAGCAGTGACAATAAAATATGAAAGGCAGTTTTGAAGTATTTCAGAGTAGCAGCCGTGTTAGTCTGTATTCACAAAAAGAAAAGGAGTACTTGTGGCACATTAGAGACTAACAAATTTATTTGAGCATAAGCTTTCGTGAGCTACAGCTCACTTCATCGGATGCATTTTTGCTTTTTTGAAGTAGTTGCCATCATATACAAGGTTTACAGTTTGGTTCAATGGCTCTCAGCACCCCACCTATACAAATTGTTCCAGCGCCCCCGGTTTGGTTTCTGAACTTTTCACTCGGCTGAAAAACTCTTTAATTCTTAAAAGTACTGATATTTAAAGAGATATGTCTGCTGGAAAAATGTTGCATATGTAATGTTGAAAATATTTGGAAGATGAATATCATGAAATACATTGCATTTTAATTTCTGGATATTTGTTGCAGCTATGAGTTTGTGAAATACCTTAGACAATACATATGTAGCACTCTGGGCTCTGTGATTGAAGAAGAAACAGAAAAATGTACCTCTGCTCAAAATCAGGGTGAAGGATCTGGTTATGACACTCTTGTCCAACATGTTACTAAGAAGACTCGTGAATCAAAAGAGTGAGTATATGCACAGGATACATATAAAATTCCATTTTTAAAAATATGCAGTTGGCAGGATTGTCTGGCCCAACTTAGTCTTTTTTCCTTTCATATCTTAATTGGAATATTTATGGATGAAGGTACTTTGGTTCTAAAATCTATTTTTTTTTTGTCATTTATAACTTTCCTAACAGATTGCCTTTTGGGTTGAAATTCCCCATGATTATCTTATCTTGGAAATGAAAGTATATTGCTATCTAGGAAAGTTTGAAGACAATCCATTGAACTATTTAAGATTTCTGACTTTGTAGGGTTAGGGGATTATTTAGGATTTTGGTGGCACTTAAACTCAAATAGCTGTATTTTAAATTCCACACTTGATTTACAAATAGTGCTATGTGAGAAATGAGGTCTTTGTCAAATATAAATGTGTGTATCTGAGAAATAATTTGTTCATGCAAAATTTTTAATTTCCTTATAGATTTAAGTGGGCATTGAACATGATTATCTAGATATACATATGTTGAAAGCTGTAATTCAACTGGGTTAGTTGAGCTTCTTTTAAATCCTGTCTGCATACAAATTCTCTAGTCTGTTACACATCAGAATCATATTTATAATCATATTAGGGGACATGTGAGTTGTAGCCCATTTCCTGAGATAGTGATTTATTTAGTGAAGGCATGACCTTAAATGGAAAGCCCATGTATATACCAGATAATTCTTACAACCTGGTTAGCCATCCCTTCTTTGCAGATTCTCTTGATTTCCCTCCCTCCCCATAGACTTGAAAATGGCATTGGAAGGAATCCTTTAGGACTGGAGGCCTTTCTAATGAGCCTTTGTGTTGCAAATTTCAAATTTTTGTAAGATATAGCTGTTATGATTCATTAGAGCAGAGGTTCTCAAACTGTGGTCTGCAAGCTCCATTCAGGTGGTCCGCGGATAGTTCCCTCTAAGTTGCGCACCTGGGTGGCCGCAAGCAAAAGAATTAAGGGCCACCCACCTAATTAGTGGAGCTGCTCAGGCGTGGCTTCACTAATTAGGTGCCTGGATCCTGGAGAAGACACACATGTAAGGTGAAGTGGTGCCCTTGAGGGGAATAGGGGGTAGCTGGGAGAGGGCAGTAGGGTGAGAAGAGGGGGTAGGGGATTTGGGACCTGCAGGGCTGTGGCGGCCAGAGGAAGAGGTGACTTTCCCCAGCTCCAGGGCTGTGGCTGCCAGGGAGAGACGGCCCTCCTTCCCACCATCAGCTCTGTGGGGGGATGTGGGGGAGAGGGCAAATCGATCACATTAGAAAGTTAAGACTACTGATATTAAAATATGAATTGTGTGCTTTTATTTTTAGAAGAAAAAAAGGTTTTGTTAAGATTTTTTAATATAGCGCTTTTATCCAAAGCACTTTACCATAGTTAGCTAATGGTACAAACAACATTTGGAAAGATCATTAAGTAGTCCGCTGAGACCCTCAGCAATTTTCAAGTGGTCCGCGGAAAAAGAAATTTGAGAACCACTGAATTAGAGCATTGGTGAGTAGTGATACAAAATGGCTTTTAGTGTATGGAATTGTATTTCCAGAAGTCCTGGTGAAACTACACAACCTTAATCCATGTGTAGTCATCCTTGGAGTTTCTGTTTCAAAGCAGGTGAAATAACAAACTGGAGGAAAAAAAAGTCAATTTATCTGTAGCTTGGGCATTCAGTGCAAAGTTAAAATCTAGTTCAGTACTGATGAATCTTGATATTTCAAACAACCTATTTGCCTTGAATCTTGAAATTGAGAAACACTTTGTCACAGCAGGTGTGGTTCCAAAATTTACTGGTTGTGTTAGGACTTGAATCCTTGCCTCATCACGATTCCATATGCTGGCTTCTCTCAATCAAAAGCGATCTGCAAAGCATAAAAAGAGTTTAAAAAATTCTTTATTACTACTTTATGATGTATAAAGCTGTTCCAACATTTAAAGAAACTCAACAACAAATAAGCCCGTCTTTTTTCTGCTTGTTTTTGTTACATCAGATCCTTGCTTTCCCTTTTTTGCCAGAGGACCTAGACTAGGTCTTGGGGAACATGAACAATGTTGTTACACAAGGCTCTTTGAATAGTGATGTTTCACTGAAATCTCCCTCTTCTCCAGCCCAATCTCAGGGGGGAGGGAATATTGAATCTCAATTTACAATATCACTGTGCTTGAAAGCCAACAAAGAAAGGAAAGTGAGAAATGTTGAAAACCAGAAATTACTATTTTCAGTTTTTGAGGTCATATTTAATACAACATGAAAAGAAAAAACACCTTCTATTTGTTTCACAATTTACTTTTAGTGAACAAAACAATGTGTCTTTATATTATGTAAGGCAGATAAAATGATTTTTGTGTATACACATTTGTTGCACAGTATAAATTTAATCTGTATTTGTTGTGTTATGAATATAAAGTGATTTTGTTATCAAAACCATTTCTTTTAATTTTAAGTTCTCAGTTCAGTAGGAAGTGAACACAATCAAAGTTTGTTTCCGTGTTAATAGAAATTCATTTTTAAATGTTTCACATCTAGAAGGAAACAAAACAACTGAAGTTTTAAACTATGCTTAAATAGTGTCTTGTACATGTCACCTGTTCCAAAATTTGTTACATTATGACTGCAAGAAAATCAGTGCTCTGATAATCTTCTGTTTGGGTCTCACAGTCTAGTAGGTTTCAGAGTAGCAGCCATGTTAGTCTGTATTTGCAAAAAGAAAAAGAGTACTTGGGGCACCTTAGAGACTAACAAATTTATTTGAGCATAAGCTTTCGTGAGCTACAGCTAACTTTGTTAGTCTCTAAGGTGCCACAAGTACTCCTTTTCTTTTTACAGTCTAATAGGTATGTTTTCAAGACTGTCCTAGTCCCTATTGAGGATAACTATAGTCTCCCTGTTATTAGCTGGATATATAACTAAGTGGACGGGGGTCTGTCTTGGGAATTTGACCTTTTGATTATGAGCTATAGATTTAATGACAATACTTCTGAAATAATTTTGGTAATATATGGATAGGTCATACTACAGGAAGAAATTAGAAGTTTTATTGCAGAATAAAATCTTGGCATGAGCAAATTCATTAATTAGTGCCTAATTGTTGTGCACAAATTACTTTAGAAACACATAGCAAAAATAGGGTGACCAGATAGCAAGTGTAAAAAATTAAGGGGTTGGGGAGTAATAGGTGCCTATATAAGAAAAAGCCCTCAATTTTGGGACAGTCCATGTAAAATTGGGACATCTTGTCACCCTAAGCAAAAATATCTTTTAAGTCAATCATTTACATTTAGAGACTACAAATCGGTTCTTATCCAACCACTGTTGGCTTTCCTTTTGGCACTAAATATAATCATTTGTGGGACGTGCTTTTGAACTAAGCTTTTGAACTTCATATGTGTAAAGTTACCCATGTGTCTAAGTCTTGTAGGATCTGGGCTTTAGGGCTTGATCCTACACTCACTGAAGTCAATGGCAAAGCTCCCATTGACTTTAATTGTGCAGGGTCAGGGCCCAGGGCCTACCTGAGCAGTTGCAATGCCAGCTTTGTTCTTTAATGTGAAGTCTGAGTTTCTTTAGCTGTCTCTCCCTCAAAAGATATACTAGTTTACATTAGCATAATTCCAGTGGGAGTAGTTTAATGCTTTAAGCATTAAGTTTGAAATACCCAAACTCCTTGAATTCCTAGGTTCAAAACCCAGCAGCATTAACTCAGTTCTTTTGGGCTTTTCTGCATAAAGACTTAGTGTACAGCAAGCCAGGATGCAAATCTACAGTGCACTAGCTTCTCATGCACTAACTTGCCATGTGGCTTGTCAAAGTGCACTATGGAACTTTTAGTGCATGGTAGCAGGGTTCACATGGTGACTTAGTGTACAGCAAGCCATGGTATGAATGTGCCATTCACTAAGTCTCTGGGTAGTCAAGCTCTTTATCATTGTGAGGTGAATATAAACGTAGTGCAGTTTACTGTCTATGGGTCTTTGGGCAAACTTTAAATACACAAGCTATGCCTGCTGTGTAGAGGCACCAAAGATCTCAGTCTTTTTTTTTTTTTTTTAATTTGCTTCCCCACATGAACTATTTTTATGACTACCTGGTTTCATGACAGGAATTATCATAAGTATATATTTCAGTATCGGGCAACAGTGTAGCCTTGGATCACATTCTACTTTGGAACCCCATGACTAAACTCATCTCGGATGTACAGGTATTTAGGAATACAGATCTTGCTCTGGAATCTGATCATTGACTCCTAATAGGAGAAACGATGTTCTGCTTTAGTACCTACTGCATCCAAAAGCTTAAGTGTTGATAAACTTCATGTTAAAGCTATCACTAACAGTTATGTGGTGGCGATTTCCAATAAATATTCTATCTTGGATGACTAGTTGTCTACCACAGAGGAAGAGTGGGCTTTATTTTGGGAATTTGATACAGAGATCACTGGAGAACAGCTAGAATTAAGGAGTATGAAAAAGCAACGTAGGATTACAGATAATATCAAATTATGGGGAAAAAAGAGAAGTGCAGTGTTGAATGGGTGCAATAGAAGTTGAGGCAAGTTAATGAAGAAAAGGAGGAAATGGACAATAGAGGAGAAGAAATGCGTTGATCAAATAGTTAAGAGGGTCCATCAAAATGACCATAGTCAATGGTGGAATAGTATGGCAAAGCACATTGAGGAAGCCTCTGAAAGACATGACCAGAAATGCATATTTGAGATTTCGAATGTCATAATAAGACATCCATTCTCATGACTTCCACAAATTAAGGACAAAAATGGAAAATATTGCCAGGATATAGATGCACAATTTAAGTGTTGGTATGAGCATTTTTGAGAATTAATGAACAGATCCCTATCAAGACGTAAACTACAACTTAACCCAAAAATGAGCTCAGTAGAAAATATGCCAGTGACATTAGAGGAAGTGATACCTGTGATCAAACAGTTAACAAATGGTAAAGTACCTGACCTGGATAACGTTTCAGAAGAACTGCTAAAGAGTGGTTGTCCGTTTTTAGTTCACTGGCTTCATAGAGTTGTCTAAAAAGTTTGGGAAACCAGTCACATTCCAGAAGATTGGAAAAGGGGCTGCATCATGCCTTCCTTCCCTCCCACCCCCAAAATGAAAAGCTATCATATTGCTCAAATTATTGTGGAATAGCAATGTTATCAGTCCCAGGGAATGCTTTTATGATCATATTACCTTATTTACCGTATTTGATGATCAAATATTGTCTCAACTCTAACGAGAGGCAACCAGTGTGATTTCAATAAAGGTGATATACAATCCATTCTATTTATGCCTTGTGGAATGCTTTTGTAAAATGACTAGAGCAAAAAAGGAAGTTAATATTGCATTTATTGACTTTGCAGCTGCTTTTGACTCGGTGCATCAATGAGCCCTATGGTTACTGCTATGTCAGTATGGGGTACTTAATGATTTAGTGTGCCTAGTGAACACTTTTCCATGGTACACTTTGTTGGGCAAGGGTCAACAATTATTACAGACTAGTTTTCAGTAGAATCAGGAATAGGCAGGAGATGCATTCTCTCACCTACATAATTTGATATTCTAATAGACTATCTGATGACAAAGCTGAAGGAAGCCAAAATAGGTGGTGTGAAATTTAAAGATTCATTTTTAAAGGATCTTGAGAATGCAGTTGCCTTATTTGGAGAGACTACTGACCATCTAATGCTGGAAAAACTGTGAAGAATTGTAGAATCAATGGAACTTAAGATCAATGGTGATAAAACTGAAGTTATGCACTCTGCCTATAAAATGTCTTGCCAACACTGCAGGTAGATGATGGTAATCACAACAAATGGGTGAATAGTTTTATCTATTCAAATATTTGGTTGACAGCAAGCGGCTATATAACTGAAGTCACATGTTGGATTGGTTTTACGTCAGTGGTGTTTCAGCATCTTCAAAGCCTGTCTTGAGGCAGCAGGATTTCTGTGACAACAAAGATACAAGTGTTTAATGCAGTTGTATTAATGACAAATGTGATGGGTATGACTCACCATGGTGGCATCACCTGTTGGCCATCTTGGAGATTTGCTCCGCATGTCGGTATGCCTTTTTGATGGTGCCTCGCCCCGTCACATCTGCTCTTGGACCCACATTACTCCAAGGACCGCGGCGTCCTCTTCACAATACAGCTGTCCGGCTGTGTCATAATCTGTGCTTCCCCCTTCCAGGGGCCCTGCAGTCAACTGTCCAGCCACTTCCTCCAGTGGCAACTGCAGTCAACTGTTTCTCCACTGGCCCAGTGATGATTCGGTGGCAGGGGGGGACCTGGGCCCACCCACTATTTTGGGTCCCAGTCCAGGGACCCTGTTGATGCTCAGCCACGTGCTGCATCCCCTCCAAGTCCTCAGGATATTTCCCTGGGCCACTTCCCCCTAACCCCTTCTTTGCCCTTACCTCAAGGCCTCAGCATACCAGTCCTAATGGCCAGCCAGGAGCTCCCTCTTGCTTCCCTGTTCCTGCCCAGCACTGTTCTGTCCATGGTGGTAGGTACCATCCACCTTCATGGCACCCAGGTCTCCCTCCTTGAGCTCCAGGGAGTAACTGCCCCTGCTCTCCTCTGCAGCTCTTCATATATGGGCCTCCTGGGCCAGGATTGGCTGCACCTTACAGCCTCCTATTGGCCGCTTCCTGTGCAGCCTCCCTAGGGCTCTGTTAACCCCTTACATGCTAGTGTGGGGTGGACACCCCATCACAACAACCCTTTACAGGGAGCAGAAATGTGTCCATTAGAAACAGCTGAGGAGAGAAAACTAAATAGTTTTCAGTGTCAGAAGTCTCAGTGAAAAGAAAATGAGGACCTGTGGCACCTTAGAGACTAACAAATTTATTTGAGCATAAGCTTTCTTGAGCTACAGCTCACTTCATCGATGGAGTGAGTTGTAGCTCACGAAAGCTTATGCTTAAATAAATTTGTTAGTCTCTAAGGTGCCACAGGTCCTCATTTTCTTTTTGCGGATACAGACTAACACGGCTCCTTCTCTGAAACCAGAAGTTACAGTGTATTCTTAACACCCCTCTAGTTTGATTTTTGTCACAGACAATCCTGGTAAGTTGCAGATTGTACCAGCTGAGAACAAGACAACTGTAATGGTGGGGTCATGCCCAACATACAGAAGAGGGTACAGTTCTAAAGAAGCTTTATGGAACTTAGGTAAAAGGAAGCAGAACAGGAGGTTAACAACAAATGAGGTTGGAAGATGAAATTTGAGGGATTTAAGAAGCCTAAATCTTCCCATACTGACTCTTGATGAAGGAAGAAGACTTGCAAGAGAATATTTGAGGTCAAAGTTCATTCTGCGCAACTCCATGGCTAGCTACATTATAGCCATGCGGATCTTCTGTTTATTAAACATACATTTTACATGAACTTGTTATTAAGATCTTAAATCTGAGGGCTACTCTGTCCATGCATTCTCTACTGTTGCTTCTGCAGAGGACATTTGTGGAAGAAAAAACCTTAATTAAACTTGCGGAGACAGAAACTGTAATGAGGATCAGATTTGGTTTCTTGTATTTTGCTAGGGCTGTATTCTGCTGTTGGCTTGCACATTATTCCTATTAAAGGACATCTGAGTGCAGAATACAGATTAGTGACAAAACTGAGAATGCAGGTCCCTATGTTGTTTGTTATAAATTTTAGTATTGTTATTTGAATAGTTGTAGGAGAGCCATAAAATTTAAAAGCCTTTTGGTTTATTTTTAAAATGTATATATCTGTAGTTTTTAAGTTTGTACACACAATTACTTGGGATTTATATAGCGTTTTGTATTTATTTTAAAACCTTTTTAGTTCACTGAGTAAATTGAGTGAAATGTAAATGTAATGGCATGCCTTATTACATTATAATTTAATTAGTGATTTTTATGTTGTTTAGTATTAACAAACCTTGACTTTGAAGGTACAGAGAAATGATGCATTCCCTGAAGAATGTCATGGTGGTGGTGGTGGAATCTTTGATTAACAAATTTGAAGAAGATCAGATGCGTAATAAGGAGATGCATAGGAAAACCAAGAAAGAGCAACATAGTGCTTACTATACAGACAACTGCTCTGATAGTGACTCATCATTCAATCAGGTATGATATTACGATCTGGACCTGTATTGTGAAATAAGTAATATTCTTAAGAAGTGCTAGTCACAGAGTACTCACGCAAACACATCCCGATATTAAGTGGTACCAGAACCAGAACATCAAAATATCGAGAATGGTACAAAAACATTCCCCAAGGTTAACAGGAACACACTGACCCCTCTTAAAAGATAAGGTCAGAATGACAATACAGAATTTAAATGTTTTAATCACACCAATATGTACAAGATGATGGATGATAACTAGCCACGTCAGGGGACAGTAACTAACTATGTCAGAGGGTCAGTATTAGTTTGCTTGTATTGGGGTATGAATATATATCTGACGGAGTATCTTCGTCTAACCTAGGAAGGAACGGAAAGTCCTACTGTTCACTGAGCTGGTCCATTGTTATGGGTATACATCTATTAGTGGTCTGGTAGAGTCTGTGGGATACTAGTACTGTGCTTTATTGACGATAAACATGGCTGGGTCCTTCATCCCTTAAGGGATCTTGCAGTTATTGGGTGGTTCGCTCGAAGACTGCCATGCAAGCTGTCTGTGCAGGGCTGGGGCAACACTTCAAGGGAACACACACACACACACACACACAGCCAAATATCTATCAACATTTAACCACACTTGTGATCTTGATTAATTTGATGTTTATGGTTCTCCATTACAGTGGTGAGTAGTGATGTTATAATTAAGGATGAGATGGCACTTTCACTGTAAACCCCAGTTTTCAATTAATTATATCTTTTTTTCAAAAAGTTACCCTTTTGTTTGAATATGTTCACATATGGTTTCAACCTTGAAGTGATTTTTTTAAAGATGATGTCTGAAGAATCTTTTCAGTTGAGCAGTAGCAGAGTTGAATCATTTTTTAAAAAATGAAAGCTTAGATTCTGCAGCCAGATTCTTCTGCAAAGGGTAGATTCTTTCGCAGTTCTGTTGCCTTAGAGCAATAGAAAACATGGTTCCTTGCATTTACAATGTCTGTGAACATGCAAGTGTGTGGACATATATAATCTGCAAAATATGTCCAAAGAATGTGAGAACAAGGTAAAGTTTACATAAACACAATATTCAATTTAACTTTTTGCATTTGTACTGGAAGAACAGTAAAATACTATATATGTATTTCTTTTCCAACATGCAATAATGCTGTGTGTGACGGGCCAAGGCCAGATGGCTATGGAAGTGAGAGATAGATACATTAGCTCCAGGCTAAACAAATCCCTGGTACCAGGATAAGTGAAATGGCAGCTGCTCCAGGTCAATTAAGACACCTGGGGCCAAATAAGAAGTTTCCAGAAAGCAGGGAGAAGGCTAGGTTGATTGGGACATCTGAAGCCAATCAGGGGCTGGCTGAAACTAGTTAAAAGCCTCCCAGTCAGTCAGGTGGGTGTGCATGTCGGGAGTTGTGGGAAGAAGTTGCGCTGTTGGAGAGGCTGAGTAGTACACACCATATCGGGCACAAGGAAGGAGGCCCTGAGGTAAGGGTGAAGTGGAGCTTGAGGAAGTGAGGGCTGCTGTGGGGGAAGTAGCCCAGGGAATTGTACATGTCACATTTCTAAAAGGTCAGCTACCATACTGATACTATTAGGGTCCCTGGGCTGGAGCCCGGAGTAGAGGGTGGGCCTGGGCTCCCCCCCCCACCTTTGTCCCCTGTTTAATCACTGAGACTGGAAGACAACAGAGACTGTTCAAGGAAGGATAACTTCTCCTCACCTCCCTCGCTGGCTTATGATAAAAATCATATCTTGTCTCTAGAGAAAGAAGGGTTACATGGAGGGTCAGAGTGAGCCTCTGAGGCTAGCGAAATCCTCCAGGAAATGCGGGACCCACGGAGGCAAGGACAGAACTTTGTCACAACTGGTGTCAGGAGTGGGACTTTGTTCACGCGTGGCGGAAGAAAGAGGTTTTAAAAAAAAAAAGTGCACTGGGGTTTTGGATTTTTTTTTTGTTTTGGTTTTTGTTTGTTTGCTTTATACCACAATGGAGGAGGTGGTAAGAGCTCTGGTACAAGCCATGGCAGCTAAGCAGGAGGCCACCCGCGTTCAGGCAATGGCACAACAGGAATCTATGCGGCTACAGCAGGAAATCAATTATTGATGAGCCAGGCGACCCAAGATCGTGCCCTCCTGAGAGAGGTGGTGGTTCAGCTGAAGATCCTCACCATCCAGACTCGGGGGTCTGACGGGACGCGAACCCTGAGGGCCACTGGTTGTCTGCCAAAGATGGCATCAAGAGATGACACAGAGGCATATCTCCTCTCATTTGAAAGGACTGCTCAGCGTGAGGCGTGGCCCCAGGAGCAGTGGGCCAGCATTCTCGTCCTTTTTTTGTGTGGAGAGGCCTAGAAGGCCTACTTTGACTTGCCTGCCATGGATGCCACTGACTATACCCGTCTGAAGGCAGAGATCCTAGCATGATCAGGGGTAACAGCAGCGGTAAGGGCCCAGAGGTTCTATGAGTGGAAATACCAGGAGAACAAACCCCCGAGGTCCCAGCTATTCGACCTCATACACCTCGCGTGGAAGTGGTTACAGCCTGAGGTGTGCAGGCCGGAGGAGATTTTGGAGACCCTGGTCATAGACCATTACATGTGGGGACTGCCGCCAGATCTCTGCAAATGGGTAGGCCAGAATGATCCGTCCACGTACGACAAGATGATCACACTGGTAGAAAGATGGATGACAGCCAGGGAACTGACCCGACTACCCAAGGAAGGCCCCTTTTGAAGCAAGCACCCGACCCCAACCCTGGAAGGTTGGGCAGCCAAACCCCGGGGGAGTCCTTGGTGGAAGAAGGGGGGGGCTGAAAACCAGCGGGGACCCCAGAAGGAAGGGATTGGCCTGAGTGGGGGGAACCCCGGGACTAAACCCCCTAACCTCGGGGATAGGGGAATGATTAAAAGCAATTATAGATATTATGCATGTGGGGAGTGGGGACACATAGCAGTACAGTGTCCAGCACCGAGGAGCCTATGCAATGTAACTTGGGGGATTGGGAGATCCCATGCTCCCTTATCCACCTCGTGGGAGTCCCATTAGCCCCGCATAATTACACCAGGCCAGTGAGGATAAATGGAACAGAGACTACAGCGCTTGTGGACTCTGGGAGTGCTATCACCCTCATATGGGATAAGCTGGTAAAAAAAAATAGTCAGCTGCTACAAGCCAAATACGTAGCAGTGACGTGCGTGCATGGGGCTGTGAGCCATTACCCCACCATCCCAGTGGAGATAGAGGTTCAGGGAAACCCCATTGAGGTGACCATGGGTATAGTTCCTAAACTCCCATATTCTGTAGTCATTGGGTGGGACTATCCAGAGTTTGATAATTTACTCCCCCCGGAGAGGCTGGAGGGAGGTGGGGACCCGGAGGACAGCGACTCGTCATCGGGGGAATGTCAACCCCTGATGTTCGCTGAGATTTCTCAGGATCCGTTCTCAGCTCCCCAAAAGACCTGGAAGACAAAAAAAAGAGAGGAAGGCCACGAAGGCCTTGGGAACCCGGATCCTGACCCAGGGCCAGAAGACCTCCCTAGTAGGCAGATGGACATGAACAGCCAACAGAAAAACTTCCAACAGGTGAGCCAGAAGCTGCCCCCAGCCATGACGGCAGCGAGCCATTGGAAGAAGCAGAAGCCGGCCCCTGGGAGCTTGGGCAGGTTAGTCCTGGGAGAGAGACTTTTGGGCGGGACCAGGTGGAGGACCCCAGATATAATAACGCCAGGAAAGAGGTGGCCGAGATCGATGGGATACCTGTGGATGGGAAGGTCCGAGGTCCCGGACCTTACTTTATAGTGAAGAAAGATCTCCTGTACCGCGTGGTGCAAATGCAGGAGCAAGAGATACAACAACTTCTGGTGCCAAGAAAACATCAAAAAGCCATATTGAGTCTCGCCCACAGTCACCTGTTTGGAGGACACCTAGGAATAGAGAAAACCTAGGCACGGATCCTGTGGAGGTTCTTCTGGCCAGGAGTACATGAAGATGTCCGGCGATACTGCACCTCTTGTCCGGAGTGTCAGTTACATAGCTCTCGCCCGCGCTTGCGGGCTCCTTTGATACCTCTTCTAATAATAGAGGTTCCTTTCGAACGGATAGCCGTAGATCTGGTAGGCCCTCTAGAGAAGACAGCTCGGGGCCACCAACATGTGCTTGTTGTACTGGACTATGCAACCTGGTATCCAGAAACTGTTCCCCTGCGCAACACAGCTTCCAAGACAATAGCTAAGGAGCTAGCACAGATCTTTGCCCGGGTTTGGCTACCCAAGGAGATATTGACTGATCAGGGGACACCTTTTATGTCCAAGTTGATGAAAGATCTCTGTTCATTGCTCCATGTAGAAGCCCTACGGACCTCTGTATACTACCCGCAAACAGATGGCCTTGTGGAAAGGTTCAATAGGACCCTCAAGGCTATGATCAGGAAAGTTGTGAACCAGGATGGGAAAGATTGGGATACCCTATTGCCTTACCTCATGTTCACCATCCAGGAGGTTCCGCAAGCCTCCATGGGTTTCTCTCCATTCAAACTACTATATGAGCGCCACCCTCGGGGCATATTGGATATAGCCAGAGAAGCCTGGGAAGAGGAGCCAAATCCCGGAAGGAACATAGTTGAGCATGTACTGCAGATGAGAGATCGGATAGCCCGAGTTATGCCGATTGTATGGGAACACTTGGAGAGAGCACAGGAGACCCAACGAACCCATTATAACCACCAAGCGAAGCTTCAGCGGTTCCAACCAGGGGATTGAGTGATGGTACTGGTGCCCACAGCAGAAAGTAAACTGTTGGCCCAGTGGCAGGGACCCTTCGAAATAATCGAAGCCATGGGAGAGGTGAACTATAAGGTGCGGCAGCCAGGCCGCCAGAAATCGGAGCAAATTTACCACATCAATCTTCTAAAACCTTGGCACGATTGAGAGGCATGCATAGTCATGCAGGAGACCCTTCCCCAGGAGGATAACTTACACGAGCAAGTGAGGATTTCATCCGACTTGACGCCGATCCAGAAGATCGAGGCAGCCGACATGATTAATCGCAACAGAAATGTGTTCTCTACAAAACCAGGGCGGACGACTGAGACCTATCACCATATCTGCACGATCCCCGGAGCCAAGGTAACATTGAGACCCTACCGAATCCCAGCAGCCAAAAGAGAGGAAATCAAGGCCGAAATAAAGAAAATTTTAGAATGTGGGGTTATTAAAGAATCCTACAGTCAGTGGTCCAGTCCAATTGTTCTAGTGCCTAAACCTGACAGTACCATGAGATTCTGTAATGACTTTCGCCGACTGAATGAAATATCCCAGTTTGATGCATACCCCATACCATGCATCGATGAACTGGTTGACCAACTGGATAGTGCCCGATTCTTGACTACACTGGATATGACAAAAGGGTACTGGCAGATTCCTCTGAGCAAAGAAGCTGAAGCTAAAGAAAAGACAGCATTCTCCACCCCGGATGGGCTATTCCAGTACACCGTCCTCCCTTTTGGGCTACATGGGGCCCCTGCCACATTCCAGCGTCTCATGAATAAGCTGCTGCGCCCTCATACTAGTTATGCAGCTGCATACCTAGATGATGTCGTCATCCATATGCCAGACTGGGGAACCCACTTGGAGAAAGTTGAGGCAGTACTGCACACCTTAAGGCGGGCTGGCCTCACTGCTAATCCCGCAAAATGCGCCATAGGGCTAGCAGAGGCTAGGTACCTGGGATATATTGTGGGAAGGGGCATAGTGAAGCCCCAAACAAGCTAGAGACAATTCAAAACTGGCCCCGGCCGACCCGAAAGAAGCAGGTTCGTGCGTTCCTAGGCATGGTAGGCTACTACCGATGGTTTATTCCCCACTTCGCCACTAGGGCAAGTCCCTAACGGACCTGGTGAAGGCCCGAGGTCCAGACATGGTAAAGTGGACCGATGCAGCAGAGGGGGCATTTACAGACCTTCGGACGGCCCTCTGTAATGACCCCATACTTATAGCCCCGGACTTTAACAGCCCAGATAGATAGATTAGCTCCAGGCTAAACAAATCCCTGGTATCAAGATAAGTGAAATGGCAGCTGCTCCAGGTCAATTAAGACACCTGGGGCCAATTAAGAACTTTCCAGAAAGCAGGGAGAAGGCTAGGTTGATTGGGACACCTGAAGCCAATTGGGCTGGCTGAAACTAGTTAAAAGCCTCCCAGTCAGTCAGGTGGGTGTGCATGTCGGGAGCTATGGGAAGAAGTTGCGCTGTTGGAGAGGCTGAGTAGTACACACCATATCAGGCACAAGGAAGGAGGCCCTGAGGTAAGGGTGAAGTGGAGCTTGAGGAAGTGAGGGCTGCTGTGGGGGAAGTAGCCCAGGGAATTGTACATGTCACATTTCTAAAAGGTCAGCTACCATACTGATACTATTAGGGTCCCTGGGCTGGAGCCCGGAGTAGAGGGTGGGCCGGGCTCCCCCCCTCCCACCTTTGCCCCCTATTTAATCACTGAAACTGGAAGACAACAGAGACTGTTCAAGGAAGGATAACTTCTCCTCACCTCCCTCGCTGGCTTATGATAAAAATGGCTCAGTAGACTGTGACCCTTGTCTCTAGAGAAAGAAGGGTTACATGGAGGGTCACAGTGAGCCTCTGAGGCTAGCGAAATCCGCCAGGAAATGCGAGACCATGGAGGCAAGGTCAGAGCTTTGTCACATATGCTATATTATTAACTGCATGCCACATTACCTAGTATTCTATAATAATTTTGTAATACAGAGGCAGAATGGAGAAGATAGAATCTTGTTACTGGAACTTCAAGTTTGCATTTTCTGAACTTTGGTCATTTAAAATCTCAACTTTAATGTTTCATCAAGATAAATGCTAACATCCTAATTGTTCAAAAATAAATTTTATATCCATAAAGTCTGATGATTTTAGTCATTAATGGTGCATTTTAATAGGATTTACCAAGTGAACATTTTACATTGTGTGTTACAGAGTTATACATTCATGAATCAAGAACAATTACAGCTACTTGTGGAAAGGCTTGACCCTGCTCAGCCTAAGGAGGTAAGTCAAAAGAATATCTATTTTTATCACTCATAAATATGAAAACTTATGGTATATTTGAGAATATGGCATCTGTAGGTAAACATGGGTGAAATCCTGACTCCACTGAAATGAATGGCAAAACTGTGAATAACTTCAGTGGGTCCATGATTTCATCCTATGGACTTCAAGTTTATAGTTACAATAATACAAATAATAATGATAGTTACAGTTGCAGCCATCATTCCATTTCAGGTGTTGTGGAAAATGAGTCACACCATCTCTTTTGGTTCAAACAGTCTGAGGTTTTTTATTTTGAATACAAGCATGCAGGGAGAAGGAGACAGAGATGGTCATACATAGATGCCACCTTGGTCTCCTTTTGTCCTGCCCCTGTAATACCAGTCTTATATAGTTTTTTACATTTCAGTAAATGATACATTTCCTTAATTTTTTTTATCACTCAAGCATTGTTAATAAAGCCTTATAAGGAGCCAAGGTAAACAGTTTTATAATTACCATTGTGCTGATGCACTTTGTTATGATAAAGATCTGCGGTTTGCTTGTGGCAGTGTTTTGTCTAGAGGCTTTTGCAGGTTTGGAGGGGTTGTACATAATAGAGAGCAGGGACTTGAGCGAGGTGGAAGGTTGGCTTAGTTTGTTATCTGGGTCAAAATACCACGGCCCAGCATATGCTCTTAGCTTAAGCTAAGTCTTACAGGATGCAGGCCTGTAGGTCTCTTGCGTTACTGCTCTTGCCTATGCTGCATATAGTGCATAGGTCTTGTCACAAAGTGGGATAGGGTCAGGTCAACAATACTTTCCCCCACACAGGGGTCGGCAACCTTTGGCATGCTGCCCATCAGGGTAATCTGCTGGTGGGCTGTTAGATATTTGTTTACATTGACCATCTGCAGGCATGGCCCCCCACAGCTCCCAGTGGCCGCAGTTCGCTGTTTCTGGCCAATGGGAGCTGTGGGAAGCAGCGGCCAGCATGTCCCTGAAAGATGTCTGGCAGTAAATTGCTTCATTTTTGTTGTTGTTTATTTTTTGCAATGCTATTACTCCAGGTTGTGGCATTTGAGTAATAAAGTAAAGCAATTTAATGATCTTGTATAAATCTTGTATTTGATAAAATATATAGTTGCTATAGGAGAGCAAAATAGTAATAGGAATCAACATAATCCTTAGATTAATTTAATTATGTATTTTAAAAAATATATGCTTTTGTGTTGTCCTCACTGTTTTGTCCAAATTATCTTGACAGTCTACTAGCAGAAGAGGTATGAGTTTGTTTTTTGTTTTTGATTTTTTTAATTAGGCTTTTTGTGTCCTATCACTATGGACTCAATAATCACATTTTTAAGTATTTCATTGTAATGGTGCTGTTAACAGCATTATTTTGTTTATATTTCTTGATTATTTCAGGTGCGCCACGAAGCAATGCAGACATTATGTTCTGTGCCTCCTTCTGATGTACTTAACTGTGAGAGTTGGTCTAATTTGCGTAAACATCTGACAATTTCTCTCTCGGATCCTGATTCCACGTTCAGTGTAAGCAAATGGTTTATATGTAGCAATCAGATGTTTATCCATACTAAACAGTTCACAGGAATAAACATGTACATTTGTGACATGGTAGTCCAGTGGTCTGGCAGGAGGTAACTAATTTGTATATTTATTAGTTAAATTGTTCTTGAGGTAAAACAACTTACCAGGTTTCTCCAGCACTTGATTTAAAGGTGACTGGCACAGGATTTTGTAATAACTGGACTTGTTCCCTGTATTGATTTTTTTTATAATGTATGAAGCTTCCTAAATATTGTTTTTGGTTTTTATAGATTTTTTTTTCTGATTATTTTGCCCTTAGAAATATCTGTTTTTTCCTGGTTTTGCTAGAGGTCTCAGAGGATGTGTTTTGTGTGTTCTCATACTTTAATTGAAGGGGTATGAGTGTTTGTCTTGTATCTTTAACAAAGACCTCCTTTCTCTAATCTTATTTCATTAGTCATTGAAGTTAAACAGATAGAGATCATTTTTTTTAAAGTAAAAAGTAACACTTTTTAATTACTATGTCTATCTAGTGTAGTGCACACTGCTTTATTCAGTAATTTCACTCCAGTATAGCCTTGAGGAGTGTCACAACTCTTAGAAGAGCTATTAATGGAAGAAATTTTCAAAGGCATAAATTTGAGCAACATGCCCATTATCCATTGGCTTTTCGTGGGAATTTGGTGCCTAATTTATTTCGGTCCTTGTGAAAATGTCAACCTACATTAGTTTTAGACAGTCAAATGAATTTCTGTGAAAACTAATCTACATGTTATAATATCAATCAGTTGGAGAACGTACCATGCTTCCCATTCTAGTAGAATGTGGTACAAGCTGGGTCAAATTCTGATTATCTGAACCTGAAGATCATTGTTTAAGAGGCCATGACTTCGACTAGAGTGTGAAGAGATAAAGGACCTTAAAAAGTGAGACAGATTGGCAGAGATTACTGCAATTCACATCAGACCCGACAAAGTACTCAGCATAGAGTTTACATATGTTTGTTGGAACCTCACAGGTATATAATGCAGTATTTGCATTCAGTTGCCATTTTTCAGACAAGCTTTATGCATCCAGTTCAATTCACATTTAAATCAGTGGGTATATGACTGACATCCAAATATTGCTTTGTGTAGACTCATTTTGACAGGGCTAATTTTAAAATGAATATAGTAAGGATTTTTTTCTATTCAGAAGAGAACTTCATTATTTCTGTATTATAGTGCTGACTGTGGTATATTAAATTTGCACTTTAAAAATTATTAAGTGCATGGAATGTTATTTAAGTTGTATCCTCTGCTTTGTTCTCTGCAGTAGCATAAAAATAAAATGTATTTATCATTTTGTTAAAAAGATTGCCTAACTACTATATAAAATGTGATGGTAATCTCTCACAGTAAAGTGGTGTATTTTCTTATTGTCACAAAAGATATAATACATCATGAAGATACAGTGTTGCATATGCACTTTCAGAAAAAAAATATGATGCTTTCTTTATTGCTTTTGACTTGATCTCTGGGGCACATCTTTTGTGGAAAAAGCAATGCAAATGAAGTGATATGGGTTTTTTTCAGTCTGGAGGTGCCCTTCATATCTGCCAAAACTAAAGTAGTTAAAGCTGCGCCAAGTGCTGTCATTTATCTCTCTCCTTGTTACTAAGTAGTGCTTTCATTGGTTTTAAAAGCAGTGATTAATTTTCATATCATTAGTGTTATTGTGTAAGTTACTTGCATTTTGTATGACATTTAAAACAATTAAAATATACTAATATAGGCCCTGATCCTGTGCCTGCATAGATCAATACAGTTCCATTAGGGAGCAGCAAATTGCAAGATCAGGGCACTGTTACTTTTAGATTGTAGGTTCCTGAGACCACAGACCTGTTTTGTTCCCTTGTAATGCACCAGGTGCATCTTTAGTACTATTTAAGTAATATGTAATATTGAGCATAGCACACAATAAATTTTAATTGTACCATATTTTGCACCATGCTAATAAGATTATTTGAGCATAGGTTACTAATTTTATTTCTTTTTCCTCTTAGGACAAAATTTTGAGATTCTATGCAAAAACCTTTTCATCTTCTCCACTAACTATGACAAGGGAAGTCTATACAAGTCTAGGTATGTGCATTTTAATCATGTTTTAAGAGTTTTTCATGTTCCATATGCTTTTCGGAAATCACATTTAAAAAAAAATCACAACCTAATGAGGTCTGTATTACTAGTAATACTGTTTTTTTTTCCTTTCTTTTTTCAGCAAAACACTTAGAATTGTACTTTCTTTCTGGAGAAAACTGTGTTCCTACTATTTCAGATGGTATAGACATAACTAACGCAGAAATAATTCGTTTACTTAAAAAGGTATAAGTTAGTTTTCTGTCTTTTATTTTTTTAATTATTGAAATATTAATTTTTTTAAAAAAAATTATAACCTTTATGTTCACAGCTGCGTCTTCTAAATGAGTACCAAAGAGAGGTTCCCTCTTTCTGGATTCGTCATCCAGAAAAGTATGTCACCTTCAATCAGTATTTCTAAGATAAATATTTTTTACATTAGTGTTAAAGGCATAGAATTTTTTCAGAAGATTAGTAATGTGTATCTAAATGTCTGGATTGTGGGGGCGCTGGCAAGGGATTGAGAGCTGGTTGAGCATGGGACGGGGAATGGCCTGTGGATCTGTCATGGCATGGATCCACTGGATCACAAAACTACTTAGAGGCTCACTGTGGACAGTGGTCTACTCCTCCTTCCCTTCATTACTATTTTATTTTATTGGATGCTTTACAAATCAAGAGGCAAGGCCCCTATGCTGAGAATTTTAAAACCTAAACCAGTGGTTCCCAAAGTTGTTCCGCCGCTTGTGCAGGGAAAGCCCCTGGTTTGTTTACCTGCCGTGTCTGTAGGTTTGGCTGATCACGGCTCCCAGTGGCCACGGTTCGCTGCTCCAGGCCAATGGGAGCTGCTGGAAGTGGCGCGGGCCGAGGAACATACTGGCCGCCGCTTCCACGAGGAATGGTGGGTGGAGGGTGACAAAGGAATTGGTGGAACTAGTAGTGATATTCAGTGTATCTATTATTGTTCCTTGTTTTCTTTCTCTTGTGCACATACAAAGGGTCTATATAAGGAAAGCAGTTTTTGGATGGGAATGAGGAAAAAGGAGTTAAAAGGCTGTGTTGAAGAAATTAGTTTAAAGGAGCGATGCTATCCATTGGGGTGCATCCATCTGGGTGCAGTCCAGCTGTGTAGACACTTGAGGAAATGAATTCACTCTACAGTCTCTGCATAATTTCAGTAACCCTTTTAGTCAGGCCTTCCTTGATGGATTTCATAGTGATCTGCATTGTCAGCTGTTTCACTGCATAGTTATGGGCTTGATTCAGGAACCACTTGGTGAAATTCTATAGCCCATGTTATAGAGAGGATCAGACTTGATTATCATTGTGGTTCCTTCTGGCCCTAACATTTGTGATTCTCTGAATAAACATGTAGGATGATTACTGTATATACAAAACATCATTTTTGTGCCCCACTATACCTTTTTTTGGGTACCATATTCTTTTTCTCTTTAATTTAATATACTACTCATATAAAGATATTGGTTTCTTCTAATTAATTAGTCATAGTCTTAGAGAAAGTCCCTTTCCATTTCCCATCTGCCAGTTCAGGGCTACTACTTCATTAGCCCTCTCAACTACCATCAACTATGCAGGTGTCTTTGTGTAAATATATTTTTCGATATATACTCTTTCCATTCCCCCCTGTTACCCGCGGTTCTTTCAGCTCAAAGCTCTTGGTAACTTTTACTCTGTGCGAGGTGGTGTCAGGAAATAAATCAGGGGAGACACGGCCGTCCGACCGTGATAGATGGCTGGCACAAACAGGACAACACAAGAGTGCTTTCACTTAAAGCTAAACTTTACTTAGTTTCAAGCACTTATACACACATCTGCAACAGGTTAGTAAAACACCCCCAACCCTTGATAATTACCAAAGCTGAGTGTGGCTCTTGAGTGGCACAGCGGCAGCCCATCTGCCGGTGAGGAACACAAGATACATCCAGAGGGAGAGTCCAGTCCTGAAGAGTCTCACCACCTCAAACTTTCCCCCCTTTATTTATACATTAGTAAGAAAATGACATGTCCCCTAAAGCAGTTTCAATGCTCAAGCAAGAGGTTTTCTTCTGATTATTGATTAATCAGGGGTGGGTTTTTCCAGAGTTTGCAGCCTTGAGACCCCAATAGACATTCCTGGGGCACATCCTGCTCTTCTAAAATGTATGTATCAGCAACTTCAACACAATTCTTATCAGGAAGGAAACTGGATCCAGCTGCCCTTTCTGTGGCACCCAACCCTCCCCCACCCCCCCCCAGCCACCTTGGTTAAACTGAGACTGCTGAATGGCCAATTTACAGCCTGCTTACTTGGCTGCTTTTAGCAATAAGTCATAGTGGTTTCAGGCACTTTACTGGTTTGCCAAAGTCTCTGCGTACACCACCACCCTTATTTTGCAGTCATAAAGAACCATTTGACACTAATAACCCTAGCTTTCTTCTCTCCATAGCTAGTTCAACTGCTGGTTTTCAGTCTTCTGTGCCTTTCAGCCTTTCCTCCTACTGTCTTTCAGCCTTCAGGCTCCCTATTTTTGTGGAAGCAGGCAAACAGTTTTTCCTGCTAGTTCCACTGCAGCTTGGCATCAGCTGCATGACATCAATTCCCCATCAGTGCACTCAAAATAATGTACCTCCTCTCCAGACTCTCTGGAAACCTTATCCTCTCCTAGCATCTTCTAGCATATGCCAACAGATGTCAGGATCTCCAATACTCAGGCAGTATGACTGTGTGATGCAGGAAGTGTTGGTGATTGAGTATGTAGCACTCTTAATTCCAAGTCATTGATGGTCCAGTGCCGCAGCATCTCAGAGGTGCTTTGCTATTGGAGGTGTTCTCTTTCAGATGAGAGAAAAGTGGCTAATCACTTTTAATTAAAAGATCAATGGCATTTTCCCCAACAGTCAGAGACTTTGGCCCCCAGGATTCTGGCCAAATCCAAATCTAAGTACCTGTAATTACATTCTACCTACTTAAATTCTTTTTCCTAACAATTTGGGTAGTAGTTTTTATGCATTGTTAAACATTTACCTTCTTTTGTCTTGGAGGAGACTGCATTTCAGTGGGGGTAAACAATTAATAATAATAATAATAATTACTAGCCAACTTTTATATACTGTTATGGATTCTTTTGGGAAGATGCTATCTAAAAATATGCATGTTGTTATCCATTTTATTCACAGTAACGCAGTAAGGGCTAAAAAAGAACGTTAAAAGATCAAATTAAATGTAATTCAGTTTCCATTTTTAGTGAATGTATATTTCCAATTTTAAAAAGTTTCCCATATTATAAACAAGATTATTTTTGACTGGTACCAGTATAAAATTTAATTTGATTTAACACTTAACCAATTTTTTTTCTAATAATCTCTTGAGGTATGTGGAAGAAATAGTTGAGAGTACTTTATTGCTGTTGTCAGTAAAACGTGAGCAAAGACACCTTGTCTCTCCAAAACTTTTGGATCCAGTCTACTTCTTGGCTCTGCTTGATATCAAAGCTGTGTGGTTTAAAAAATGGATGGTAAGGAAAAATGGAAGGATCTGCTCATGGATTTTATGGATTTCAAAATGTTTAACTCATAAAGCTTGGAAACAGTGATTCTAGGTTGTAACCAGTTCTATAGACCAGTGGTTCTCAAAGCCAGTTCACCACTTGTTCAGGGAAAGCCCCTGGCGCGCTGGACTGGTTTGTTTACTTGCCGCGTCTGCAGGTTCGGCCGATTGCGGCTCCTACTGGCTGCGGTTCGCCGTTCCACTGGCTGCGGTTCGCCGTTCCCACTGGCTGCGGTTCGCCGCTCCAGGCCGATGGGGGCTGTGGGAAGGGCGGCCAGCATGTTCCTTGGCCCGCACCGCTTCCCGCAGCCCCCATTGGCCTGGAGTGGCAAACCCCGGCCAGTGGGAGCTGTGATTGGCCGAACCTGCGGACGCGGCAGGTAAACAAACCGGTTCGGTGCGCCAGGGGCTTTCCCTGCACAAGCGGCGGACCGGCTTAGAGAACCACTGGTGTAGACTATAACATATGGTGTATATATACTTGCTAAAGGGTTTTGGGGGCAGAAAGTAATTGTTGCAGAAGTAGTTTAAAATGCATCTTTTGTGACAGTTTTTAAGTAAAGGTGATTATAGTGTATTAAGGGTTAAAATTTAAACATCATAAAACGATGAGAAACATATATAAAAAGTTGTGTGTGGCAATAGTCCTGGGCCAGGTTAGAGAGAAGGATACAGCTGAAAGGATAGAGAATAGCTTCGTTGGGAAGGTGTGGTGTAGGTTCCTTTAAGGTTAGAATTAGCAGTTCTCCAAGGGAGCACAAAAGAGTCGATTTGCATTCTTCCCCTCAGAACTGTGCCATTCAGGATTTGCATAGCTCTGTATGAAGCCACATCCTGTCATCTAAGCATAGTTACTGGTTTTCTAGTTTGACACATGTGTAACTGCACATTGTGTTTATTTTCATTCTGGCCTATCTCTAAAACTACTGTAGTTTTATTATAATCCTCTCTTTTTTTTATTGCTACCCTAATCTAATGCCAATAGAAAAACATACCTGCATGCAACAGTGATTAACATGAGTTAGAACTTAATTCTGTGCCATAATTATTGGAATAGAATTGGAGAACTTTGATTTTTGTGTTTCAAAGTAAAAATTAAATCAAATGTTTGATGTTCACACTATTTCTATTTTACAATTTTAGCATGCAAATTATAGCAGAACAGTGGTGCTCAGGCTCCTTGAAAAGAAATATAAATCTCTGGTAAGTCTATATTTGTGGTTACCGTATTCTGCTTGGAATTTATTTCCATTATGTTCCTTGTGGTTTGAGCAGTTATTTGTTCCTGTCTTCTGTTGTGCCTGGTCTTTTTTCCTTCGGTAGACCATGTGATAGTTTTTTAAATTGGTCAAGTCTTTGGTTTAAAAAAATTATTTCAGAACCCAATAGTCTTTTGTCAGTGCTAAATGCAATATGGGGCATGTGAGCAGATTTGAATAAGGGGAAATTGAAAAGTTTTGTATCAGCTATTTAATAAATGAGACTGTTGTTTAATACTGTTTATACATGTTGTATTATAGATTTGTTGCATAAGACATGCATATAGATGAGGATAAACACGTGGAAAATTGTCATAAAAACATACATCTTGAGTTTGGTTTTCAACTGTTTGATGAAAAAAGACTCCTCCTGCTAATGCAATATTAAGGTTATGAAATCAAGCATCATCAATCAAAAATTGTAAGGCTAAGGCAGAACATATCACATATGTAAAGTACCAATACTGCAATTTGTTCCACCTGAGCAGACCCCTGTGTGGCAGTTGTGGGACCTGGGAAGTGTAAAGAGTTCAGACGACTATATTGAAATGTGGTAGCAGGCATGGACTTTTGGCACAGTGTGATAAGTGGGTTTCCTGGGGAATCTTTGGGGAGTGTATAATGCAAATGCCACAGCCTGGGCTATGCAAAAGCCAAAAAAGATGGTTGCTGAATAGTTACCTTGGCTCAAGCTCTATAAGAAACAGCTGAACTGTCCACTGGGGTGTGGTTCCTGGTCTAAAAACTGACATGAACTTGTAATCCAGGGGGCAAACCCAGCTGTGGGGTTTGAAAGAATGACACCTACCAGAACCCTGTGTTTGAATTAGGGGTGACCACTAATTCAGGTAGGTTCTTTTTTGGTTTTATATGTTTTCTCTAATAATAATAATAACTGCTAATAATATGTTTGCTCGAATAAATGCAGTTTGCTTTGTGAAGGCCGGTTGGTAGCTGGTGTTTACTGTTATAGCACCTGGAGAAAGAGTTAACCTCAGGTGCTGGATCCTGGTCAGACCTACTGGGAAGTTACAGCAAGTTGCAAAGGGACTGCAAACCTAAACCCCCAGTATCATGGGAGAGAGATGCAGGACACCCTAAAAGAGGTGACCGCTGAGAAGCCTAAACCCTTAAGTGGGTGCCCTCGAGGAAGACCAGGAGGAGAGTCAAAGGTGCAGTTGACTCTGAAACTGTGTCCCCTGCACTTGCAAAAAGCTTTGCTGATTTCAGTGGGGCTCCATGCAGATGCTAGTGGGGGTCCACCCGTAAGGAACATGTTGCAGGATCGAGGTTATATTTTATAAAATATGTTACTACAAATGAAGAAATTTGATGTAAAATATATATATAATTGATAACCTTATAATATATTAAATAAAATACAGAAAAAACATAAAAATACCTTTTTATATCAGGTGCATCTAGGTTTATTAGTTGTGCACCAACATCATGCTTGGTGAAAACATAGAGGAAAATGTGGTCCATGCCCCAAAGAGTTCATAATATAAAGTGTACACACAGTACAGTTAAACATCCAGGATCCATAAGTATAAGTTAGGTCCAGTACCAAGTTGTGCATTTATTTTGCTTTTCTTCAATGTATATGCAATACGTGGGTCAATAGTAAAAGAGACATGGTACCCCAGTATTATAATAATTGCAAATATAACTTCAGGCCATCTCTTTCATTATTTGCTAATTTCAAAAACACGTTTCTGGGGAGGTGTACATCTGCAGTTTTAATTGCAGCATCTGTTTGAGTAGAGTGCTGTGTGTTGAAAACCCTTTTTTGTAAACAAAAAATTATTTTGTAGCATAAACACGCTGCCCTTTGCAGAGACCATCAGTGCTAGCAATATTGTTAAGGCACTGATACATTTGACTAGTATAGATGGATTCTCTGATCAAACATTTAAAATTTGGATTCCTAAACCTAGGCTTCTAAATTCATATTTAAGCACCTACATGAAAGTAGCCGATATTCAGAATTGCTGGCCTCCAACTAATCCCATCAAAATCAATGAGAGCTGCAGGTGCTCTCTACCTTTGAAAATCAGACCACTTTTATTTAAATGATTAAACATCAATTTAGAAGTCTAATGTTAGGCACATAGGTTTGAAAATGTTGACCACAAACTTTCAGGTCATCTTAATCAAATATCTAGCTTATAGCACCATACGCATTTAAGCCAGTGCTGAATTTGATCAGTCACATTCAGTGATATAGTCACTATTGTATAGTACATTGGGAGGGGGAAGAAAAAGAAAAAATAGTTTGAGGCTTTGAAGACCAGATTAGGTGTCCTTTTGAAGTAGAATTTAAAAAAAAAATCTACATGTGTAGTGGGCAACGTGACTTTAAAACATAGCTATTAAAAATGAAAAGAGACCATGAGTGAAATTATTTTAAAAGGATGATTAAAATGTGGGATAAATTAAAGAAAACATTTGGCGTTTTTGGACATACGTAGCTTATTCTCCTGACATCTTTACAATGCTACCCTGCAACATGTTTTTATTTAGTTAACCAATGGGAGGGGAGGCTTGCCGAAAGAAGGGGTATATCACTTTAAGTGCAGGGAAGAGCGGCACAGACCCTGCTGCAAAAGCACTGGGAGTCAGTTGACTCATCCCCCAAAGACTGGAAGAGCTGGGGAGTTGATAACGGCAAGCTCAGCAAGAGAAACCCCTTTTCACCAGACCAGGTGGAGCAGCAATGGGTTGGCTGGAAAAAGGGAGGCTGGCGGAAGCCCCCAGGTAGATATTGAAATGAACTTGGAGTTACCTGCACTATATTATATTATCTGCCGGGTTATCTCAGACATCTAATAATAACGTTGTGGGCTGATTAAACCATATACGGTGTCTTCTGTCCTTCTTCCAGTATAACTGGACAATGTTGTGGTTTAGATTGGCCTGCTGAACTTCTTGACATCCCAAAATAATTCCCACCACACAGTTTCCATATCAATGTTCCTGTATAACACTAAATACTGTACTTCTTCTAGCTTTCACAAATACCTATGAATATATTTTTCGCAGAATAATCCTTTTGATACCTCTAGATATGAGGTTTCTATTGATAAACATTATGGACTTTGCAGTGGCACTTACATTACTTTGGAAAATTTTCCCTCCTTTTGGTAAATGGCTGATTCATTTTAAACTATGTGCGATCATATGAAAATTCAGACCCTGTTGTTAAAAGGCAGTACTTGGATCTAAAGGAGAATTAATTTATTGTGAGGTATTGGAAGTTTTATTGTATTTTGCTTTTTTCAGATTACTGCATCTGTTCAACAGTGTGTTTACTACTTTGAATCATGTGAATCAGCAGTTGATGCAACTTCTAAAGTTAATGTTTTGCCCCAGCAGTACAGCAGTAAGTATTTTATCATGTGTTCTACAATTTTTATATATTTATATATTTTATATTTTTATACATACATAAATCTAGATTTTTATACTGTGCTTATTACTGTGATATCTGAGCTCCACATGGCAAAAGAAGATTACACCATCAAGCTATATGACCCACAAAAATCTCTTTATGTTTAATCTTTTGAAATAGCTCTTTATGTATTTTTAACTTGAAATGGGGGGGGAATGTATATTTCAGTGATATTTGCTTATTTATGCTGTCTGGGAAACTTCCTTTACAAATGTAGTATTACACATTTATTGGTGGTTCAAACAGGAATACATAATAGACAGGTATGGTACTGAAAACTATAACTGAATTATGAGAAATGGTGTTTTTGTTTTTTTTTTTTTAAGGCAATAACCAGAAGACTTTCTACTCAGGACAAGAATTACAGTATATCTATTTTGTTCATTCACTGTGCCTTTTAGGAAGATTGTTGATATATAAACAAGGCAGAAACCTATTTCCTGTACAGCTGGAAAATAGAAAAGGTATGGGCAAGTGGAGGAAAGAGGAAGATGTTTAATGACAATGTGTTTGTTGTTAAGCTGTGTTTCAAATGTGGTATTGTAGATGTTACGTGAGATTGTTCCTATTATTTGGCACTTCTGAAACTGGGAGTCTTTGTTAGACATAGTGTGGCTAAAACTGAGCATTGGGCCTAATTTCTTCATCCTTGATAATGAGTAGATTTGTATTGTTGTTTGAGTAGTGAAAGTAGTAATGGAGCAGTTAATGTACTAAGAATGGTTAAATTATGACAATGATTGAGATAATAAGTTAAATCCACAGTCTTGTTTGCAAATTTATGGAAAATTCCCTTTACAATTAACTTCAACTTGTAATAGTCTTGATGAAGTTTGTCCAACTATTAATAAATATCATACATGTATTCAATACCTTTAAATTATAGGCCGCCTCCTACTTCCACAGAAGATGTGGTAAAACTCCAGTTGATTTAGATGGGAGAGGATCAATCCATATTAGACGATCTGGAAATATTTACAGTGGTTAGCTAAGTGGCTACAGTCCAAAATTACTGTAGTGTGTCATCTGTAGATAAAGCCGTTAATCACAATAAAACAAGAAGTTGATTACCTATGTTTAGAAAGTTCATTTTGTTATTAGGTTAATATCGTGCTTTATTTTATAGACTCCTTTTTTTCTTTGTGATTTTTGTAGATTTCATATCCCTAACCGACCTGTTGGTACTATTTATTCAATTTATTTATTGCTCTCCCACTTGCCCAAAGACAACTCTGACAGTGCACACAGGTAATATTGCCCTTTTTATTTAATTTCTTAATTGTGTCACTTTGTGACTAGAGGAAGAATTCAATACCTTTTGTATCTGGTTACTTTTAATTTGGATATTTTAAATAACAGCTTTGTGCATCCGATGAAGTGAGCTGTAGCTCACGAAAGCTTATGCTCTAATAAATTTGTTAGTCTCTAAGGTGCCACGAGTACTCCTTTTCTTTTTGCAAACTTTCTTTTGTTTTCTTTCTTTCTTGACTGGATATTACCCAACTGAAGATGACTCAAGTAAGCATCTGGATAAAAGTTATGATAATATATTAATGTTCATTTAATATCAAAAATTTAAACTAATACTTCTTGTGTTTGTCAGGCAATTATTCTCCAGCAATCCTTGTTACAGAGGTGCTACAAATTCTGTGTGACCGAACTGAATGTGCTACTGAATGTTTATATACTAATACGGTGATAGATGCACTTCTTCATCCCATTCATAATTTACTGAATGAAACAGAGGTTTGTAGTGTTCCCCCAAATAAATTTTAAATGTTTGTTTAAATCTTACCATATCAAAGAGATGTGTGAGAAAAATCAATACTTTTGTTAAAGTGTATTCTTGTGGTATTGGAAATCAGTGCAACCTGATAGTGTGGATGTTGTTATCCGCTATAAAGGTGCTTAATTGGTATAGTTTATTTTCATTACAGCATCACCTTTAGTATATGGGTAGTCCATTCTCCATGCTGATTCAGTCCATGGACTCTTTCCTGGCAGTATCATTAAAGGTGATAATTATGATGAGGATATGTACGTGCTTCAATTTGAACAGAGGCCATTTGCTAATTTTGTTTATGCCAGTGATACTCAGATCTCAGTGGTTCAGGAGCCAAATTATCTATCAGCATTACCCAAAAGAGCCACGGTAGTGTGAATTCATTGTTTCATTTACTATAGTAATACACACACGCGCACACTCAGAGCAAATAAGTTAATAACTTTATTGATTAATAGCATAGCAAAAGCATCCTGATTGGTTAATAATTTAAATTGGTTAATAATTAAATCACAGTGTTTTAATATCATGTGTTGCAAAGAGCCAAAGAAGATACATTAAAGATTCACTTGTAGCTCGTAAGCATTAGGGCTGGTCTACACTAGCACTATAAGTCAATCTGAGTTACACTAGTTCAGTTATGTAAGTTATGTTACTGAAGTAGACATAATTTGGATCTATTTACAGTAGTGTCTTCACCGTGCCATGTTGACAAAAGATGCTCTCTTGTCGACATAGCTTCCGCCTCTTGGGGATGTGGAGTATAGACATGGATGGGAGAACGCTCTCCCATCGACTTTGTATCTTCACCAGACCTGTTAAATTGGCACCGCTGAATCAATCGCAGTAGTGCCAATTTAGCCGATAGTGTAGACCTGGCCTCAGTTTGAGTATCACTGATTTAGGCTATTGAACAGCTATCGTAAGGGTGATCATTGGTCACTACAGACCTGAGTCAGACTTGTACATGCATATTTTACAGAAACATATTAAAAATGTAAAAAGAAACTTTATAAGCCATTTACCTAAAAAACTAATGTATTTTTTTAACAAAACAGATGTATATAAATTGCCCTGAAACCTCTTTAATACATATAGCTGATATTTTGGCAAGGATTGCTGCTGTAGAAGATGGCCTTTCTCTTCTCCTTTATGGAGGAAACATGAACTCTGCCAAAAAGGATAGGTAAGAGAGTACTTTAAAAAAATATTTTACTCCACTAAATATGAGCTTGAAGTCATTCATTGTCCCCCTGTTATTTATAAATTACATATGTTTTGTTTTTGCTTTAAATAACAAAGTCTAATTACCAGATACATGAAGGGAGTGTATCAGTGGAATGAACTGTGACAGGACAATGTAGTGTGAATGGCAAGGTGAAGGGGCACTTTTATAGAAAGCAAAGAAGCAGATTTTGATTGTTTAAAATTTTCCTTTGTAACATGAGGGCTTTGTCCTTTCAATAGACTTTTAAAAAAAAGTAATTGGAGGATTCTTGGGTCAATTTAATGCTCATGAAAGTGAGGAGTAAATAGTATTGGAACAGAGCCAGCTCTGGGAAGGTCGGTCACATGCCCCCTGCACCCATTTGTCTGTCTGTGCCAGCTCTACATTTTTGCATCTTTCTCTCACCTAAAATCAGCTATTGGCCTAGCATAATCAAAAAAACAGCTGATTGATAAAAATGTAGTTTACATTTACTGTTCCTTGTGAAAAGAATGTTTTCTGACTGTCTGAATTGTTGTCCATCAACAATAAGATTACCCAAACATAATGTAGTATATATTGATAGGAGATTGACACAAAGTGCAAGCTTTCTTTCCAGTGCAGTGCATACTACCTCCACAGCATTCCTTTTCTGGAGGTCTTGGTATCTGAACGTAGATCCCCTGTATTGCGTTGCCACATAGGTCATCAGCCTGTGTTCTCTTTGACATATTGATCTATTTTGCAAAATGAATTATTTCCATTCTCCCTACAAAATAAGTTATTATAGAGTTTTGATCAGCAGTTTTACATAATTATTATTTTCCTGTTATGGGCTGTATGTGCTCCATCCCTATAATGGGTGGTAGGGCTGAAACCTTGCTACTGGGCAGAGAAGTGGAAACTAGCCTTGAAAGACTGAGCTGGAGAGAAGAGCTAACAGCAATGGCTTGTTAGGCTGTTTGGAGATGGAACTAATAATTATGCCTCCAAAGTGAGGGAAGTCATAAAAAGGTAGCAATTTTTGGGGGTGTAGTGGGGAGAAAGGTAGAGTAAGAGCAAAGTATTTCTGACTAGGGAGAGGAGCTCATTGTCTTCTAACTTGGGAGACTTCTGAACCCAGACCCCAGCTAAGGGAAAGGAATAACTGTTTACCTGGATTGTACTGATGAGGATTATAGTGATACCGTGACGGGGTTGGGAGACCCCATCCAGTGTGGGGTGAGTTCACTCTGTCCTTCGAGCTGCCCTCTGTCTCTAGGCAGTGGGACCTAAAGGCTGATGCCCTGATCCGCAGGGCTGTAATGCCCAGTGGCCGGAGTCTATATAATCGTCCTGATCCGCAGGGCAGTAGAGTTGCATGATCCATGTCAATGGGAAAGCCCTTCTCCGTAGTGAGGCCTAGCAGCCAGAGTCAGTAGAGATACCCTGGGTTTGCAGGGCAGTGTGGTCTAGATGTCACATTCAATAGAGTGGCTGCTTGGAGTGGGGCTGTATGGCTTAGTGGCTAGAGTCAATAGATTTCAGAGTGGTAGCTGTGTTAGTCTGAATCAGCAAAAACAACGAGGAGTCCCTGTGGCACTAAGGAGACTAACAGATTTATTTAGGCATAAGCTTTCATGGGCTAAAACCCACTTAATCAGATGCATGGAGTTGAAAATACAGTAGCAGGTGTATATGAAAATCTTTTCAGTACATGAAAAGATGGGAGTTGCCTTACCAAGGGGGGAGGAGGGGTCAGTGCTAATGAGACAATTCAAATAACAGTAGAATACCAAGGGAGGAAAAATCACTTTTGTAGTGGTAATGAGGGTGGCCCATTTCAAAATCCGATGAAGTGAGCTGTAACTCACAAAAGCTTATGCTCAAATAAATTTGTTAGTTTCTAAGGTGCCACAAGTACTCCTTTTCTTTTTGCGAATAGTAAAAAAGCGAGTAACAGTAGGGGGACATTAGTATGGCGAAATTAGTTTTTGTAATGACCTATCCCTCCCAGAGTCAATAGAGTTGCCCTCCAGGGTGCTGGTGGGGCTGTATGGCCTGGCAGCCAGTTAGGGTGTGGGGGCCACCACCCAGGGGGATGGTGGCAGCCAGGGTTGGGGGACCTGGGCCCTCCCTGCTCCACTGGGTCCCAGCCCAGGGCCCTGGTCAGGGGTGAGGGTGCCTGCCACTGAGTCAGCAGGGATCTGTATGCAATATGCTGACTATCGTTCGGACAATAGCTAGTCCCCCTCCTGGGCTACTTCTTACTATACTACTTGTGGTGGTGGTCTGTGCATCTTTGGGGTCTCCGGGTTCCTCAGCTGGTGCAAATCCCTCTAGCTCAAACTTCCCTGGGGTATCCACAGGTAGCTGGATGTCTTCTTGGGTCTCAGTGCCTCTGGCTTCCACCATCCATAGTTCCAACTGCTCCCGGGCAGGAGCCAGCAAGGAACATCCTTCCGGTCCAGGGGTCAGCCGAGACGGAGCTGGGCTGCTCCCTCTTATGCTGGTGCTACTCCTGGAGCATGCCCGGTAGGAACATAGGGGCATGGCTTCTTCTGCCCACAGTGAGGAGTTAACCCTTCTCCATCCAGTGTGGGGTGAGTTCACTCCATCACAGATGCTCAGACTGTAACCATTATAAGAACTGTCTTTTGTTGCTTTTCCCAACTGGATTCTTAGCTGAAGAAAGCAGCTTTGTGTGGTTTGTGGGTACTTAAAGCAAAGTGGTTTAAATCACTGATTTTAATCTTGCTTTACAACCGTTGCACTTTTTAGTTGCTTGGTAACCATTAAAACGTGCTGATTTGCAACTAGATATAGCTGCACTTTACACTTGATTTGATACTTCTTGCTAATCAGGAAGATACTCTGTATCTATAGACATTTATTTGCTTATATAGTTTAACATATATTTCTTCTTTGAGAGATGACCCTGTGGGTGCTCTACTTCAGGTCAAGGTGCATCCCAGCACCTTTGATCGGAGATTTCTACAGCAGTATGCCTACGGGCCACACATGTGCTGTGCCTACCTCACGAGCTGTCAGTGTTTGAATAGCTTGTGCACAGCCTGGTCTCCTTAGTTCCTTCTCTACTGTCCCTGGCTAGAGACGGAGTTCATCAGTCCTCTCAGATTTACTCATAGCTTGTTCTGTTTTCTCAGTTTAATTTAGATAGTTTAGTCAGAGAGTTACTATTTTAGAAAAATAGTTTATTTTTTAGTTATTTAAAAACAAAAACAACACCCCACCCCAAAACAAATTAAAAAAACTCCTCGTCTACGGACATGCCCTGCTCCCCTGGCTTCAAGAGATGTGTCTTTTGCAACGAGGCTATTCCTATCTTGTATGGTCATTCACAATGTGTATGCTGTTTGGGGTCTCGTACCCCAAAAATGCATCCACTGTAATAAGCTTAAAGCGTGAACCCGCAAGGACAGGGAGCGAAGACTGAAACTGCTCCTCTTAGAAAACTCCCTCAGACCGGCGTCTGACCCTTGCAAACAAAGCTCTTTAAAACCCTCAAGGGAGAAAGGTAAAACAAAGAAACGGCCAGCTTCCTCCCCCATCAGGAGCCACTCCTTGACAAAGAAGTCTCAAATGACTTCCCCCCTCACCA